>NC_057830.1:28132795-28445295 GCF_910594005.1 Cervus elaphus
TCACCAAGCTTAAGAAATACAGCCTCACCAGTTCCCTTGAAGCTTGTCATACAAACACATGTGTCTTGCCTTTGTCTTTCCCCTCCTTCACCCCGGTAGATGTAAACACTATCATGAACATTGTGTTAATAATTTCCTTACTTTAGAAGAGTTCTGTAGCATGTGTGTGTCTCCCAATACACTTGGTTGCAATTCTTGATTTGAACTTAATATAAATTGATTCATATGTCTTTTGGAATCTGTTTCTGCTTCTGATCAATACTGTGCTTTTTGAAATTCATTCATGCTGGTGTGTGTAGAACTCGGTTCATTCATTTTCAGTATTGTATGGTATTCCATTATATAAATTGACCTGATTTAGTTATTCATAATAATTTAATTCACAATGGCCACAGATAAACCTAAGATATTGGTGGCTGGAACAGCTAAGTGTCCCCCAAATCTCTATTCTTCCATTGTGTAAAGTTGTAGCCGGTAGGCAGCTATCCAGCCAGGGAATTTCCCAGACTCCCTTACATCTAGCTGGAGTTTTGTGACATTTGCCCAGTGAAATCAAGTGGAAATGATGTGTGTCACTTGGTCTAGGTGGTTAAGGAAGGGTTGTATCTTCTCCACCCTCTTTCAATCCTCTCACTGGCTGGATGTCAACAGCCAGGGCAACCTTAGAAACCTAAAGTTGAAGGTGGCAATGTCTTTCTCAGTTGTGAGTCCTAAAGAATTATGTGTAATACAATCTGTTATATAAGATAAAAACCAACTTCATTGTGTGAAGCCACTGAAATTTTGGAGTTATTTGTTATAGAAGCTTAAGTTATCCTAACTAATGCAAACTAACGAGAAATTTCCAAGATTTTTATGAAAAAACTTCTAAAAGTTTTAGGAGAATGCAGAAGATCTGAATAAATAGCATGTTATGGATGAGATAACTGATTGCTACAAAGATATAAATTTCTCCTTAAACATCTCTAATTTCAATATAATACATTAAAAATACAATTTTACCATTTACTTGGGAAATTAAACAAAGAAGAAAACACAAAAACATTTTGAAGGAAAATAACAAATAGTAGAGACTTCTTAAGACACCAGATATCAAAGCCTATTATAAGATGATCAGAAGTGGCACTGACACAGAAATTAACAAACAGTCCAGACCAACAGAACAAATAGGTCAAAGACAGACCCACATACATATGAGAACTGGGCATACAACTAGTATTTCAAATCAGGAAGAAAACGGATAAATTAAAAAATGTTGCCAAGACAATTAGCCACCCATTTTGAAAAAAATAATACTGGATGATTTCAACCTCACACTATTCTCAAACAATAAACAACAGCAACAAAAATCAACAAACTACAAAGGGTTATAAGAAAATGTATTTATATCCTTGAGGTTAGGGAAAATCATAAAGGAAATTCCAAAAAATAAGGAAAATATTAACAAACTTGATAACATTAAATTAATATTATATTATATATTGCACCATAAGCAAAGGAGAAAATAGTTAATACCAAATAATTAATATCAAGAATATATAAAAATCAAACTCCTACAAATTGATGAGAAAATGAAAACCCAAAGAGTAGAATGGGCAAAGGGTATATGCTGGTTATATCTAGACAAACCTGTAATTCAAAAAGATAAATGTACACCTATGTTCATAGCAGTGCTATTTACAATAGCCAAGGCATGGAAGCAACCTAAATGTCCATTGACAGATGAATGGATAAAGATGTGGTACACACATACAGTGGAATACTACTCAGCCATAAAAAGGACTAAATAATGCCATTTGCCACAACATGGATGAAACTAGAGATGATCATACTAACTGAAGTAAGTCAGAAAAACACAAATATCATACAACCTAAAATATGACATAAATGAAACTATCTACGAAACACAACAGGCTGGAAGTTGCCAGAGGGGAGAGGATTAGGAAAGGGATATATTAGGAGGTTGGGGTTATCAGATATTAGCTTTTATACAGAGAATGGATAACAACAAGGTCCTACTGTATAGTACAGAGAACTACATTCAATATTCTATGATATGTACCACGTCTTCTTTATCCATTCCTCTGTTGATTATACACAACGGAATATTACTCAACCATAAAAAAGAATGAAACAATGCCATTTGCAGCAACATGGATGGACCTAGAAATTGTCGTACTGAGGGAAGTCAGACAGAAAGACAAATATCATATGATATCGCTTATATGTGGAATCTAAAAGAAATGGTACAAATGAACTTATTTACAAAACAGAAAGAGCATCACAGTTGTAGAAAATAAACTTATGGTTACCAGGGGAGATTGGGATTGACACATACACAATCATATATATAAAATATATAACTAATAAGAACCTGCTATATTGCACAGGGAACTCTACTCAATACTCTGTCATGACCTCTATGGGAAAAGAATCTAAAAAAGGAATGGATAACTCATTCACTCTGCTGTAGAGCAGAAACTATCACAACATTGTAAATCAACTATACCCCAATACAAATGAAAAATATAGGCACAGTGGGAAAATTTTTCAAAAAAGGTGCACATAAAGGTTCATTGATGATGGGTGAATAAACAAAATGTGATACAGGCATATAGCACAGTATTTTTCAACCTTGACAAGGAAGGAAATTCTGACATACCTACAATGTTGATGAATCTTGATTACATGCTTAGTAAAATAAACCAGTCACAAAAAGAGAAAAACGAAATATTCTATGATAAACCATAATGGAAAATAATATTAAAAAAGGAATGTATATATATGTATAACTGAATAACTTCATTGTACAGGAGAAATTCCCTGGAGAAGGACATAGCAACCCATTCCAGTATTCTGGCCTGGGAAATCCCATGGACATAGGAACCTGGTGGGCTACAGTCCATGGGGTCACAAAAGAGTCGGACACAACTTAGCAACTGAACTACGACAAACAACAGCAGAAATTAACAGTACATTTAAAATCAATTATACTTCAATGCAAAATGATAAAAAAGGTATATGCTGGTACATGTGTGTGGGTGTTCAATTGCTCAGTCACACGTTTGACTCTTTGTGACCATCTATGGACTGGAGGAGCCCCCAGGCTCCTCTGTTCATGGGATTTCCCAGACAAGAATACTGGAGTGGGTTGCCATTTTCTCCTCCAGGGGATCTTCCTGATCCAGGTTCAAAACTCGCATCTCCTGTATTGGCAGGTGGATTCTTTACCACTGAGCCACCTGGGAAGCCCTACATGCTGGTAATTCACATATAAACATACAAAAATATTCAGTCCCACTGATAGTTGGAGAAGTGCAAAGAAAAACAGTAAAGGGATATGATTTTTTTGACTTTTAGGTTGAAAAAGATAGAAAAAGTTTCTAATGTAGGATATAGGCCAGAGTGTGGAGAAGTATCTATAACTATTTTTGATGGTACAGTTTTAAAGTAGGGCATTTTAGCAGTATTGTGAAAATTTAGAAATAATGTACCTTTTAACCCAGCAATTCCACTTCTTCTTGGCTATCCACTTTAGGAATTAATTCACTTGTATGTACAAAGAAGAATATTGAAGGGTTTTCACTGTAGTGACATTGATAACAGGAAAACTTCAAAACAGCTTGAATGCTCACCCAAAAGTGAACTAAAGAGCACTATGAAGTAATAAAAAAAAGTCAAGTGGCTCAGCATGGACTATAGTAGAAATAGATGCATTACTTAGAGGTAAGACAAATCATTAAGTTAAAAAAGACAAGCTCAGAATACCCCTTGGGGCTTCCCAGGTGGTACTAGTGGTAAAGAATCTGCCTGCCAATGCAGGACATGTAAGAGATGCGGGTTCAGTCCCTGAGTCAGGAAGATCCCCTGGAGGAGGGCATGGCAACCTACTCCATTATTCTTGCCTGGAAAATCCCATGGACAGAGAAGCATGGTGGGCAACAGTCCATAAGGTCGCAAAGAGTCGGACACGACTGAAGTGACACACACAGAATGCCACTTATAAAGCGTGAAAAAAAGAAACCCCACAAAACAAACTTCTATTTCTGTATGTACTTATGGAAGCATGTAGATGGAGAAAGTTAGAAAAGAAGATCAACACCAAACTAAAGATAGCAGGAGCCTAGCAGTGATGGGGAAATGGGACTGTGAGGGCAGTGGGGACAACTTTTGCAATACTTGTGTATTTAATACTGTAATTTAATAAATCAAAATAGAAAAAGACATAATGCTGAGGTTTTGAGTCCACAGATTCCTTTTTTTTTTTTTTTTTTTGCAAAACCAAATTTTACTTAAAACACAAATATGTTACTTTTTGCAAACAAATTCACGACACATATATAGATAGTGAGGTTAAATAGCCACTTATCACTCATTTAAGTCTACAGCACCTCTCAGGTGCTAAAAGAGTGGCCCCATGCCCTTGGACACAGGTGTCTGGGGTGGTTCTAGGTGACAGTTCGGGCTAAAATTTAATGCCTTAAATATTGGCTTCACGTGAGTACAACACAATGGCAGCTCTTGATATTATTAAAAAGGGAGCAGTGCACTAAAGGGAAGGTTACAGAGAGGTTTGGTAAATGACTGATTCTCACCACATTAACACGCAAACTTCAGTTACTGTATCTGCCATTCTGAAATTGGTATAGAAACACCCAGGAAGATGTTAGCTTCCTTCAAGGCTAGTTGTAGACCAGGACATACATTTTGGAAGTTGGTCCCTTGAAGTGTCTGTAACAGGAGTGTCCTTGAGATGCTGTGGTGGCAGGACAGATCACTTTCTAGAAGAGTTGCCTGGGGCCCAGCAGCTTCATCCTTCATGCCTTCCTTGGTGCACGTCCAGTTTGGGGGGCATTCTCTTGCCTGGCAAATCTCATGGACGGAGGAGCCTGATAGGCTACAGTCCATGGGATTGTGAAGAGTTGGACACAACTGAGCGACTTCACTTCACTTCACTTCCTGGGGTAGACAGGGAAGAGACTCTCAGTAAATTAGGTGAGAATACAGACTTGGGCTTCACACTCCACCCTGCAGTCCCCCTTAGCCCGTGTAAGCGACTTAGGAAGAAGGAATAGCAGCCAGCAGGGTCTGAGCGGTCGTCTGTACTCCTGCTGGGGTCTCGGTTTAGTGGCTGGTGGCTGAGTGCTCTGATGAGGGCTGCTATCTCCTTTCTGCAAAAGCACCAGTCCACATAGGTAGGATGCAGGTGGGACTGTCCTAGAGCCCCCCAGTGACAGGTTCATGAGACAGTGGTAGGGAAGCAGCTTAATGGTCTGGCTAACACCGTTCTTTCTGAGAGCTGCTGACCTGTGAAGGAGAAGCTCTAGTCCTTGGTCTTTAGTGTTTCTGGTGGAGCAGCAAGTGGAAAACCTGGGCTACATGTAGTGTGGACAAGCTGGCGTGCTGGGCACAGAACTGCCTATGAGGGCAACGACCAGTGCTTGGGGTCTGCTTGGTAGGTGTCTGCTCCAGACAAGGTGACTTCCACTTCCCTCAAGGGAAGAAGAAGGCCTGGACCCCCACCCATGTGGGGAGGCAGGGCTTGAAGTGGTCTCTCTCCTCCCTGCTGGAGAGTCAAATGTGGTTGAAATCACAACTTTGACAGACCTTGTTTAGCCAGTTTTTGTTTCCTTGCCAAAAAAAAAAAAAATGCAGAGAACCAAATTCTAAATGACAATAAATACATTTTTTCTCCACAATATTGCTTAGGAAAATCAAGAGCCAGCAATCCAGTCATCCTGAAGGTCCTAAGAGTCACGGGCAAATGGGGTTTTCCTGGTGAGGCAGATCCCTGCCTGGGGTGGGCTGGTTCTGTGCTGAGAGGCATGTTGGGTTACATGACACCCAGGGGATGTGATCCTCGGAAGAACAGTGATCCCAGAGTGAAAAAATGAGACCCAAACCAACCAGGGGCCTGCTCTTATTGGCTTTAGGCTGATGCCAGAGCTCTGCTAATGGATACGGGGAGGTGGGCAGACACCCCCAAGGGGTTGTCCTTGGCTAGGAGGGAAACTGGCAGAGGGGAGGAGGGTTCCATAGTGTGATTTCCATGTCAGAAAACCCCAAGTAGCCTAGATTAATGCTCTAACAGGTCAACTCTAGAAATCCATCATTTGCAGCGAGATCTGGAGACCAAGGTCTCTACCAGATGCTAGCGCAGTGGTAATGATGATAGCAGAAGGCTGGGTGATTCAGAGATGAGAAATGCTGTCAGGATTCACCACTTCACATTGTAAATCAAAGTCCTGATGCCAGACCAGTCCCAGGCACAGGATAAAAAGAAGCCATAACAAAATTCCACACTTTGTTCACAGAAGAACATAGGAGGGGGGTCCTAGTAATACTGTGGCAGTGTGCTGTGCTTTGGAATGGAAGCAATGTCTCTCCTAGGAAGCAAGGGTGTGGCAAAGCAGTGGTACCAGCCAGGGAAGGCCACCATCTACACTCCAGTGCTGGAAGCCCACCTTTGGACTCATGAAGTGCCAGGAGCACCACGGAGGCCAACAGGGCTAGAACTGCTGCATGAAAGAAAGTGAAATTGAAAGTCGTTCAGTGGTGTCTGACTCTTTGTGACCTCATGGAGTATACAGTCCATGGGATTCTCCAGGCCAGAATACTGGAGTGGGTAACTGTTCCATTCTCCAGGGGATCTTCCCCACCCAGGGATTGAACCCAGGTCTCCCACATTGCAGGCAGATTCTTTACCAACTGAGCCACCAGGGAAGCCCAAGAATACTGGAGTGAGTAGCCTATCCCTTCTCCAGTGGATCTTCCTGACCCAGGACTCAAACCAGGGTCTCCTGCATTGCAGGTGGATTCTTTACCAGCTGAGCTACCAGGGAAGCTCCAGTGAAGCATCTGTAATGAGGGAACACTTGGTTCTTGGGAAGGTGGAGAATGAGTTCCAAGACCACGAGCACCATGAACTCAAACCCAGTTAGATCGCATCTGTTGAATTGAAACCTTTCTTTTAACTTGTCGATGAGCTGCTCCATGTCACACTTGTGGAGGTCGCTGCTGGTCTTGGGGCAGAGCCTGCAGTTCCACTTGTTGAGCTCACCCTGCAAGACCAACTTCTCCAAGTACGGGTAGACATGGACACCGTCAGGGCTCCAAACCACACTTCCTGGACAGGTTCGGCTTTTCTGGTTTTAAAGTTCTAATTTTGCTTAGCATTAGCTCGATATGCAGGGACTTTTCTGGGACGGTTTCGTTCAAGTCCTTCTTGAGGTTGGAGGGCTTCACGCACCCTATCACAGTGGAGATGTAGCAGATGAACACGAGGGTGGAGTTTGTGCTTGCCACAGGGTCCCTAAGAGTCATCCAGGAAGTCGGGGTTGTACTCCAGGGCATCCCCGCGTTGTCCCCGAGTTCTGAGCCGGCAGAGTGTGGGGACGCTGGACCGGGGCTGTCTGTCTTAAGTGTGACCAGGGTGTTGGTGGAGTACAGGAACTGGACGTAAGACACAACCTTTCCATTTGCCCCCAACTGGAAGACTGTCTCAGAAGAGCCGCGGGAGGGATGCGTCTGCTTCTGGCTGTCCACCCTCAGGTCACTGACCCGCAGCCTCCTCCGTAGGGTGGGCCTGAGAAGGCTGCACACAGGGACCCCTAGGCGCAGATCAGCGCAGTCCTGCTCTTCCTGGAGTCATACTGCCTTGTGTCCTGATGAAGTGAGTCTCCTCCATGCCTTTGGGTCTGGGGATCCAGATATGTTTGGTTCTTTGAATGAGGCACACCCCACTGCGTCTTTCGAGGGCAGGCCACAAGCCTTCTCTGGCACTGTCTGTCTAGGCTCTGGCCCAGTCTGAGGGCTGAGCAGGCCCGGGGCGTCAAGGCCCTGCCCTTGGTTCCAGCAACAGATGGCTGTGGCAGGCGCAGCAGGTGCTTCTTAGCTCACAGGCCCAGACTCTGGGGCTGCCCGTCAAGGGAGAAGGTTGCAGCCTGGTTGCACGTCGAGTCCCCTTGCCTCTGCAGCACCTGCTGGGTCGGGTGGCCCTGGCAGCCTGGCCGGGGACGGGCCTGGGAACAAGCGGGGTGCTGCACATGCTATGGCCACTGCCCTCAGAGACTGTTAACTGGATGGTTTTGGTGGGAATTGTTTTGTTTGTTTGTTTGGTGTCTTCCTGGGTGATTCTGAGACCACAGGCTTGAATATTGGCTATTGGAGACTATACGGTAAAGTCCTCAATTCAGCTGAAGTGTTTTTATAATATAACTTGTTAAAATTGGGCACAGTGTTTGCTTTGGCAGCACACACGCTAACACTGAAGCAATGCAGAGAAGATTAGCATGGGCCCTGTGCAAGGATGACATGCAAATTTGTGAAACATTCCATATAGTTGTTAGGGTGGCAAATTTTACATCATGTGTATTTTACCACGGTTTAAAATTGTTAACAGTTTCATTTAATTAAAAACATTAAGAAGGATTTCAGTTAATTGAGCCATGTCGCCATAGTCTGAACTTGGGTTGGAAAAGAATTTCCAGGCAGAGTATTTCAGAAAGGAGTGAGTTTATTAAGAACAAAAAGCAGAGATAATGAAGGTGCTGCAAGCACAGTGGGCTGACCTCCTGACAGACCAGGGGAGAGTCCCCAGGAAGCTATTAGAAGGTGGATTGGCTCAAGGGAGAGCCCAGGGAAGTAATAGATATTTCTGAACAGATAGTTCTGAATGAATTGATACTTCTGAATAGATAGTGAGGGACACTGCAAAATATAACAAGCCGACTTCCTGACAGACCAGGGAAAGATGACTCTTCGTGGGTTAGTAGACAATTTTTGGAGCCTCAAGACAAAGAAAATTCTTGCTGGAAGGGTAGCATTAAGTGATTGGTTAGGGTACTATAGGGTGGGGAGCGGGGTTTTTGCCTAATAAGGGGTCAAGAACTGGCGGATAAGGATTGAGGGCTTTCGGCAGCGGTTACAAAGGGGCTCAGTCATTTCTGGAGATGACCTTGGCTCTGGGCTCCGCCTCTGTGGCCTTGGCGCGCGGCCTTGCACCTGTGGGTTTGGGATAGGACTCCACAAGTCCTTTGTCACTAATTCAAATATTGTCTGTTTCTCTCCAGATGAACGTTGGTTTTCCCGTTTTTCTTCAGGCAAAACTCTGTCTTTTCTTACCTGTAGCATTTTTAGGTGTGAGGAGTCTGGGCCAGTCTGTGACCTCCCAGCACACGTGTCCTCTGGGCCATATTAATGCACACCATTTCTGCACATTGTTGTTCTGCCCCTGTGAGTCGAGGCATTGTCCATTCTGAAGAGAGTTCCTTCTGATCTCAGGAAAACATCCCTTTACTCTCCAGTTCCCTATTTCATTTTCTATCCTGTTGGGAGCAAGAGAACAGAAAGAGAGGGATCGGGTCCATGACTGTGCCTGAGTGAAGAGAACCGCAAGAAGAACATCCTTGTGAATAGGAGGCAGCTCAAAAGTTGCTGCAGAATTTTTTTTTTTTTTATTATAGGTTGCGGCCCTAGACCTTGTTACATAGATTATAGTATAAAATCCCCCAAATTCTGAATTCCAACACACATCTGACCTTTAATGCTTCAGGTAGAGGGCATTCAGATCGTGGATCTGTACAAAAAAGCACTTAGAATAATAGTTCCTGGCATGTAATATGAGCTCAGTTGCTTCTGTCTTGTCCGACTCTTTGAGACCCTGTGGTCTATAGCCCTCCAGGCCCCTCTGTCCATGGGATTCTCCAGGCAAGAATACTCGAGTAGGTTGTCATGCCCTGCTCCAGGGCATCCTCCCACCTCAGGGACTGAACCTGCGTCTCCTGCATTGTAGGTGGATTCTTACTGCTGACCACGAGGGAAGCCCTGGCATATAATAAACATACACAAATAAACTACTGGTATTATGTCACCTTTAGCCTGGCCCAGTGTGGCTGTTTTACTTAACCTAGAAACCATTGTCACATTGTGCACATTTACACTTAGGAAGATCAAGCATATCACCCTATGACCAAATGGGTGATGCCCCAACTCACTTTAATATAACAAGCCTTCCTTTCTGCTTATCATCTCCTTTTTGGTTTTCCCATCCCTACCTTCAGTTAGCAAGACAGGGATTCAATGTTGTGCTTATCAGCCGGACACTGGAAAAACTACAGGCCATTGCTGCGGAGATTGGTGAGTAACTCCAAGAAATAAGGGAGATGTTTGTGGAGCCCACTTGCCAGGTTTGCTCACATCCTTCCTATAGAGGCATCTGTCAGCCTCCCTACATTTGCTCTCTGGTGCCTGGGGTACCAGCCTCCTTCGGGGAGCCCAGTTTACAAAGTTAAGGGCAGGACATAAGTGGCTTTAGCTCACTTCAGTTCATCAGTGATTCTTTGGGCTTCATGAAGCAGAAACACATTTACCCTACAAATAGATCCATTCCTTTCTTGGGTCTAGTGTCTCTGTCTCTAGAATCAGAGCCCCTCCCCAGAGGCCTCAGCTCTCCGATTGCTTCAGTTACTTCCTTCAAAAGCAGGGACTTCCCTTCCCTATGTCTGTGCTTTGCTCCTTGCAGAGGGTTGAGAGACAATGCTCACTGCTTGTTGTTAGATTTAAAGAAAAAAAAAAAAAAGATTTGATTCAGGGCTGCCATGTATGGTGTGAAGGTTGTACACTATACAACCCTAAGAGATAGGGTTTATATTATAATATTTCATTTTGATGATCCACTCTGAAGTGTTTTTAGTTAACAGTAATGATCGTCATATCCCCTTCTGAGCATTTGAATTTTAATAATTAATTACTAACTTAGTGATTAATAAACTCAACGCAAAGGAATGAGTTTTCAACTATGAAGACTCATGAAGACCATAGCAGGCTGTCTGGGGACAGTCTTATTTCCCTGGAAGAAATTCGGGAGAAGAGAAGACCGTGGGGGAGTATGTGGCTGAACAATCACAGTGAGGAGGCTCAATGCCCTTGAACCAGTGAATTCTGCTTTTGTTTTCTGACTGGATCTGAAATAACTTTGAGCAGGACTATGACGTTCTTCAGTATTTTCCTTACTGTGCACTTTTCATTGTCTTTTTGAAAAGCAAGTAGTGTCGTTGAAGTGTCCCCAGACTATGCCTAAAGATCACTTGCCCCAGAAATATTGGATCTAACTCCAAAGCTGAGTGGGCAGCAGCTAGTGAAATCTGCCTGCAGTTTTTATATCTAAGAAAAAGCTCCCACAGAAGGAAAGTTCACATGGACTAGTGACATAGTTCACATAGACTCTTTCCATATAGACTAGTGGAAAGAGGATTGAACTTGGAGGGAGCAGCGGGTGGGTGCCCTTGGTCAAGCTAGTAAGCTTCTTAGAGCCTTAATTTTCTCCTCCAGAAAGTGGAGACAATACCTACTTCATTCTTGAGACTATTAAAAAAAATGTACTCTGCATGTAAATGTTTTTATATATGCCAAAGTGTTGGACAAATGCAAAGGGTTTCTGAGTGTATGTGGAGAGGACCTGATACTCACTGAGCACAAGGATCACACTTTGCTCTGACAGCCCTTAGTCTGTAGGTCTGAAACTTGAGCATGAACCACAGTTACCCCCAGTGTGTGTGAAAACAGATCACCAGGCCCACTCCCAGGGTTTCCTGGTTCAGTAGGTCTGGGTGGAGCCTGAGATTTTATTTCTAACAAGTTACCAGTGATGTTGATGCGATGGTCTGTGGACCTTGCTTTGAGAACTATTGTATTAAATCTGTTATAATGCCTTTGCTTGTCACTGCAGTGAATCTTAGAATCACACAGAAACCATCATTCACAAATCTTTTAACACATCCCAACATTTATCTGAAGCCATTTCTTGTTTCTAATTAAGATGATGGGCTTGTGCTCTTAAAGTGTCTGTTCTGTTCAGATAATACTCAGGGAGTAATAGGGGAACAGAGACAAGAGGGGGATTTGGACACCTGTTCATTGAAAAATAACTGTTGTCTCTAATGCAGAGTGGACGATAGGAAGTACCGTGAAGATAATACAAGCAGATTTTACCAAAGATGACATCTATGAGTATATTAAAGAAAAACTTAAAGGCTTAGAAATTGGAATTTTAGGTACGTAAATTGCAATAATGCAAAGCTTGTCGAAATAAGTCAGTGAAATAATGATCTTAGTGAGATTTGATTATTCAGTAGTAGCTTAAATTTAACCCATGACTGTAAGCTGTAGCATTAAACCAAATATTAAAGTTCAGTTCTACAAAAGGCATTACTGGATTAACAAATCTGCATATGGTTTTGGAATGTAGCAAACCTACATAATATCAATCTTCCCAACCATATTTCCTGGTATTAAAATATTTTTCTTTCACTGAATGATGACATTTGACAGGAATAGGGAAACTTTATTTCCCAAATAGGTCTAATGGAATTAGTTTAATAAACAAACATTGCTGTGATTGATTCATGTAGTAGTGAGTAAGTATGGTTATTTGAGGATAGAGTTTCTAATTTGGGAAATAAGATACAATTTTTTTTCTGTGATAATTTATAGATGATCTGTTTTGTGATCACATACACAGTACAGTGTGTTGTAGAGAGAAGGAGGATTTTGATTTTCAAAATAATTACATGTTTACTAATAATAATGTAAAATGTACTCTAGGAAAACTAGAAAGAGCAGATGAACACATAAAAGAATTATGAGTTCCTTAAAATCTTTAACAGCCTGAGATAGCATCTTGGTACATATCTTTCCAGATACATACATGCATATTTTGAAAATGAGGATTAAATTTACATACTGTTTTGCAACATTTAAAAAAATTATACATCAAAAATGTTCTCCCAGGTTTTTAAAACTCTGAGCAGTCATTGTTTTGAATGACCGCATTGCATCCCACCACATGGCTGTATCATGATTCATTATATCTGCATTGTATTATTGGACCACAGTTTTTTCTCTTCCAATTTCCTCACTGTTATTGAATTATGTTGCAGTGAACAGCCTTTTATATACATTTTTTTGGTACATGCTTTCTTGGAAAACTTCCCAAGAGAAGAATTTCTGGGTTGAATATGACAATTTTTAAGGCTTTCAATAGACATTTGCCATGGAGTCTTCTGATATCTTTTTGTTTTGCCTTTCTTGGTCAGTCAACAATGTTGGAATGCTTCCAAACCTTCTCCCAAGCCATTTCCTTAACACGCCAGATGACATCCAGGTAGGCTTGTACTGTTCTGTGGATGTTTTCCTCTCCCCCAGTCCTGAGCCCGCAGCTGGGTAATACCAGGGCTGGGAAGGGGTGATGGGAGTGTGGCCAAAATTCTGCAATCCAGGTGGATGACGGGAGGTGTCGCCTTCAAGTACTCACCTGAGTACTTGATACACAGTGAAGGGTGTCACTGTTCCGGACTATCTCTAGGAAAAGAATACCTTCCTTCTTCTCCACACATCAAAATTCACTTGTCCCAGTCTTTTGGGGGCTCCACACTGTGCTTTATAAGGGAGGTAATGCTGCTAACAAATTCATAGCTCTGGATTCAGTGGGAGAAAGCCAGGTCTTTGGCTTTCTTTGCCTTTCAAGGTCATAAGGTTTGTTCAACTTTCAGTGTGAGGGAAGTCCATAATACAGACTTTGTGGCTGAGGGTGTTGTAAATTCAACAAGCTTAACTCAGACCCATGACTGTCATTGTTGGTCTTAAGTAAATTTAGTATGCATTAACAGTCTTTGAAGGCACTGTATTTTGACTCTTCTCTAGGCTTTGACCTTTGAAATCAAAGGGTTGTACTAATTTTTAACAGGCTATGATGCTTCTACTCCCCAATCCTGCAAGTAGTCCTAAGGTTCTATGTAAGCCCCAAGTATACCACGTGGATGAATAATGCCGGATTGCTTGGACACTGCTGAACCTCTCACCAAACCTCTTCTGGCCACATATCTAACTCCATGTTCCCTGTTTCTGGCATAAGTCTGTGTCTTTTCATTAAGCTCATTCCATTCCTGCTTCTCTTTATTTATGTCTGCATTTGTACTTGTCTATGTGTCTGTCCCTCTTTCCCTCTTTGTTTGTCTTGGGTAATTCTAGTAGTTTCTTTATATGGCTTCTGTAGCCCAGAACCTCTAACTTGTATTATACAAGCATTCATCTTTATAATCTTTATGTTAGTGTCTTCTAGACCCACATATACTAACCTCCTTTCCTTCAGCTGGAAATTAACCATCTCCCTTTGAGAAACAGTGTCCATATTCCTCCCTAAATTTTCAAGGAAACTCTTAACTGAGGCACACTTTTTTGCCCACTTTGTGGTTCTTTAGCACTGAATATTTCTCAAGAGAATTTCTCAAATGATCCAGCTAAATCATGATTGTGATTATTTATTACAGAGCCTCATCCACTGTAACATCACCTCAGTTGTGAAGGTATGTAATCAATGTATATGCTCAATGCATTAAAATGTAGTAGCTGTTGGAATTTGGCAACTCAGGAGAACTGGCCCCTTCCCCGTAAATGTCGAATTCTTTAAAACTGAACTGTACTTGATTGAAAGACTATGTAGTAGCCTTTTAATTGTCTTTTTTTTTTTATCAAGAAAATACAGTGGATTCACTCTCCCTAGCATCTGAATCTTATTTCTGCATTCAGTTTTGTCATATGTCAGAACATATGAGGCCTGATGATGATGAATTCAGGATTCCAAAGCAACTTATAAAAATTAGTACCTTCCTCTGAATTTAGTCTTTGTAAATAGAGGAAAGCTCACTCTGTTTGGAAAAAGGACAGAGACTGTGGTTTGAATTTTATAGACTCTTGTTGTTAAAAAAAATATTTGTTGAATTGAAGTTCAAGTGCATATGTATTCTGATTCCAGATCAGTTACTAGTTAAGTAGACAGCACTGGGAATGCTATTAGCTCCCTTGAACCTCATATTCTTCATCTGCTATTAATGTATTGAGGATTGAACTAAATTATATGTCAAGTGCCATTCAGCACTCAGGTCCTTTTATTAGAATTTACTGCATAAGCATATATAGCCATGACTACCACAAAGCTATCTTATGCTGTACCTTTCTGTGAATAAAAAAAAAGGTAGACAAATTGTCTGGGCAGACAGTTTGGAGAAAGATGCTGCCTGAGAGCGGACATAGCCCTATGCTTGATGAGTAGATGATGCTTTTGTGTGAAAACAATGTTTCCTTTACCTCTGAATGATGAAAGCCATCTAACTGGCTTGAGTGAACCCTGGTCTTTTAGCCCACACTCACTCCCACAGCTGGGCATCTTGTTTGGTACACAAAATTCCCAACTGTGCATGGAAGCTCTCATAACTGCTCTGGATGGTTCAGTGGAAAGTCAGCAATGAATCAGGCATGACTGATTTCATGAAACCGGAACCCTTGTTGGAAAGCAATGGGAAGCACAGTCTCATCTTCACTACATGCACTGGCAGCAGAAGACTGCTTTCCAGAGGAAAGGGGGATAGATGCTGAGCAGACCAAACCTTATCAGGTAGATAAGGTTGAGCTGACAAAAATTATTTTCACCATTGGTTTGTTTCTTTGTTTGTTTTGGTAAATATACATTCTTTTTATGCTGAGCAATCAATGGCTTTTTAAAATCCCCAGCCCATATAACTGAAAGTTTTATATGTCCTGCTGTTGTCTGCAGCCTTACCACTAAAACCTTTCCATTAATGTATACACTGATCTTTTAGTCTTGGTCCATTTGATCACAGGGTTTCCCAAATGTATTTGACAACTTTCTGACTCTTTTAGCAGAAAAATGCTTTGATTTTCTAAAAAAATATATTTTATACATTGGTAGATGCTAACTTTCTTAAGTGACAAAGAAAACAAATTGAAGGTTAACTTCTAAGTATGTCATGCCCAAGATGGCCATGCTAGTTGGAAACATGACTCAGTTCAGTTCAGTTCAGTTGCTCAGTTGTGTCCAACTCTTCGTGACCCCATGGACTGCAGCATGCCAGGCCTCCCTGTCCATCACCAACTCCTGGAGCTTGCTCAAACTCATGTCCATCAAGTTGGTGATGCCATCCAACCATCTCATCCTCTGTTGTCCCCTTCTCCTCCCACCTTCAGTCTTTCCCAGCATCAGGATCTTTTCCAATGAGTCAGTTCTTCTCATCAGGTGGCCCAAGTATTGGAGTTTCAGCTTCAGCATCAGTCCTTCCAATGAATATTCAGGACTGATTTCCTTAAGGATGGACTGGTTGGATCTCCTAGCCGTCCAAGGGACTCTCAAAAGTCTTCTTCAACACCACAGTTCAAAAGCATCAATTCTTCAGTGCTCAGCTTTCTTTATGGTCCAGCTCTCACATCCATGCATGACTACTGGAAAAACCATAGCTTTGACTAGACAGACCTTTGTTGGCAAGTAATATTTCTGCTTTTTAATATGCTATCTAGGTTGGTTGTAACTTTCCTTTCAAGGAGCAAGCATCTTTTAATTTCATGGCTGCAGTCACCATCTGCAGGGATTTTGGAGCCCAAAAAGATAAAGTCTGTCACTGTTTCCATTGTTTCCCCATCTATTTTCCATGGAGTGATGAGACCAGATCCATGATCTTAGTTTTCTGAATGTTGACTAGTATCATTTAATTATTCCAAAGGAACCATCTGGAAACACTAGAGTTCTCTATCAAGGGCAAAACTGGAGAATGAATTTGAGGGCAAACGGAAGGTAGGATAAGAGACTAAATACTGGAACCTTTGAGACAGGGACCCACAAAGTCCAGTGTTGTCTCTCTAATTGGGATCATTCACCCAATCAGGTTTTTGGGAGACTTTGAGAAATGTTGTCCAATAGTGCTCCACCTTAATGAAGTTAGGAGAATCAAGGCAAGGGTGTTGCTCCAGAACTGGCAGGGAAGACCTCTTCCAGGGGCAGTAAATTGGAGTGGGGAAGGGATTTTTCAATCCTGTTGTAACTCCAGCAGACCAGCAGACATGTATCTAGGGAGCTATTTCATAGACCACATGCAGGCTAACAACACTGCTGTTGAATTGAAGAGCTGTTCTTCTTTATCTCGTACCTTGTATGTGAGATGGACACGTGTTAGGTTTCCTGATGGTCCCCTAATTCTAACTCCTGTGTGAGTTTTATAATGGCCAACCTACTTTTACCTCTCTGCCAGAATGAAGGGTATCTGGGAGCCTCAGTGTTGGTCCCATAGCCATAAGTCAATTCTATAGCTTTTCACTCCATTTTCCACAAAGACTTCAGTTTTATGAAGAAGAAACTAGAGGCCTGTGACCTGTTTGCCATTTGTTTACGATGCCTGCTGTAGGTTCTAGCAGACTCTAATGTTGCCAAAATTACCTCCAGTGAGTGTCAGCAGATTTTCAAGGCCATTTGAGAAGCTGAAGTTCTTTCTCCAGTTTCTTCCAGCGCCTATTTCCCAAATTCCCACTGCCCATTGCTACTTTGTTTCTTTAAAGGTCAGGGCTTAACTTTGGCCTTCTCTTATAGATGACACAGCTGATTCTGAAACACATGCAATCAAGGTAAGTTCTTTCCTTGAAAAAACTTGGAGCAGCCTGTGCTGCCTGGCCTGGCAGTCAGCTGACTTAGGGGTCAGGGGGACAGGGTTCATCTGCTGTTGCTTTAACAAATGATGAAACTGTGGTGAAAGGACATGGAGATTATGGGTTGAAAGCCTAACATTCTGGACCAGGCCAGCTTTGCCAACAGATAAGCATATTTGAAGGTCAAATGTAGCATATACTGGAGGGAGGAAGAAAACAGCAATTCCAGCAGACCTTGTATTAAAAAAAAAAAACTAACTCACAATGAGCTTAAAAGAAACTTCAGAAGTTGGCCTGAGATCATTTCTTTGTTATTATGCATTTCAACTCTTGTCAGAATGAATATTCCAATTTAGGGGTAAAAATCACTATCCCATCAGTGTCTATTTATTCCACATTTTATTTTATTTTATTTATTTTTATTTATTTATTTATATTCCACATTTTAAATTACCCTAGTACAATGCCCATTTGGGAACTGGTTTTTCTCAGGTGGTATTCATTAAAGCAAATGGTTGATAGTTTTATCTTCCCTAGAGAAAGAAGGGGCTTGGCCCTGGTATTCAAATTTGAAGTTTCTTGGTTTTTCTGGATAGAATCCATCTACTAGGAAAGGGTTAAGGATACTGAATTTCCAAAGGGTAAGAACCTCAGAGACTTGTGTAGGAGTGCCTGTGTAAGCTGATGATGGACTGTCAAATTCCACCCAGGACAGGATTCTACATATGACATCTGTCCTGTTGTGGGTCATTTTTACGAGTCAGAAGGGACTTTGAGCTCATGTAGTCACGCTTGAGAGAGAAGGCTCCCTTCCCCCTGAGTCTTGTCTGAGCTGAGTTGGTTCTCTGCATTTTCGTGGGGGATCTTTGCTGTATCTGAGCCCCTGTTTCCTGTCACCAGCCCTTGAAGTCAACTGGCTACCAGCTGACATCACCGTATGGTAGTATTGTTCATGATGGAGGTGAAGTTGGACTCACAGTTCTTGGAAGCCAAATGCTTAGCACACACACAGAAACCTAGAGAGGATGGAAGTTTCTTAATGTTCACATGAGTCCCTTTATATTCTCCCTTCTCAAGGTGTAATCAAGTATCAAAGTAACTGAAACTTTGTTTCATTGCCTGTTAGGCAGAAAGGTCTCATCTTGAACATATCTTCTGGGGTGGCCCTCTTTCCCTGGCCTCTGTATTCCACCTATTCAGCTTCCAAGGTGAGTGACAGATGGAGTCCAAGTTTCCTTCTCCTTCTTCCCCTTGGTTTTCCCATTTAGTACTTTTCCTTCAGATCATCTGGCAAGCTGATAGGCAGATTTGCCTAGAGGCACTCTTCTAGGTACAGGGAGCTAGTCCACCAGTATCTGGGTGCAAATCTGAAAAAGATGTGCCCCTGGGCTGATGAAGACTTGCAGTAGCCCAGCCAGGCAGTTCAGCCCCCTTCAAATTCCAGCCCCCTTTCACTTCCTTGCCTGGGAGCTGGTGCACTCTTCATGCCAGCAAGTAACATTGTATTGATAGTTTCTTTCCATCCCAGAGACCTCTCTGGGTATAACATGGACAGGAGGTGGCCCTAAGTAGGTATTTATTACAAAGTGTATATTCCTGCTCTTTGAGGAAGCTCTTCCCAGACCAGGAAATGGAGTTCTGAATAACTCCCATCAAGGCGAGCTCCCTTGGTGTCCTTTGAAATCTGAGCACCTTGCCTCTGAGAGAGAATCAAGTCCTTAGGTGTTTCTCCTTCTGTTCCAGGCTTTTATGTGCACATTTTCCAAGGCACTGCAAGCAGAATATAAGGAGAAGGGAATCATCATCCAGGTGAGGTCAACAGTTCTGAGTCCTTGGGAATGGGAACTCTGGACCCCATGGAGCCAGGGCCATTCCTTCCGGCAGGACGGGCTGAGCATGTGTGACTGGGAGAGAGGGTCTGTATGACACCACGTGGGTTCCTGTGACCCTTGAGGTGGCAGCGGGGCCACCATGGTTCTGCCTGTTGCTGCCCTCATCCGTGCCCTGAGTGCCGGAGAAGGAAATGGGAGTGGGGTGAGTGAGTGCTCAGAAACGCTTGCCGCCTGATGCTGCCATCAGGACAGAAATTAGGATCTTGTCTAACCAGCCTTTACTCTCTGACCTAGATCCAGAAGATAGGCTCATGTGGGAGGAACTATGTGTGGGGAACAAACAAAAGAAAACCGGATATTGGTCTATGTTGGAAGGGGGAGAGAGTGCTGTGTTTGCTTGCCGTTCACCTGTGATGGGCCCCAGAGATTCCCACACTCTGGTTCTTGAGCAGCTGGGGGAGAGGCTCTCTGCTTTCTCTTTCTCCCACACTGACAGCACAGACATGGAGTTGACCTTGTTTGAACTGTAAACAGAGTTGGATCATCACTGCTGTCCTTAGCCTGAACAATATGCCATGTGCTTTCTCTGGCAACACAGTTAACTCTTAAGTGGTTCTGGAACCTTGAATAAACAGTTTAGAGAGGTTTTTTGTTAATTGTTTGCAGAGAAGTTTGATGACATACTATTATATATGAATAGGGCTTCCCATGTAGCTCAGTTGGTAAAGAATCTGCCTCCAGTGCAGGAGACCTGAGTTCAATTCCTGGGTCAGGAAGATCCCCTGGAGAAGGAAATGGCAACCCACTCTAGTATTCTTGCCTGGAGAATCCCATGGACAGAGGAGCCTGGCAGGCTATATATAGTCCATGGGGTCACAAGAGTTGGACACCACTTAGCAACTAAACCACCACCATTATATATGAAAAAGGCACACTCATAGTTATATTTTTAAAATTAGTGCTGTACATACCGATTTTCAACTAAAACACTCAGGTGGCCATTCTTATGAATTAACCAGCTATAGGATAAAGCTTATTCAATAGGCAGGTGTGAGTTAATAGGAGGAACTGTGTAAATAAAAGCATCTTCCCAGTTATAGTGAGTACAATCCCATTCTCAGCCTTGTTGAACTGAAGTCTTACTTATCAAATATTTTTCCCTTCTATCCATTCTGCAGCTCCTAGCCAAGGACAGATTCCTTTTGCAACAGCATTACTCTGCATAAGCTAATTTTGCTGCAGTAAAAAATAATTCCTAAAATGTCATTAATTTAAAAGCACAAAGATTTATTTCTCATTCGCCCCCAACTATAGGAACCTATGAAGTGCAATTCTATCATGTGTTTGGAAGAAAGAAGAACTAGAAATATTTGGTGAACAGTGCTAATGATTACCAGAGCCACTTGCTTCCTGGCCATGTGACAGTCTCAGCATCATCTTGAGCTTGATAGCTGTGGGCCAGAGATACTGTAGCTGCTAAGTCAGTGGGTTCTGTGGAGCAGAAGATATGGGAGAAGTGGGGTAGAAGAAGGGAGCTCCTTCTCTCAGGCAGAAGCCTTGGAGCTGCTACCAGTCCTGGAAAAGACTCTATGATGTTTTGAAAACTAACTGGTCTCTCCAAACACGCATGTAATTGGTACCCGATGAATATTTGTAAAATTCCTGAGGGAGTGTGCACTGTACACTTGGGTTTGATTTTCAAATCCCAGTGCTGCCATTTATCCTCGGAGTGATTTTGAACAGCCTGTTTAAACTCTCTGAGCTTGTCTCCCCATCTGTAAAAAGGAGTTTAAAATAGCTGCTTACTTCTCTGGGTTACTGTGAAGATCTAGTGAATAAGTAATTATGCAAATTTTTACCAATATTTATTGAGCCCTTGTTTGGTACAGAAAGGTGTTTTGTCAACCAAAACTCACTGTGGGAATGGAAACACTTTTATTATTTCCCTATCTGAAAACTGGGTTTGAAAATGCATGCTTCTTATATTTCTCTAAGGGTACACTTAGAGATCTTTGGAAGAAAAGTATTATACAAACTAATAACTGTCAATTTCCGTGAGAACAAATTGAATTGAATTGACTGATACACATTGGATTCAACTGTGAAACAATGTAATTTCAAGTGTGATTAGAAAAAAAAGTGATGTGACAGAAATTTCAAAAGTAATGTGAAGAAAAAGAAAACAAACATGGGTTTTTTTCCCCCCTTAAAGATGCCAAGGTCTCTATGTCAGGGACTAAAGTAAGAAACCCCATCATTAAACCTCATGCCAGGCCACATATGGTGAGACCACCGGTGGAAAGATGGTGGGGTTTTCAGAGGCCAGTGTGCTGCTGTTGTTTTTTCTTACCAGAATAGGAAAGATTATGAGGTATGTGCCATTCCTGGCTCCTAACTGAAGTGTGAAAGTGGGAATCTAAAGTACTTGAAAGTGCTCCAACTTTGGTCACATGTGTTAGAAATAAACTTCTGTGATATCTCTGCCAGATAAAACATAGGCCATCCAGTTAAATTTGAATTTCAGATAACAGATGATATTTTGAGAGTAAGTATATCCCATTAACACTTGATATATAATTAAACTAAAAAAATTTTCCATTGTTTGTCTGAACTTCAAGTATAACTGGATGTCCTGCATTTTCACTTTCCAAGTGGGGGACCTGGGTTCTAAGAGCTCATGTTCTCACTCACACTGTGTGTATTTGAACCACCTGATGTAGTGTGACCAAGGCATCATCCGGAGTTGGTTGCTAAATTAAGCCAGAAACCAACCTCTCTGATCCCAGCTCTGTGCTGGTTCTACACCTTTCACTATTCTATTATCACATATTGTCCTGAGACTTTTTAAGGGAAGAACAGAATTTGAACATGAAGGGATGATAACGTGGGTGTTAATTTCTCAGGGCTGAGCAGATTTTCCTGTGTCATGGTTTCCATTTCCCGTTGCAGGTGTTGACGCCGTATGCTATTTCAACTCCGATGACAAAGTATCTAAAAACCAACATGATAACCAAGACTGCTGATGAGTTTGTTAAAGAATCACTGAATTATGTCACGATTGGAGATGAGACCTGTGGCTGCCTCACCCATGAAATCTTGGTAATTGATAACTTCTCCTTTCTCGAAGCAAGGGAGGACAGACATGCAGGTGGCCCCAGCAGGGATTAGTCAGCTTCTCCTTGCGGTCGGAGCTTTCGGTAGGGTAGTGATGCTAGAGGTATGCTGCTGAGGGTAATCCAGCCCATGAAAGGTATATTTAGCAAGGGCTAGGAGAAGCTGGAGGGCTGGATGCACAGCTCTAGATGACTCCAAAGTTGGCATATCTCATCCTTGGCTGCCTCACCTCTCCCCTCAGAAAGTGAAGTGATTCCCAGAGCTTTGTGAAGGTTAGGCCAAAACACAACGTGCTTCTCTGTAGGGGCTGTCTATGTTTCTGGCCTTCTGTGCCAGTAAATGTTTAACTTTCCAGGAAAAAAACAAAACAACAAAACACCTTGACTTGTAGCATTTACTGATTACCATGATTGATGTGAAGCTACCAGTGTGTTGTCACTGCACATGAATTCGGGAGGAAGCTCACAACTGGCTCTCGTGAGCAAGTACAAGACGGTTCCTGTACACTATGGACTCCATCAAATGTGGAAATAGTCTGAAGTATGTGGCATGAGGAGTTCTGGCCATCCCTGGGCTGTTTTTAGAAAAAACAAAACAAAATATGAAACAAAGGTAGAGGAGGTGCACGCTAATACTGAAAACAAACAGTGCCAGGATAGTTCTGTTTCCATCATCACCAAAGAATTTTAGCCAGATATTTACTTTTCCTTCGTATATCAACTCTCTCCTCTACCTCATATGCTTTCCTACTGTGGGAATTCAGTTCAGTTCACTGGCTCAGTTGTGTCTGACTCTTTGCGACCCCATGGACTGCAGCACGCCAGGCCTCCCTGTCCATCACCAACTCCCAGAGCTTGCTCAAACTCATGTCCATTGAGTCGGTGATGCCATCCAACCATGTTATCTTCTGTCGTTCCCTTATCCGCCTCCTGTGGGAATTATCTCTTTCTTTCTCTCTCTGATGCTGGAGGGATTCATAGGGCAGTGCACTGAATCCTCCCAAAGCATTCGGCTATCTCCTGGGCCTCAGTACTGAGGCTGTGGCAAGAGATACTGAATGTCTCAGCTGATTACTTGCTGCTTTTACTATAGAATGTCGACAAGGTGTAGAATCACCGTTTGAACTCACATTGCAAAGTAGACAACCAGAAAGAATATAAGATCTTTGTTGCCAATTGCTGATCTTGTTTTTCTTCAGACCACTGCTTTCTGCATGGCATGAAAACAAATTAGTGGAATGTCTAGTGAATTTTAATTTAGTTTGATCTGATAATCTAAACTGTGCATTTAGGAAATATGCTGCCCATTATTTAGAGAAAAATGTTCAGTCTCACTGGAGTGTCCCTTCTTCCTGCCTGTCTAAGATGACACTGGGGAAAGAGTACCTATGATCTCCTACTGGTCCTTAAGTGTGTGTGGCTGGTGTCCCCTCGTCTCCCTGATGATTGCTCTCCTTGCTGGTTTATGTTCGTGGGAGTGAGAGGGTGACTCTTTCTGTCCTTTGGCTTAGCTACTGATGGCTGCAGATCCCTGAATCTCTGCTATCTCCTTCATCCCGCCAGAGGCCAGCTGTCCATCTGCAGCTTTGGTTAACAGAGGCTCTCTGCCTCTCTACTCTGCATCAGCACCAATATGAAGTGAGAGGTGCTGGAAAATCAAATCTCAGCATCTACCTTGCTAAGCTGAGATAATGTTCTGCGGCTGCACTCCAAAAGAGTGGAGACAATAAACCCTCCTTGGCCATCCTTACTTATTTATCACACTTCCCTATCATTCACCCCAGGCCCCCAGCCCTCCAGCCTGAGCCCAGAGGACAAACATATCAGGGAACACACATCTGGCTATGTCTCACTCTTTCTCTTTTCTACTTCCCACCATCTCCAGGGCTTTTTGAATGCTTTCCCACTGTCACATCCTGTCCATCTCAGAGGGATTTAGTGGGTAAGACATCCTCTCCATCCCTTAGGAGAACTCTGTACTTGCAGTCATCCAGGATATTGATGTTTTAAATGGAATTCATTAGCATTTAGAAAATGTTTTCTTGAGACAATAGCATGGCTTGCAAGATTATTGTCTTGCTACATACTGTGATACAATTCTAGATGTCAAAAGTTGAATTAAAAAAATTTTCTCTTTGATTTCTGATGTAACAAATTCAAATCTCTACTGGCAAACAGAAGCCAAAAACAGAAGAAGAAATTCTGTGCCTGGTGAAGCAAAAGAGAAAACAAGGAAAACATGTAAATCATTAAAACCATTGAAACCAATTTTGAATATGCCAGGGTGTAGAAAGATCATTGAATCTAAAGTTATGGGTAATCAAATGAAATCAACCAGCAGACAAGCAAGTCTTCCACTTCAAAGAGTTGAGGTCAACACAGGATGCTGTCTACCCCCAAGGAATTTTGGGGGCAACAACTGAGGTGGGACTGGAGCCTCTACCTAAGAATCCATGTGGAACTTGAGGCTTCATAGTTATCTCATTTAATCCTCCTAAACATCTTGTGAGACAGGACATTGGCTCCCCTTTTACTGCTGAGGAAACCGAAGCTCAGAGCTGGATCAGATCAAATGAAGCTCAGATGGATCCGGTGGCCTAAGAGCACCGGGCTTGTAATGGTGAAGCAAGGGTTGAAACCCACTTTGGCCTGATGCCAGACTTTTCCTGGTCCCCTCTACATGGTGCCTCCAGGTTGGAAGAAGGTAGATAAAGATGGGGATGGGAGAGGGGGCTTTTTAGAACATTTTCTTGGAGCCGGAGATTTCCATTTATTTTATCTATGGCTGACTTCAGTCATCCAGAACATTTGGTTCAAGACAAGGCTAACGATGTATATCTATGGATGATTCATGTATGACAGAAACCAACACAATATTGTAAGTCAGTTATCCTCTGGTTAAATTAATTAATAAAAAACCCAACGTTAATGGTTTTGTTGTGAAATAAAAAAGTTCTGGCTGGGAGAAAAATGAAGTTTTTGAAGAAGTTGCATTGATTCATAGAACTGGCCAGTGGAAGAAGAATTATTCTGGTTCAACAACAGAAGTTCAACTAGAGGAAAACTTGAACCTTGTAGGGAGTAACCCTATTTCTTCAGGCAGTTTGAGCCTTCTGAGTTTTGCACTCCTTTGGGGTATCCCAAAGCAGGAAACTAAAGATGGTTTCTGGGATGTTTTGTAGGTCGACTGAGGAATGTTCGATTAACAGGATGACATTGTGGATGAAATAATTGCTCTTACCTAGACCTGTCTTATAGGACACAAATGTAATTTGAGGCCAAGAACCTTCCAAGACCTGTGCCTCTTGCCTCATATGTATGTAAATAGGCATCTGTGCCTCAACTTGCGGCTTCCCCTCTTTTTCAAAGTAAATACTCCACGATAATAATCTATGCCTTACAGAGGAGCCTGGTGGGCTGCTGTATTTGGGGTCGCATAGAGTCAGACACGACTGAAGTGCCTTAGCAGCATGACTGATTCATTAACTCTTTAAATGAATTTTTTTCTTCCATTTTTATTGGGATTTAATTGATATACAGCATTCTATAGATTTACAGTGTACATCATAATGATTTGACTTACGTGAAATGATTAGCACAATAAGTTTAGTGACCATTCATCATCTCATACAGATACAAAATTAAAGAAATACATTTTTTTGTTTAATGAGAGCCCTTAGAATTTACTCTCTTAACAACTTTCATGTATATAATACAACATTTCTCATGTTGTACATGAGAAAATCCCTGGTATTTTCTTATCTTTTATTTATTTATTTTTTTATTGGAAGAGACAAAATTAACTTTTTTTATTAGTAGATGATAATACTGAATACTTAGAAAACCCAACATAGACTTATAATGTAACCATTAAATTTCTTTCTTTCTTTCTTTTTCATTTATTTTTATTAATTGGAGGCTAATTGCTTTGCAGTATTGTAGTGGTTTTTGCCATACATTGCCATACATTGACATGATCAGCCATGGATTTACATGTGTTCCCCATCCTGAACCCCCCTCCCACCTCCCTCCCCATCCCATCCCTCTGGGTCATCCCAGTGCACCAGCCCTGAGCACCTGTCTCATGCATCCAACCTGGACTGGCGATCTGTTTCACACTTGATAATATACATGTTTCAATGCTATTCTCTCAGATCATCCCACCCTCGACTTCTCCCATAGAGTCCAAAAGTCTGTTCTATACATCTGTGTCTCTTTTTCTGTTTTGCATATAGGGTTATCGTTACCATCTTTCTAAATTCCATATATATGTGTTAGTATACTGTATTGGTCTTTATCTTTCTGGCTTACTTCATTCTGTATAATGGGCTCCAGTTTCATCCATCTCATTAGAACTGATTCAGATGTATTATTTTTAATGGCTGAGTAATATTCCATGGTGTATATGTACCATAGCTTCCTTATCCATTCGTCTGCTGATGGGCATCTAGGTTGCTTCCATGTCCTGGCTATTATAAACAGTGCTGCGATGAACACTGGGGTACACGTGTCTCTTTCAGATCTGGTTTCCTCGGTGTGTATGCCCAGGAGTGGGATTGCTGGGTCAATGGCAGTTCTATTTCCAGTTTTTTAAGGAATCTCCACACTGTTCTCCACAGTGGCTGTACTAGTTTGCATTCCCACCAACAATGGGTTCCCTTTTCTCCACACCCTCTGTTTCTTATCTTTTAAGTGGAAGTATGTACCTTTTGAGTACTTTTCATTCACATACCATATCCTCATCTCTGGTAACTGCAAATCTGATCTCTTTTTCTATGTGCTTGTTTGTTTTTAAAGAATAATTGACTTACAATTTTATGTTAGTTCTTGTTACACAACATAGTGATTAGATACTTCTATAAATTTTAAAGTTATCACCATAAAGTCTCTCACTACAGAAAGATATTATATAATTATTGACCATATTTCCCACACTGTCCATTTCATGCCTGTGACACATTTGTTTTGCAACTATAAGTCTGTGCCTCTTAATCTCCCTCATCTATTTTTCTCCTCCCACCAACCTCCCTTCTGGCAACCACTTGTTTGTTCTTTGGATCTATGTTTCTGTTTTGTTATGTTTGTTCATTTGTTTCATTTTTTAGATTCCACATATAAAAGAAATCATAGAGTATTTGTCTTCCTGTCTGACTTATTTTACTTAGTGTAATACCCTTTAGGTGCACCTATGTTGCCACAAATGGTAAAATGTTATTACTTTTATGGCTGAGTAAATTATATATAATATATAAATTATTACATACACTAATTATTAATGTATAAATTATTACATCATATATATTATACATATATATCACATATTCTTTATCCATATATCTACTAATGGGCACTTAGGTTGCTACCATATTTTGGCTACTGTAAATGATATTGCAATGAACATAAAGGTGCATGTATTTTTCAAATTAGTGTTTTCATTTTCTTCAGATAAATATCCAAGAATGAAATGGCTGGATGCTCTCATAGTCTATTGTTTATATTTTAAGAACTCTTCATACTGTTTTCCATACTAGCTGAGGGTTCCCTTTTCTCATATCCTCATCAGTACTTGTTATTTGTTGTCTTTTTGACAATAGCCATTCTGACAGGTGTGAAGTTCTGTCTTATTATGACTTTGATTTGCATTTCTCTGACGGTTGGTGATGTTGAGCATCTTTTCATGTGCTTGTTGGATATCTATATGTCTTCTTTGGGAAAATGTCTATTCAAATCCTCTGCCCATTTTTTCTTTTTTAATTAATTTTTAAATTGGAGTATAGTTGATTTACAGTGTGTTAGTTTCTCCTGTACAACAAAGTAAATCAGTTATACATGCATGTATCCACTCTTTTTTCGATTCTTTTCCCATATAGGTCATTACAGAGTATTGAATAGAATTCCCTGTGCTATTCAGCAGGTTCTTATTAGTTACATATTCTGTACATAGCAGTGTATATATGTCAATCCCAGTCTCCTAGTTTATCCTCATCCCTGCCCCTGCTTTCCCCCCGGTAACCACAAATTTGTTTTCTACATCATCTGTGACTCAACTTCTGTTTTGTAAATAGGTTCATCTGTACCATTTCTTTGGAGTACACATACAAGCAATATTATATGGTATTTATCTTTCTCTAACTGCACTCAGTACGATAATCTCTAGGTCCATCCATATCACTGCAAATGGCATTATTTCATTCTTTTTTTATGGCCAAGTAACATCCCATTGTATATATGCACCACATCTTCCTTATCCATTCCTCTGTTGATGAATGTTTAGGTTGCTTCCATGTCCTGGCTTCTGCCCATTTTAAAAAAATAATATTTATCTATTTTTAATTGATTGATTGGTTTACAATATTGGTTTGATTTCTGTCATACATCAGCATGAATTAACCATAGGTGGACATATGTCCGCTCCCCCTGAATCTCCCTCCCACGGGTTTTTTTTTTTTTTGATGTTGAGTTTTATGTGATCTTTGTGTACTTTGGATCTCAACCCTTATTGGACAAATCTCTTGCAAATATCTTCTCCCATTCAGTAGGTGACCTTTTTGTTTTATTGATATATCCTTAGCTGTGCAAAAGCTTTTTAGTTTGATATAGTTTCCTTTGTTTATTTTTGTTTTTGTTTCCTTACCTGAGGAGATACATGCAAAGATATTATTAAGACTGAGGTCAAAGAGCATATTACATATGTTTTCTCCTAGAAATTTTATAGTTTCAGGTCTTATATTTAAGTCTTTAATCCACATTGAATTTAATTTTGTGCATGGTGTGAGAAAGTGGTCCAGTATGATTCTTTTGCATGTAGCTGTCCAGTTTTCCCAATTCCTTTTATTGAAGAGAGTGTCTTTCCACTCTTGTATATTATTGTCTCCTTTGTTATAGATTTATTGCCCACGTCAATGTCAGTTCAATTCTCGGTTCTCTGTTCTGTTCCACTGGTCTGTCTGTTTTTGTCACAGGATCATACTGTTTTGATTATAGTAGTATAGTTTGTATAGTACAGCTTGAAATTAGGTAGCATGATACATAACTGTTCTTTTTCAAAGTAGTTTTGTTTATTCTTTTGTGTCTTTTGTGTTTCCATGAAAATTTTAGAATTATTGTTCTACTTCTTTGAAAAAATGCCATTGGCATTTTTATAGGGATTGAATTAAATCTGTAGATTACCTTGGGTACTGTGATCATTTTAACAATATTAACCCTTCCAATTCACGAACATGTTGTATCTTTCCACTTTTGTGTCACCTTCAGTTTCTTTCATCAGTGACCTATAGTTTTCTGAGTATAAGTCTTTTAACTCCTTAGGTAAAAGGTCTTTTTTTTTTTTTTTTTTTGATGTAGTGGTAAATGAGATTGTTTTCCTAATTTATCTTTCTGATAGTTTGTTGCTGTTGTATAGAAACACAGCAAATTTTTGTGTATTAATTTTGTATCCCAAAACTTTACTGAATTCATTGATGAGTTTTTATGGTTTTCTTGGGTCTCTTTAAAATTTGTTATGTATAGTGTTAAGTCATCTGCAAACTGATAGTTTTACTTTGTCCTTTTCAACTTGGATTCCTCTTGTCTGATTTCTTTGCTAGGACTTCCACTAATATGTTGAATAAGAGTGATGAGAATGTTCTGATCTTAGAAGGAATGCTTTTAAGTTTTTCCTCATTTAGTGTGATGTTAGTGGTGGGCTTGCCATATATGGTCTTTTTTATGTTGAGGAAGTTCCCTCTATACACACTTTGTTGAGAGTTTTTATCATAAATGGATGTTAAATTTTGTCAAAACCCTTTTCTACATCCATTGAGATAATTATATGATTTTTATTCTTGAATTTGTTAATATGGTATATCACATTGATTGATTTGTGGATATTGAACAACCCTAGCACCTCTGACATAAATCTCACTTGATCATGGTGTATAAGCGTTCTAATTATTGTTGAATTTACTAATATTTTGTTGAGACTTTTTGTATCTATATTCATCAGTTGTATGAGCCTGTAATTTTCTTTTTTGGTGTGTGATACCTTTGTGTAGTTTTGGTATCATAGAATGAGTTTATATATATATATGAGTTATATATATATATTTATATATATATGAGTTTATATATATACATTAATATATAATATATATTATATTGTATTAAATATTTATATTGTATTTTGTATTAATTAATTGATTGATTTAATTAATTAATTAATTAAATATTGTATATTGTAGTAAATATTTAAAATATTGTATAAATATAAATATATTTATATTATATAAATGAGTTTATATATATGTGTGTATATATGTATACACACATTTACATATATATATTCTTTTTCAGTCTTTTCTATTATGGTTTATAACAAGATATAGGATCTTATTATTTATCTACTTTATATATAGTAGTTTGTATCTGCTAATCCCAAACTCCTAATTTACCTCCCTCCCCCCTGCTATCCCTTTTGGTAGCTATAAATTTGTTTTCTATGTCTGTGAGTCTATTTTTATTTTTTAAATAAGTCCATTTGTTTATTTTTTTTAAGATTCCACAGGTAAGTGATATGATATTTATCTTTGACTTACTTACTTCACTTATTATGATAATCTCTAGGTCCATCCATGTTGCTTCAAATGAAATCATTTCATTCATATATATATATGTGTGTATATATATATATGCATATACATATATGCATATATATATACACACACACCACATCCTCTTTATTCATTCATCTGTCAGTGAATATTTAGGTTGCTTCCATGTCTTGGTTATTATAAATAGTGATGCTATGAACATTAGGGTGCGTATATTTTTTCAAATTCAAGTTTCTCCAGATGTATGCCCATGAGTAGAATTGCTGGATCATATGGCAACTCTATTTTTAGTTTTTTAGAGACCATCCATACTGTTTTCCATAGTGGCTGCTCTAAATTACATTCCTATCAATAGTGTGGAGGATTTCCTTTTCTCCACACCATCTCCAGCATTTATTATTTGTGGACTTTCTAATGATGGCCATTCTGACTCATGTGAGGGCATTATAGTTTTGATTTGCATTTCTGTAATAAATAAGATGTTGAGCATCTTTTCATGTACCCATTGGCCATCTGAACCTTGAGTATTCACTGGAAGAACTGATGCTGAAGCTGAAGCTCCAATACTTTGGCCACCTGATACAAAGAGCTGACTCATTGGAAAAGACTCTGATTCTGGGAAAGATTGAAGGCAAAAGAAGAAGGGGGTGGCAGAGGATGGATGGGTAGATAGCATCACTGACTCAATGGACATGAATCTGAGCAAACTTAGGAAGATAGTGAAAGACAGAGAAGCCTGGAATGCTGCAGTCCATCGGGTCACAAAGAGTAAGACATGACTTAGTGACTGAACAGCAACAATGTCTTCTTTGGAGAAATGTCTGCTTATGTCTTCTGCCCATTTTTCAGTTGGGTTGTTTGGAGGTTTTTGAGTTATAGGAGCTGTTTGTTTATTTTGGAAATTAAGCCCTTATTGGTTGCATTGTTTGCAAATATTTTTTCCCAGTTCATAGGTTGTCATTTTGTTTATGGTTTCATTTGCTGTGCAAAAGCTTATAAATTTGATTAGGTTCCATTTGTTTATTTTTGTTTTTATTTTTATCGCCTTAGGAGATTTGGGGAGTTTTTTTTTCCTTTTAGTATACTTTATTCTATAGAATTGATATAATGAAGTTGAAAAAGGTATCTGGCATAACTAATTTATAAAAAAAATTCTAATATTAAGATCAAAACTCTAAGCTGTTTTAAATTTACAAAATAATAAAATGAACAAATATTGTACATACACACACCTTAAAAATTCAGCAATATTTATATATGTTATCTTTTTTGTTTTTCTTTTTTCTTTATAAAATAAGAAAAAAAGAATTCTGTTCCCCTTCCCGCTCCCCCCTCCTGCCTCCCTCTCCATCCCATCCCTCTGGGTCTTCCCAGTGCACCAGCCCTGAGCACTTGTCTCATGCATCCAACCTGGGCTGGTGATCTGTTTCATCCTTGATAGTATACTTGTCTCAGTGCTATTCTCTCAGAACATCCCACCCTCGCCTTCTTCCACAGAGTCCATCTGTACATCCTACTGTACATCTGTGTCTCTTTTTCTGTTTTGCATACAGGGTTATTGTTATCATCTTTTTAAATTCCATATATATGCGTCAGTATACTGTGTTGGTCTTTATCTTTCTGGCTTACTTCACTCTGTATAATGGGCTCCAGTTTCATCCATCTCATTAGAACTGATTCAAATGAATTCTTTTTAACGGCTGAGTAATATTCCATGGTGTATATGTACCACAGCTTCCTTATCCATTCATCTGCTGATGGTCATCTAGGTTGCTTCCATGTCCTGGCTGTTATAAACAGTGCTGCGATGAACATTGGGGTACATGTGTCTCTTTCAGATCTGGTTTCCTTGGTGTGTATGCCCAGGAGTGGAATTGCTGGGTCATATGGCAGTTCTATTTCCAGTTTTTTAAGGAATCTCCACACTGTTCTCCTTAGTGGCTGTACTAGTTTGCATTCCCACCAACAGTGTAAGAGGGTTCCCTTTTCTCCACACCCTCTCCAGCATTTATTGCTTGTAGACTTTTGGATAGCAGCCATTCTGACTGGCGTGTAATGGTACCTCATTGAGGTTTTGATTTGCATTTCTCTGATAATGAGTGATGTTGAGCATCTTTTCATGTGTTTGTTAGCCATCTGTATGTCTTCTTTGGAGAAATGTCTGTTTAGATCTTTGGCCCATTTTTTGATTGGGTCATTTATTTTTCTGGAATTGAGCTGCAGGAGTTGCTTGTATATTTTTGAGATTAATCCTTTGTCTGTTTCTTCATTTGCTATTATTTTCTCCCATTCTGAAGCCTTCAGAATGGGAGTCTTTTTAATTACTGATTCAACTTCATTACTGGTAATTGGTCTGTTCCTTCGTGGTTTAATCTTGAAAGGTTGTACATTTCTAGTGATTTGTCCAGTTCTTCTTGGCTGTTCATTTTATAGGCATGTCATTATTCATAGTAATATTTTATGATCCTTTTTATTTCTGAGATGTTGGTTGTAACTCCATTTCTGATTTTACTGATTTGGATTCTCTTTCTTCTTTCCTGATGAGTCTGGCTAAAAGTTTATCAATCTTGTTTATCTTTTGCAAGAAGCAGATATTAGTTTCATTGATTTTTCTATTGTGTTTTAGTCTCTATTTCATTTATTTCTGATTTGATCTTTATTATTTCTTTACTTATCCTAACTTTGGGTTTTGAGCTTCTTTTTTTTCAGTTCCTTTTGGTGTATGGTGAGATAGTTTTTCTGAGATTTTCCATGTTTCCTGAGGTAGGCTTGTATCGTTATAAACTTCCCTCTTAGAACTGTGTTTGTTGTTCCCCATGGATTTTACATCGTTATTTTTGCTTTCATTTGTCTCCAGGCAGTTTTTTATTTCTTCAGTGATCCACTAGTTGTTTAGTGGCGTATAGTTTATGCCACTAAACAATGTTCCACATGCTTGTGTTTTTTCAGTTTTGTTGTTGTTGTTTGATTTCTAGTCCCATAGTGTTGTGGTTAGAAAATATGCCTGGTATGACTTCAATCTTCTTAAATTTCCTGAGACTTCTTTTGTGGCTTACCAGATAATCTATCCTGAAAAATGTTCCATGTGTACTTGAAAAGAATGTGTATTCTGCTGCTTTGGGAAGGAATGTTCCATATATATATATGTATTAAGTTCATCTGTCCTAAGGTGTAATTTAAGGCCTGTGTTTCTTTATTGATTTTCTGTCTGGATGGCCTGCCCATTGATGTAAGTGGGTGTTTAAGTTCCCCCACTATTACTGTGCTCCTGTGAGTTTCTCCCTTTATGCCTGTTAATATTTGCTTTATGTATTTGTGTGCTCTTATGTAGGTTGCACATATATTTACAATAGTCATAGCCTCTTGAATTGATCCCTTGATTAATATATAATGTCCTACTTTTTCTCTTATTACAGTCTTTGTTTTAAACTGTATTTTTCTGATATATGTGCTGTAACCCAACTTTCTTTTTATTTCCATTTGCGTGGAATACCTTTTTCCATCCCCTCATTTTCAATCCGTATGTGTCCAAATTAATTAATTAATTTGGTCACAGTGCCACAGCTTGTGGGACCTTAGTTCCCTGACCAGGGATCAGACCTGGGATCACGGCAATAAAAGTGCTGAGTCCTCACAATTGGACCAGCAGAGCATTCCCTGTGTGTGTCTTTAGATTTGGGGTGAGTCTCTTGTAGGCAGCATAAATACTTGTCTTGTTTTTATATCCATTCCACCACTCTGTGTCCTTCGATTGTAGCATTTAATTCATTTACATTTAAAGTAATTATTGATATCTATGTTCTGCCATTTGAACTGGGTTGTTTTTGTAGTTCCTTTCTAAGTTTTTTCCTTGCTTTCCTTTAATTTGATGACAACTGTTAATGTTGTATTTAGGTTCCTTTTTCTTTTGTGTGTGCATATATCTATTACAGGTTTTTGGTTTGTGGTTACCATGAGGTTTATACGTAGCTGTCAAGCCCTGGCGTGGAGCAGTCCATGGTGTCACAAAGAGTTGGACACAACCAGGCGACTGAACAACATATACACATGATTGTTTTAAGTTAACGATTTCTTAAGTTTAAACACATTTTAACAACTCTGCATTTTTACCCCCTGCCCCTCCATATTTACTTTTTTGACATTATAATTTGTATCTTTTTGTTTTGTTTATACCTTGACTACTTATTGTGGATACAGATGATTTTACTATTACTTTTTCCTTTTAACTTTCCTCCTAGCTTTACATGCGGTTAATTTACTACCTTTACTGAATCTTTGGCTATACTGATGAGATGTTTTTATTTAGTACTTTTTGTATTTCTACTTGTGGTCTTTTTTCTGCCTAGGGAAGAAGTTCCTTTAATATTTCTTGTAAAGCTGATTTCATGGCACTGAACTCTTTAAGCTTTTGCTTGTTTGTAAAACCTTTGCTCTCACCTTCAAATCTGAATGAAAATCTTGCCAGGTAGAGCATTTTTCATTGTAGGCTTTTCACTTTCATCATTTTCAATACACATGCCACTCTCTTCTGGCCTGCAGTTTCTGATGAGAAGCTAGCTGATAGCCAGTTGGGAATTACCCTCTATGTAACTTGTTGCTTTTCTTTTTCTGCTTTTAATATTCTCTTGTTGTCTTTAATTTTTACTGTTTTTAATACAATGTGTCTTGATGTGGTCCTCTTTGTGTTGATCATGGTTGGGATTCTCTGTGCTTTCTGGACCTGGATATTTGTTTCCTTTCCCAGATTAGAGAAGTTTTTAGTTGTGATGTCTTCAAATATCTTCTTTTTATGTTTTTTCTTAAAAAAAAAAAAAAAAAAAAGCCGTTAACTTCTCACTCTGTTCATCTTTCACCATTCTGCTCCTGAATTCTTTGAGCATCTTTCTAATCATTACCTTGAACTTTATCAGATAGATTGCTTAACTTCACTTCACTTAATTCTTTTTTCTGGTGTTTTATCTGGTTCCTTCATTTGGAACATATTCCTTTGTTGCCTTATTTTGCCTAATTTACTGTTTTCATTTCTGTGTATCTGGTGGGTTGGTTAAATTTCCCTATCTTGAAGAAGGGGCCTTTTGCAGGAAATATCCTGTATATCCTAGAAGTATACGCTCCTCTGCTCAACAGAGCTATATATTCTAGGGGCGTCCCCATGTGGACTGTGCAAGCTCTTCTGTTCTGGTGGGCTGATTACTGTGGGTGGTCTGATAAGCTTGGCTGGCTTCCAGTTCTGTCTTTTTCAGAGGCTGCTGGTGGGTGGGTCTAGGTTCTTAGGAGTCAGGTGCGAACTCCAGGGGGGCCCTAGGGCTAATGCTGGCTCACTGGTGTGTGCAGTCAGACTTCAGGGTGGCTGGTTGCAGGGCTTGGCATCCTGGATCTAGTGTAGGTCTACTAGAGGATGGGGCTGGTTCTTCACATGGCTGGCTGCTGAGTCTGGTGTTCCAAAGCTGTAAGTGGGGTCTGATTCCAGGGCAGCTGTGAGTCCCATGGTGTCTCAGAGCTGATGTTAGCCTACTGGTGGGTGGACCTGGTCTTGACATGTTAGGTTGTGGGAATGTTGCATTCTTGGAACTAGTGTCCATCTGCTGGTAGGTGAGACTGGGTTCAGAGGCCAGTGACAGCCCATTGGTGGGCAGAACCAGGTCTTGGGTTCTCTGGCTGAAGGGCCTGTGGGTCTTGGAACCGGTGTTTGCCTGCTGGTATTCAAGACTAGGACCCAGAGTGTCCTGGAGCTAGTGACAGCCCACTAGTGAGTGGAACTGAGTCCCAGGGTCTCTGACTGCAGGCCCTGGGAGTCCTGGAGTTGGTATTGGCTTGCTAATGGGCAGGTTTGGGCCTGACAGCTGACCATAGGGCCCTGAGGGTCTTTGGGCCAGCGCCAATACACTGGTGGTTGGGGCTGGATCCTGGGGAAGCTAGGTGTTCAGGAAGGTGTCCTAAGAAAGCCAGCCTACTGGTGGGTGGAACTGTGTCCCTCTCTGGCTAGTTGCTTGGCCTGAGGAGTCCCAGTGCTAGTGCTGACAGGCTGGTGGGTGGGGCCACGTTCTGACACTAACAAGCTGGTCGGAGGATTCCAAAATGGTGCTTACCAGCATCAGTGTCCTTGTGGTAGAATGAGCTCTCCAAGTGGCTGCCCAAGGGTCTATGTCTCCAGAGTGAGCTCTAGTTGTCTCCTACCTTTTGGGAGGCTCTCTACGATCAACAGGCTCTTTTCAAATTACTGCTTCTGCCCTGGTTCCCAGAGTGTGTGAGATTTTGTGTGCACCCTTTAAAAGTGGGGGTTTCCTGGTGGCTCAGTCAGTAAAGAATCCGCCTGCAATGTGGGAGACCTGGGTTCAATCCCTGGGTTGGGACGATCCCCTGGAGAAAGGCATGGCAACCCATTCCAGTATTGTTGCCTGGAGAATCCCCATGAATAGAGGAGCCTGGCAGGCTATAGTCCATGGGGTCACAAAGAGTCAGACATGACTGAGCGATTAAGCACACAGCACTTTAAAAGTGGAGTCTCTATTCCCTAACCCCCCTCTGGTTTTACTGAAAGTAAGCCTGCTGACCTTCAAAACTAAACATTCTGTGGCCTCATCTTCCTGACACAGGACCCTTGGGCTAGAGAGCCCAGTGTGGGGCTCAGACACCTACTCCTTAGGAAAAACCTCTGTGCTTATAATTATCTTCCCATTTGTGGGTCTTCTACCCAGAGGAAAGGGCCTTGACTATACCACGTTCCACCACTTTTACTCATCTCTTTGTGGTTCCCTCTTTCTATCTTTAGTTGTAGGAGATTTTTTTCTGCTAGATTTCAGGTCTCTGTCATTAATAGTTGTTCTGCAAATAGCTGTAATTTTGGTGTGCCTGTGAGAGGAGAGGGACTCAGCATCTTGGCCATTTTCCTGCATTAACTCTTTCAAGCATTCAGGTACACCATTGTATCTCAGCATTGTGTCAGGTGATGGAAAGCATTTCTGATTCTTTCTTGGAATCTCATTTTAGTAGAACTTTGGTAGAATAAATATGAAGATACTGGGAGATCAAGGACCAAGAGAAAGGTGCTCACCAAGAGAAGGAAGATAAGGAGGGTGTTACTATGGACAGAGTTCTCTTAATTTAGAAATATATCACAACTGATCTGACAAGTGACCACTTTGGTTCCTGAGAAAACCTCATTTGCTAAGAAAGTGTCATACATAGGACATTGAAACTTTAACAACTACTTGAAAGGTTTGGTACTTAAACTCATTCATCAGATATATATTTTTAAAGGTGATGCATATAAACTGAGATATTATATTGCATCTTCCTTGCCCCTCTTCTCTCCCAGACACTCATGTTTTTGTCTATTCAAGGCTGGCATTCTGAACCTGATCCCATCATGGGCCTTCTACAGCAGTGCATTTCAGAAGATGCTCCTGACTCGTTACGTGGACTACCTCAGGAAGAATGCCAACATCAGATAGTGTTGATGAACTCGTGTGCCATCCAGCATTGCTTTCTTCACCAGATTCTGCACTGGCCACAGAGGACCCAGGAACAGACCAGTACCTTTTACCTCCCTGAAACTGGAGGGCCCATGTCACAGACACAGCACAGAAAACTCAACTTTTTTTTTTTTTTTTTTTGCAATTTTAGTCAAGTCTGGAGATCTTTGGGAGAGCTGTGATATAAAAACATGTGTTGTGCAATGGGGTTTTCATAGTTAGAGAAGGTAGAAGTGTATGTAATACTGGAAAATTTCTGTATGGAATTATATAATGTGAGAAGAAAGCCTCTGATTCTTTGAATATTGAAAACAATTATACCTAGTAATCTACTTTTATAGCTATATTATAGAATGTCTGAAGTCACTAAGCTTTATCAAGATTACAGTAGTCCTTGAGTAGTCACTGGTTCTCAAACTGTTTTCCTCAGAGGCCCAGGAAACTGTCTAGGAGAATAGGTGGGGGCAAAGGTTACTCCAGGACAGTTTCTGGCAACCCCTTGTTTCACCTAATGCTGCACCAGATTTATCTATTTCAATTTTACTTGGAGTTCTATGTAAGACTGTGTTTATAAAAATAAAAACAAAAAATGATACATTGCTAAATAAAAGTAGTTAAAAGAAACGACTGTTCTAGTGCAGGAGTTGATATCTGCAGAAATGAGGTTTTTACAGGTCTCCACTTCTTGGGGTGCTGGACTGAGGGTTTCAGCTGTCAACATATATGGGGTGGCATGTTGGGGAGTTACTCATTCACGTCTTGAGGGAGTCGAGGGAGGAGCATGCCAGCTGGTGAGCTGGTGTTGTCTGGCGTTAATGAAGCGTGCCCCCCTTAGACACCATCATGCTCCAAGCACTGGCAGTGTTTGGTGGCATCTATCTTTTCTGAGACTGTCATTTGCATTTGTGGTGTGAGCAAAGATTATGTGCTGCTTCTCTGGTTATAAAAAGAGTCTTGGAGATTTGGTTGGAAGTTATGGTACATTTAGGTGTTTTGGAGGAAAGCAGAGGATAGAACATTTAAAACCTTGGTAAACTTAGAAAGGGAACTATAAATCTGTTCTGAGGAAAAGACTGGGAAAGTTTATTTATTTGAAAGTATAGATATCTACCTATATTTTCTCAGTTATGGGTAACTAATAATTATAAACACAACATTTTAATGTATTGATTACTTACTGTAGGGAAGCCTGTGACTGGACCTGACCTAATTTGTCCCATTGATTATCTTTCTCTATCTATGAGGCAGGCTGGTTGTGTGCAATCTCTTTTTTATGATGAAGAATCAAATCTCCTTATCAGCCAGTATCCCAAGAGGAAACAGAAGGCATGATTGAGAAATGTGAGGAATTAATTGCAAATATGTGGGGAGAGTGTTAGGTAGGTCACCTGAGCTAGTGATCGACGGGTGCTTTTACTACCCCAAGGTCTGAAAGGGCTAGGAAAGGAGGAAATATTAGGAAGATTTGGAAGGAGAGAGGCAGAGAGAGAGGGGCATTGTATAAGAAGCACTGCCTCAGAGGAGCTGTGACCTTTGACTGAAAGATGCTACTAGGCTGTGGCCACACGATAGAGAGGGAGAGGCGAATTGCGACATTGTGATTTACAGTAAGAAACATATATTTCACTTTCATTCCCATTTGAAACTTCCTAAATGTAAAGATCTATAAATATGTCAATTGTTATTCATAGTTAACCCCTTTTAGCTGCACTGAGTTTAAGTTAATGAGGTCGCTTTTAGAAAGCCCCTGAAGATGATATTAGTTGCCAAGGGACCAACCATGTGGCTAGAGTTGGAACTTTTAGCCCCGCTCCTCAAATTTTGGGGAGAGGTGAGTAGTGGAGATTGAGTTCAATCACCAGTAACCAAAGATTTAATCAATCATGACTATGTAATGAAGCCTCCACAAAATATGAACTACAATTATGGGGTTTTGAGAACTTCCAGGTTTTTGAACATGTGCAGGTGCTGGGGGGGTGGGTATCATGCCCACAGTGGGTGTGGAAGCTCCCCATGCATTCCCACATACTTTGACCTATGTCAAAGCATCTCTTTCATCTGGCTGATCCTGAGTTGTGTTCCTTTGTGTATAAACTGGTAATTTAGTAAGTAAGCTATTTTCCTTAGAACTATAACCTATTCTAGCAAATGATCACACCTGAGGAGGGGGTGGTAGGAACTCCTGATTCAGGTAACAGCCTGAACTTCAATTCCCATATTAAAGTGGGAGCAGTCTTGAGCGACTGAGTCCTGAACCTGTGGGATCTAACGCTATCTTCAGGAAGATAGCGTCAGAATTGAGTTGAATTGTAGGACATCCAGCAGGTGTCCAAGAATTGCCTGGTGTGGGAAAATCTCCCCACACAGCTGATGATCAGAATTACTTGAGAGTAGCGAGAAGGATGAATGGAAAAAAACAGGGGTGTTTTTCCTTTACTGGAATGATATCCAAACATTATTCTCTTGTCTTCTGAATCTCCAGCTGGTGCCTCCCACTGGACATATCCAACTGGAAACTCATTGATGTATTTCATAAGATCAGTCTCCTTAGATACCAAGGTGCGGGTGGGGGAGGGAGAAGGGTCGAGACTGGATCTGGAGGAAAGGGTTGCAATATACATTCCACATATTAAGAGATTTCCCAAAGTTGTACCATTGATAGTTGGTAGCACCTGGATTGGGACATTAAACTTCTTTTCTTACTATACTTCACTCTATGCTTCAAAGGGGGTAAAACTTTAAGCCAAAAAAATATGTATCTCATTGTGAAATTTATGATAGCAAAGTGGGAGGTATTTAAAAGACATTAAATGCTCATCTACTTAAATGTGAGACAATTACTCTTGCTAGCTGTACCAGTTAATACTGCTATGTAATAAGTGGCTTCCCAACTTAATGGCATAAACTGACAACCATTTTCTTGTGCTTATGGATTTTGGTGGTCAGAAAGGGCACAATGAGAAGGTTCATTTTGCTCCATGATATCTGGGAGCTCAGCTAGAAAGACTCAATGACTGGAAATGGTTCAGCTTCTGGAGATGGCATCATTGGAAGTATTGCTTGGTTACATGTCTGACAACTGATGGGAGTTGTTACCTGGGGCCCTAGATGGGACTGTGAGATGGAAATGCATACATGACTTCTCTAAATGCTACTTGGTCTTCCTCACAGCATGGTGGCTGTGTTCTATGAATGAGCATCCCAAAGAAAACTAGGAGGGAGCCACAGTGTCTTATATGACTTCACCTTGGAAGTCACATGGCATTATTTGAAAGCCCTCTCAGATTCAGTGGGAGGGAACACAAACTCCACCTCTTGACGGGAGAAGTATCACATGTAATAGGAAATATTGTTGTGAACCATCATTGGAAAATGAACCACACTAATTAATCTTACTATAGGTTTGTCCTGGCCTGTATCAATTATGGAAAATAACTTGGCATTTCAACTATCAATGGAACAACTTATAGAAGTGTAGACATTGTGTTTCTAAACCTTTATTTCAATCCCTGGTAAATTTGCCTTTGGGGAAGAACTTATACATCCAGTAGCTTAGGTGAAAAAAGGAATGCAGTTCAGCTAATAAAACCAGGGCCAGATTTTAGATGTAATTTTTAGCTGTGTGAAATAAGGGTTTTTCTGGTGTGTTAATCCTGGGTTGATTTGAAGGACTGATTATCTAATGAGATTTTTGAGGGTTTTTAAGAGAGAATTTCCTCATAGGAAAGTCTTAAGATATTGGACTGGATGAAATGAAGGTAGAAAAATTCTGTATTTTAAGATCTTTATTCCCATCACCACTAGCACTAGATAATAACTTGTTGAGTACTAATAATGTGTCAGTTCAGTTCAGTCGCTCAGTCATGTCTGACTCTTTGTGACCCCATGGACTGCAGCACGCCAGGCCTCCCTGTCTATCACCAACTCCCAGAGTTTACTCATACTCATGTCCAATGAGTCGATGATGCCATCCAGCCATCTCATCCTCTGTCGTCACCTTTTCCTCCAGCCTTCAATCTTTCCCAGCAACAGGGTCCTTTCCAATGAGTCAGTTCTTTGAATCAGGTGGCCAAAGTACTGGAGTTTCAATGTCAGCATCAGTCCCTCCAATGAACATTCAGGACTGATTTCCTTTAGGATGGACTGGTTAGATCTCCTTGCAGTCCAAGGGACTCTCAAGAGTCTTCTCCAACACCACAATTCAAAAGCATCAATTCTTCGGCGCTCAGCTTTCTTTATGGTCCAACTCTCACATCCATACATGACTACTGGAAAAACCATAGCCTTGACTAGACAGACCTTTGTTGGCAAAGTAATGTCTCTGCTTTTTAATATGCTGTCTAGGTTTGTCATAACGTTTCTTCCAATGAGCAAGCATCTTTTAATTTCATGGCTGCAGTCACCATCTGCAGTGATTTTGGGGCCCCCAAAGATATAGTCTGTCACTGTTTCCATTGTTTCCCCATCTATTTGCCATGAAGTGATGGGACCAGATGCCATAATGTGTCAGGACTATGTAAACCCTTCTTATGTAATAACTTAGGAAATAGGTAAGAAATCACATTATCATTACCTTCATTTTATAGATGAGGAAAGTTAATTGTGAGCCACAGTGAATTGAGCCACAGAAAAGTTGAGTAAGTTGTACAGATTCACCTGACCAGTGAGTGACAGAGCTGGGATTTGAAATGGGTCCTCTTCCAGTGTCTGTTGGCTAAAGCACTACAGTATAGCCTTACCTGTCTGGATAAGATTCTTTAACTGGAATTAATAGCAAGGGGTGAACACTATTGCCCCCACCTCTGTATTTTTCACTTACACATGTCGTGAAGAGAGAGGTGGAATCCGGCTTTGCAACCAGGCCCACGTGTCTTGATTTCAACACTGACCATTTTCCAAATTTACCATCATCTGGGAATCATTTGGGAACAGGGAGGCTTGCCAAATTTCATGGAACTTTTGTTTCCGCTGAGTAGTACTGGACTCTTGTTTCTTTTTGTTTGGAGGGCTTAGGACCCCAAGGACAGCATTAGCAGCTGGTCGTCCTTCCAGCCTTCCATCTGTATTACCTCCCTAGATGCCAAAGGCGGAAGAATCTCTCTGACAACACTTGGAGCAGGAAAATGAGGTGATTATGGGCTGCTGCTCTGAAAAAGTTGGGAGCTATTGCTGGGGCAGTTCCCTCAGGCATCATCCATTTCTTGTTCTTGTGGGATGGGAACCAGAATGCCCTACTTCAAAAAGATTTTTTAGCCAGTGCTTGCCAAAGAAAGCTTAAGACGGTCATCCCAAGGTCAGCATGATTTTAATCATGTTTGTCTGCTTCCGATGCCAAAAAAAATGACGATGATTCTCATTGTAGTTTATCCACTGTGCTTAGGACTCAGTCTGTTTTAACTTGTGACTGCCCTCTAATGGTCTAGGACAGGCACTGTTGGGTTTTTCTCCATAATCCTGTAGGAGTTTTAGAACAGAATCCAATTTGGGGAAAGGAATCTCTCAGATTATTTTTAGTTCTTTTTTAAACAATGGAGGTATAAGTGACCCATGGGGCTTCCAAGGTGGTGCTAGTGGTAAAGAACCTGCCTGCCAGTGCAGGAGACATAAGAGACGGGTGGGGAAGATCCCCTGGAGGAGGGCATGGCAACCCACTCCAGTATTCTTGCCTGAAGAATCCCCATGGACAGAGGAGCCTGGCAGGCTACAGTCCATAGGGTCGAGAAGAGTCGGACACAACTGAATCGACTTAGCATGTACACACATCATTGACATATAATGCTATATTATGAAAAAAATATTTGCAATAACATTATATTTCAAGTGTACAACATAATACATGTATATATTGCAAAATCCTCACCACAATAAGTTTCATTAACATTCATCATCACGCATGGTCACAAATATTTTTTTCTAGTGATGGGAACTTTTTAGATCTAGTCTCTAAGCCCCTTTAAAATATACAACATAGTATTGTCATCTTTGGGCTTCTCAGGTGGTGCTAGTGGTAAAGAACCTGCCTGCCAATGCAGGAGACGTAAGGGTGGCAGGTTCGATCCTTCGAACCTGAGGGCATGGCAACCCACTGCAGTATTCTTGCCTGGAGAATCCCATGGACAGAGGAGCCTGGGGAGCTGCAGTCCGTATGGTCGCAGAGAGTTGGACATGACTGAAGCAACGGACCTTGCGGGCACATTTACCTTTAGTTGCCATGCTTCACATTATATCCCCAGGACCTGCTTGTCTGGGGGTGTGAAAAGTCATAACTGGATGTTTTTACCTTTTGACCACCCTCCCCCACCCATTCCCCCACTGTACCCTGCCTCTGCTAACCATTAATCTGCTCTTTGTATCTATGAAAGTGGGTTTTCAAAAAAAAAATTCCACATATAGATGAGATCATGTTGTATTTGTCTTTTCTGTCTGACATTTGTCTTAGCATATTGCCCCCAAGGTCTAGCCCTCAATTTATTTTCTGAGCTGATATGTGAGTGCGTGTGCTTGTGTATCTGTGTAGGGTGTCACCAGGAGAGAAAGAGCAGGTAGAGGGGAGAGAAGGAGAGAGAAGGGGGTGGTTCAGGCTGTAATGTCAGTGATGGAGAGTGGTAGATGAAGCTTCATTTGCTTGCCCGCTGCTCATCTCCTGCTGGGGGCTCAGGTTCCTAAGAGGTCTGGGATTGGTAGCAGTCTACCCGCCCAGGGACTGGAGACCGCTGGGCTAAGGCACTTAGCCTTTTCAGTAAAATTACTTCAAAAGTAAAATTAGAAAGATCTTATTACATAATCTAAAATTTTCTATTCAGCTCTTCTAGTCTATACATCTCAAGTAAGTTTTGAAAATAAACTTTTTCTCAATCTTTAAAAGATAATTTTCCTTCCTGTAAAATACATGCAGTGTAGGAAATATAGGAACTATAGAAGAAAGAGAAGAAAATAAAGACCACCATTTATCCCATCACCCAGTATTAACCATTCTTCACTGGTTAAGGATTTTCTTTTCTATATTTTTCTCTCAGTGGGTGCCTGAGACACAGACTTTACATTCTGCATCTCCCTTTAAGATTATAGCATGGAATTTCCTTGTGCTAATCAGTATTCAAAAGATGATTTACAATGGTTACTTAATATGACTGAACATATTTATCATTTTTTTGCTTTGCATTTAGATATTTTCTGATTTTTAAAATTTTATAAATAACTTATAATAATATATTAGATTGGCCAAAAGGTTCATCTGGGATTTTCCATAAGATGGTATTTATTAGACTGTAAATCATTCACAAAGCTGAGCAGCAACTGACAATTAGTTTTAGAACATGTCATCACCCCACATAGGAAGTCTATACCCATTAGCAGTCATTCTCTAATCCACATGCCCCCTCCTTAGCCCTAGGCAACCACTAATCTACTTTTTGTCTCTATGGATTTACCTACTTTAGACTTTTGGTATAGCTGGAGTCATATAAAACATAGGTTTTTTCATTGGCTTCTTTCACTTAGCATAATGTTTTCAAAGTTTACCCATCTTGTGGCAGATATCAGTATCTCATTCCTTTTTATTGCTGAATAATATTCTATTTTATGAGTAATATCACCTTTTATTTGTCAGCTCGTTTGATGGATATTTAGGTTAGTCCTACTTTTTAGCTGTTATAAATAATGCTAGTATGATCATTTTGTACAAGTTTTTGTGTGAACATGTGTTTTCATTTCTCTTGGGTATATATATACCTGGGAGTGGAATTGCTGGGTGATATGGTAACTCTATGTTTGACCTTTTGAAGAACTGCCAGACTGTTTTCCCACATGATGATACCATTTTTACATTACCGCCAGTAGGGTTTAAGGGTTTAAGTATTAAGGGTCCTCCACATCCTCACCAGTGCTTATTATCATCTATCTTTTTAACTATAACCATCTAGTGGATTTAAAATGATATCTCACTGTGGTTTCGATTTTCATTTCCTTGGCTAATGATGTCAAGCAGTTTTTAAGTGTTAATTGGCCATTGCTTTATTTTCTTTGGAGAAATGTTTACTCAGGTTGTTTTCTCATTTTTAAATGTTGGTGTTGTTCAGTTGCTCAGTCATGTCTGACTTTTTGCGACTCCATGGACTGCAGCACGCCAGGCTTCTCTGTTCTTCACTATCTCCCAGAGCTTGCTCAAACTCATGTCCATTGAGCCAGTGATGCCAACCAACCATCTTGTCCTCTGTCATCCCCTTCTCCTTCTGCCTTCAACCTTTACCAGCATCAGAGTCTTTTCCGGTGAGTCATCTCTTTGCATCTCATGTGTGTATGAATTTACATTACTGGTTATTTTTTGAAGTAGGATTTCTGGAAGGAAAGGTCTAAACATTAAATACACACACACACAAACAACAACAACAAAAAAACAAACTCCTTATGCTTATTACCAATTGTTTCCAGAAAAGTTGCATAAATTTATACCTCCATCTTTAGCAGTGGTCCTCAATCATGGGTGTGATTTTTCTCTCCCGGGGGACATTTTTCAATGTTTGGAGATATTTTGGTTATCTGAACTCAGGGAAGGAGGATACCACTGGCATTTCTTATGACTAGAAGCCAAGTGTGCTTCTAAGCATCCTACAATGCACAGTTACAGCCAACTGTCTTGCTGTTCACACTGTCTGCACTGTTCATTGAATACAGGTTAGGCAAGACTCAGAGCTAAGAGGCTGAAAGAAGACGCGAGGAGCCACAGGAACTGCAGATATGTTTATTCTTTCCTGGCGGGCATGGCGGCCATAACACAGCCTCTTTCCTGGCTGACGCAGCAGCTGTCGCAGCCGCCACAACATGACTTCACAGAGCATAACCACGGTGTCGCTCCAGTGTCGCTCCAAAGCAGCAGCAGCCAGGGCTTTCATGGTGGCGCTCAGACGGGCCTAACGCACAGGGTAGCTCGTGACCAAGTGAGCACCTCACGATGTGCATGCGCAATGCTGTAAGTGATGTCAGCTGTTACACAGCCAATCACAGTCATTGTTTACGGAACATGGGGCAAGAGGGCATGAGAGTGTGGGCGAGACAGCCTGACCGGCTCCATCTTGTTAATTTCCCCACAGTGTCTATCTCAGTGTACCCAGGTTCCTGCCAGCTTATTACTGCTTTATTCCTAAGGTGTCCGAGTTGGTGGCTGAATCTCACACATTTAAATGCCATCTGCATTTCAGTAGCAAAATGGAAGAAAGGGGTGACAAAAGTGGAACAAAGAGTGTATGCCAGTTTTATTTTAAGAAACATTTCTATTATATGATAGAAGTTGTATTCCTATTACATAGTAAAAGCTATATTCTTTTATTTCCCACAGGTAGAAACTAGCTGCAAGAGAAAGACATTCTGTGACAACACATGCAAACCTCAAGACTTCTATTATGTGAAAAAAGGATAACAGAAATGGGGAGAGGACAGCAGTCTGTGCATAGTTTTTGCTCTCCTTTTAGAGATAAGGACCTGGAACCTCAGGGACACATATAAATGCCAGACCTGAGATTTGACCCTAGCTCTCTCTGATAACAAAATTCGTGTTATTTCTACTATATCACATCACATTTCATTTAAAGTTTTAATGAGATACCAAGACATGAATCAATTATAAAACAAGGCAGATATTTTTAAAGTGTTAGAACATGTGTTAGAGAGCAGTAGGTCCCCAGTTCTAGCTGGGGTCTTATAAGCTCCCGTGTGCCAACCTCATGCCAGAGCTGTGACTCACCCTTTGAAGAGAGCTCACACGAATCTGTGACAGAGGCCGCCGAGTGGGACAGTGAGTTGGGAAGCTCATCAGACACGTTGGTTAAACCTGGGAATCAAGAAGGATAACACATGCGTTAAACATTTTAACTTAAAAAATTATTATGGAAAATTCCAAACATAAACAAAGCAATCACAGTAGTTTAAGCCACCCTCATTATACTTTTCAACAATGATCAACATTTTGCTCTTCTTGCTTCATCTATAACTTCATCTTCTTCCAATCCTCCACTTCAATTTTTAAATTCCATTTTCTTTAGGTTACATTTACATACATTAAAATATACAAATCTTAACTACACAATTTTGAAAATGACAGGTGTGATCCATGATCTTATCTAGTTATCAAACATTTTCATTACCCCAGAACATTTTCTGAATTCCATCAGTTTAGATTAGTTTTGCCTGTGCTAGAATTTTATATAAATGAATCATATAGTCTTGGTTCTTCTGTGGCTGACTACTCAGTATCATGTCTGTGAGTTTCACCTATGTTTTTTCAACCATTCCTTTTCAATTTGGATATTATTTCATGTAAGAACATATCACATTTTGTTTATCCATTCTTCTCCTGATGGACATTTGGTTTTCCAATACACTCATAAAACTGTATTTCTTTGGCAATCTTTTGACACAGGGCCAAGTCCTTTCTTTTAAATATGGTCCCACTGATTGGAATTGCAACTTGTCTTTCTTACATAAATCACACTCATATAATGCATCAGTTATAGCATATAGACTTTATTTCTTTAAAGAGGAATGAGAACTTGACATTTAGAATCAATTTGAATGCAGAATCATTTTGGAGTTTCAAAACCCCCCAACAATATTTCACAGTTGTTTTGTCCACATCTGATTCTACTGTGATAATTTTTATTGATTTCCCGTTATTGAGTCTTGCCAAAGCACTAACTTTAGTTTTTGTAATATTAATAATAATAATCTTTCTTTTCATAACAAGATTTTGTTGGTTTATATAATTTTTGATTCATTAAATAATTCTAATGGTAAATGCAACAGACAAAAATAGGAATAACACAATTCTCTTCATAAGCACTAAATTCTTTTGGTAGGAAGAAATGAAAGTGTAGATAACAGAGAGGAGCATTATACTTGGTAATAAATGTTTAATTAGCGTAGTCCCTGATTTGTTGTCATTGTTTTTCAGAGAGAATTAAAAGTACCTGTTTGCTCTGGTCACTGTTGTTGTGTAATGAATACACCCAAATTTAACAGCTGAAAGAAATTATTCTATTATGCTTGTGGCTTTTGCAGGTTTTGAATTCAGATAGGATATAGTTGGAAAGACAAATGATGAAATGGTTGGACGGCATCACCAATGCAAAGGACATGAACTTTGGCAAACCCTGGGAGATGGTGTGGAGGAACAGGGAGGCCTGGCATGCTGCAATCCATGGGGTCACAAAGAGTTGGACATGACTTGGTAACTGAACAACAACAAAATAGTGGGAAAGACTTGTACCTGCTTCAAGACACATGAAGCCTCATCTTCACTGGAAGGTTTGCTGGATGGAAGTGACAGTATCTGACAATTGATGTGAGCTATTGGCTGGGCCCTCAGCTAGGGCTGTCAGTTGAAGCCTGTCCATGTGGCTTGGGCCTCCTCACAGCACAGAGATCTTGCTTGGCAGCTTAGGGTTTCAAAAGACAGTGTTCCAGTGAATTTGTAGAAAATGCACTGTTTTTGACCTAGTTAAGAGTTATTCTGTTCTTTACAAATAGCTGATAATGAATATATTTTTATGGACTTTTTTGGCCATCCATTTTGTGGGCTTTCCTAGTGGTTCATCATCTACTAGAATTTTAAAAATCTCAACTGGAATTCCATCACTTCCACTAGCTTTGTCGGTCGTAATGCTTCCTAAGGCCCACTTGACTTCAAACTCCAGGATGTCTGGCTCTAGATGAGTGGCCACACCATCTTTGTTATCCTGGTCATTAAGACATTTTTTTTTTTTTATTAGTTGGAGGCTAATTACTTCACAACATTTCAGTGGATTTTGTCATACATTGATATGAATCAGCCATAGATTTACACGTATTCCCCATCCTGATCCCCCCTCCCACCTCCCTCTCCACCCGATTCCTCTGGGTCTTCCCAGTGCACCGGGCCCGAGCACTTGTCTCATGCATCCCACCTGAGCTGGTGATCTGTTTCGCCATAGATAGTATACATGCTGTTATTTTGAAATATCCCACCCTCACATTCTCCCACAGAGTTCAAAAGTCTGTTCTGTATTTCTGTGTCTCTTTTTCTGTTTTGCATATAGGGTTATTGTTACCATCTTTCTAAATTCCATATATATATGTGTTAGTATGCTGTAATGTTCTTTATCTTTCTGGCTTACTTCTCTCTGTATAAGGGGCTCCAGTTTCATCCATCTCATTAGGACTGATTCAAATGAATTCTTTTTAACAGCTGAGTAATATTCCATGGTGTATATAAACTATATAAACTAGTACAGCCGCTATGGAAAACAGTGTGGAGATTTCTTAAAAAACTGGAAATAGAACTGCCATATGACCCAGCAATCCCACTTCTGGGCATACACACTGAGGAAACCAGATCTGAAAGAGACACATGCACCCCAATGTTCATCGCAGCACTGTTTATAATAGCCAGGACATGGAAGCAACCTAGATGCCCATCAGCAGATGAGTGGATAAAGAAGCTGTGGTACATATACACCATGGAATATTAAGACATTTTTAGATAGTTTTTCTGTGTAGTCTTGCCATTTTTCCTTAATCTCTTCTGCTTCTGTTAGGTCCTTACTGTTTCTGTCCTTTATCATGCTGATCCTTGCATGAAATGTTCCCTTAATATCTCCAGTTTTCTTGGCAAGATCTCTAGTCTTCCCCATTCTACTGTTTTCCTCTACTTCTTTGCATTGTTCATGGAAAAAGGCCTTCTTATCTCTCCTTGCTATGTTAAAATGCTGCACTCAATATATCAGCAAATTTGGAAAACTCAGCAGCAGACCTAGGACTCTAAAGGTCAGTTTTCATTCCAATCTCAAAGAGAGGAAGTGCCAAAGAATATTCAAACTACCAGATGATTGTGCACATTTCTCACGCTAGTAAGGTTATGCTCAAAATGATTCAAGCTAGGTTTCAGCAGTGTGTGAACTGAGAACATCCAGTCCAAGCTGGGTTTAGAAAAGACAAAGGACCAGAGGCCAAATCGCCAGCATTTGTTGAATCATAGAGAAAGCAAGGGAACTCCAGAAAAAGCATCTACTTCTGCTTCTTTGACTACACTAAAGTGTTTGATTGTGTGGATCACAGCAAACTGGAAAATTCTTAAAGAGATGTGGATATCAGACCACCTTACCTATCTCCTGAGAAACCAGTATGCAGGTCGAGAAGGAACAGTTATAACTGGGTGTGCAACAACTGACTGGTTCAAAATTGGGAAAGGAGTACAACAAGGCTGTATATTTTCACCCTATTTATTTAACTTACATGAAGAGTACATCGTACGAAATGCCAGGCTGGATGAATCACAAGCTGGAATCAAGGATGCTGGGAGAAATATTAACAACCTCAGATATGCAGATGATATCACTCTGATGGCAGAAAGTGATGAGAGCCTCTTGAGGAGGGTGAAAGAGGAGAGTGAAAAAGCTGGCTTAAAACTCAACATTCAAAGAACAAAGATCATGTCCTCTGGTCCCATCACTTCATGGCAAATACAAGGGTAAAAAGTGGAAGAAGTGACAGATTTTCTTTTCTTGGGTTCCAAAATGACTGCAGCCATGAAATTAAAAGACACTTACTCCTTGGAAGAAAAGCTATGACAAACCTAGACAGCATGTTAAAAAGCAAAGATATCACTTTGCCAACCAAGGTCTGTATAGTCAAAGCTATGGTTTTTCCAGTAGTCATGTATAGATGCTGGGAAAGATTGAAGACAAAAGGAGAAGAGGGCGTCAGAGGATGAGATGGTTGGTTTACATCACCAAGTCAATGGACATGAATTTTAGCAAACTCCTGGGAGATAGTGAAGGACAGAGAAGCCTGGTGTGCTGCAGTCCATGGGGTTGCAGACTCGGACATGACTTAGCAACTGAATATCAATAACCACAGAAATATTTGCTTTTGAGACAGCATTCAGAAGACCCACAATATCTCATGATAGGTGATGTTAAGTTTGAACACTGTTTAAGTTGGTAACCATAAAGGCACTATTTTTCTCATTGTAGTTAATAATTATCTTGTAGAAAAATACTTTGAGACTATGCAAATAGCCAGTTACTTCTCATCATAATTTTGCTGATTATTTTTTTAAAATGCATCCCATGGAATTTTTCTTTATAGGAGTATAATTGCTTTACAATGTGTGTTTGTTTCTGCAGTATGACAAAGTGAATTAGCTATTTGTATACATATATCCCCTCCCTCTTGAATCTCCCTCCCACCCACCTCCCATCCTACCCCTATAGATCATCACAGAGCACCAAGTTGAGCTCCCTGAGATATACATCAGCTTACAACTAGTCATCTATTTTACACATGGAAGTATACACATGTCAATACTGCTCTCTCAATTTGTACCACTCTCCCCTTCCCCTGTAATCACATGTTCATTCTCTGTCTATGTCCCTATTCCTGCCCTGCAAATAGGTTCATCTGTACCATTTTTTCTAGATTCCATATATATATATGTGCATTACTATACAATATTTGCTTTTATCATTTTGACTTACTTCACTTTGTATAACAGATTCTAGGTTCATCTGCATCCCTACAAATGACCTAATTATGTTCCTTTTCATGTCTGATTAATGGTCCATTGTATAAGTACCATGTCTTCTTCATCCATTCATCTGTTAATGGACATCTAGGTTGCTCCCATGTCCTGGCTATAGTAAATAGTGCTGCAGTGAACACTGGGGTAAATGTGTCCTTTGGAATTATGGTTTTCTCAGGGCATATGCCCAGGGGGTGAGCATATGGTAATTCTATTGTTAGTATTTTAAGGAGCCTGCATATTGTTCTCCATAGTGTCTGTATCCATTTATGTTCCCACCAACAGTGCAAGAGTGTTCCCTTTTCTCCACATCCTCACCAGCATTCCTTGTTTGTAGATTTTTTGAAGATCGCCATTCTGACTAATGTGAGGTGATATCTCATTGTAGTCTTGATATGTATTTCTGTAATAATGAGAGATGTTGAGCATCCTTTCATGTGTTTATTAGCCATTTGTATGTGTCTTTTTTGGAAAAACATTTTATTAAGGTCTTTTCCCATTTTTTGATTGGGTTGTTTGTTGTTTTAATATTGAGCTGCATGAGCTGCTTGTGTATCTTGGAGATTAATCCTTTGTCACTTGCTTCATTTGCAAATATCTTCTTCCATTCTGAGGGTTGTCTTTTCATTTTGTTTGTGGTTTCCTTTGCTGTGCAAAAGCTTCTAAGTTTAATTAGGTCCCATTTGTTTGTTTTTATTTTCATTACTCTAGAAGGTGGGTCAAAAAGGATCTTGCTGCAATTTATGTCAAAGTGTGTTCTGCCCATGTTTTCCTATTAACATTTTGTAGTATTTGGCCTTACATTCAGGTCTTTAATCCATTTTGAATTTATTTGTGTGTATGGTAAGAAAGTGTTCTAATTTCATTCTTTTACATGTAACTGTCTAGTTTTCCCAGAACCACTTACTGAAGAGGCTGTCTTTTCTCCATTGTATATCCTTGCCTCCTTCATCAAAGATGGGGTGACCGTAGTTGCGTGGGTTTATCTCTGGGCTTTCTATCCTGTTCCATTGTCTGTATTTCTGTTTTTGTGTCAGTACCATACTGTCTTGATTACTGTAGCTTTGTAGTATAGTTTGAAGTCAGAAATGTTGATACTTGGAGCTGTTTTTCTTTCTCAAGATTGCTTTGGCTATTTGGGGTCTTTTCTTTTTCCATACAGATTGTGAAATTTTTTGTGCTAGTTCTGTGAAAATTGCCACTGGTAATTTGATAGGGATTGCATTTGATCTGTAGACTGCTTTGAGTTAGTATAGTCACTTTCACAGTATTGATTCTTCCAATTCAAGAATATATGTCTCTCAATCTGTTTATGGCATCATTGATTTCTTTTATTAGTGTCTTATAGTTTTCTGCATACAGGACTTCTGTCTCCTTAAGTAGGATCCAACCAGTCCATCCTAAAGGAGATAGGTCCTGGGTGTTCATTGGAAGGACTGATGCTGAAGCTGAAACCCCAATACTTTGTCCACCTCCTGCAAAGAGTTGACTTGTTGGAAAAGATCGTGATGCTGGGAGGGATTGCGGGCAGGAGGAGAAGGGGATGACAGAGGATGAGATGGCTGGATGGCATCACCGAGTCGATGGGCATGAGTTTGAGTAAACTCCAGGAGTTTGTGATGGACAGGGAGGCCTGGTGTGCTGCGATTCATGGGGTCGCAAAGAGTCGGACACGACTGAGTGAACTGACTGAACTGAACTGAAGTAGGTTTATTCCTAGGTGTTTTATTCTTTTTGTTGCAGTGGTAAATGCAATTGTTTTCTTGATTTCTCTTTTTGATAGTTCATTGTTAGTATATAGGAATGCAAGAGATTTCTGTGTATTAATTTTGTATCCTGCAAATTTACTAATTCATTGATTAGCTCAGCTAGTTTTCTGGTGGTATTTTTAGGGCTTTCTATGTATAGTATCATGTCATCTGCAAACAGTGACAATTTTACTTCTTTTCCTATTCGAATTCTTTCATTTCATTTTCTTTTCTGATTGCTATGGCTAGGATTCCCAGAACTATGCTGAATAATAGTGGTGAGAGTGGGCACTTCTGTATTGTTCCTGATTTTAGAGGAAATTCAATTTTTCACCTTCGAGAATAATGTTTACTGTGGGTTTGCTAGATACGGTCTTTATTATGTTGAGTTATGTTCCCTCTATGCCCTCTTATTGGAGAGATTTTTTATAAGTGGGTGTTAAATTTTGTCAAAAGCTTTTTCTATTAAATATATCTATTGAGATGATCATATGGTATTTATCCTTCTGTTTGTTAGTATGGCATATCACACTGATTCATTTGTGTATATTGAAGAAATCTTGCATCCCTGAGATAAACCCCACTTGATCATGACATACTATTGTTTTAATTCTGTTTGTTCTATTTTGTTGAAGATTTTTGCATCTATATTTACCAGTGATTTGACCTGTAATTTTTTTGTGTGATATCTTTTTCTGTTTAGTAACAGAGTGATGGTGGCCTTGGAAAATGTGTTTCGGAGTGTTCCTCCCTCTTCAATTTTTCGGAAGAGTTTGAGAAGGATAGGTGTTAGTTCTTCTCTAAAGGAGGGCCAAGAGGAGCTATCCACATTCAAGTCAGGAGGGGTGGCCGTGAGAAGATACCCCTCGTCCAAGGTAAGGAGCAGCGGCTGCGCTTTGCTGGAGCAGCCGTGAAGAGATACCCCGTGTCCAAGGTGAGAGAAACCCAAGTAAGATGGTAGGTGTTGCGAGAGGGCATCAGAGGGCAGACACACTGAAACCATAATCACAGAAAACTAGCCAATCTGATCACAGGACCACAGCCTTGTCTAACTCAATGAAACTAAGCCATGCCGTGTGGGGCCACTCAAGATGGTCGGGTCATGGTAGAGGTCTGACAGATTGTGGTTCACTGGAGAAGGGAATGGCAAACCACTTCAGTATTCTTGCCTTGAGAAGCCCATGTACAGTATGAAAAGGCAAAATGATAGGCTACTGAAAGAGAAACTCCCCAGGTCAGTAGGTGCCCAATATGCTACTGGAGATCAGTGGAGAAATAACTCCAGAAAGAATGAAGGGATGGAGCCAAAGCAAAAACAACACCCAGTTGTGGATGTGACTGGTGATAGAAGCAAGGTCTGATGCTGTAAAGAGCAATATTGCATAGGAACCTGGAATGTTAGGTCCATGAATCAAGGCAAATTGGAAGTGGTCAAACAGGAGATGGCAAGAGTGAATGTTGACATTCTAGGAATCAGCGAACTAAAATGGACTGGAGTGGGTGAATTTAACTCACATGACCATTATATCTACTACTGTGGGCAGGAATCCCTTAGAAGAAATGGAGTAGCCATCATGGTCAACAAAAGAGTCCAAAATGCAGTGTTTGGATGCAATCTCAAAAATGAAAGAATAATCTCTGTTAGTTTCCAAGGCAGACCATTCAGTAGAACGGTAATCCAAGCCTATGCCCCAAGCAGTAATGCTGAAGAAGCTAAAGTTGAATGGTTCTATGAAGACCTACAAGACCTTTTAGAACTAACACCCAAAAAAGATGTCCTTTTCATTATAGGGGACTGGAATGCAAAAGTAGGAAGTCAAGAAATACCTGGAGTAACAGGCAAATTTGGCCTTGGAGTATAGAATGAAGCAGGGCAAAGGTTAATAGAGTTTTGCCAAGAGAATGCACTGGTAATAGCAAAAACCCTCTTCCAACAACACAAGAGAAGACTCTACACATGAACATCACCAGATGGTCAACACCGAAATCAGGTTGATCATATTCTTTGCAGCCAAAGATGAAGAAGCTCTATACGGTCAGCAAAAACAAGACCGGGAGCTGACTGTGGCTTAGATCATGAACTCCTTATTGCCAAATGCAGACTTAAACTGAAGAGAGTAGGGATAACCACTACACCATTCAAGTATGACCTAAATCAAATCCCTTATGACTATATAGTGGAAGTGAGAAATAAATTTAAGGGACTAGATCTGATAGACAGACAGCCTGATGAATTATGGACAGAGGTTCATGACATTGTACAGGAGACAGGGATCAAGACCATCCCCATGGAAAAGAAATGCAAAAAGGCAAGATGGTTGTCTGAGGAGGCCTTACAAATAGCTGTGAAAAGAAAAGAAGCAAAAAGCAAAGGAGAAAAGGAAAGATATTCCCATTTGAATGCAGAGTTCCAAAGAATAGCCAGGAGAGATAAGAAAGCCTTCCTCAGTGATCAATGCAAAGAAATAGAGGAAAACAACAGAATGGGCAAGACTAGAGATCTCTTCGAGAAAATTAGAGATACCAAGGGAACATTTCATGCAAAGATGGGACCGATAAAGGACAGAAATGGTATGGACCTAACAGAAGCAGAAGATATTAAGAAGAGGTAGCAAGAATACACAGAAGAACTATATAAAAAAGATCTTCATGACCCAGATAATCACAATGGTGTGATCTCTCACCTAGAGCCAGACATCCTGGAATGGAAGTCAGGTGGGCCTTAGAAAGCATCACTATGAACAAAGCTAGTAGAAGTGATGGAATTCCAGTTGAGCTATCTCAAATCCTGAAAGATGATGCTGTGAAAGTGCTGCACTCAGTATGCCAGCAAATTTGGAAAACTCAGCAGTGGCCACAAGACTGGAAAAGGTCAGTTTTCATTCTAATCCCTAAGAAAGGCAATCCCAAAGAATGCTCAAACTACTGCACAATTGCACTGATCTCACACGCTAGTAAAGTAATGCTCAAAATTCTCCAAGCCAGGCTTCAGCAATACGTGAACCGAGAACTTCCAGATGTTCAAGCTGGTTTTAGAAAAGGCAGATGAACCAGAGATCAAGTTGCCAACATCTGCTGGATCATCAAAAAAGCAAGAGAGTTCCAGAAAAACATCTATTTCTGCTTTATTGACTACACCAAAGCCTTCGACTGTGTGGATCACTATAAACTGTGGGAAATTCTGAAAGAGATGGGAATACCAGACCACCTTATCTGCCTCTTGAGAAACCTATATGCTGGTCAGGAAGCAACAGTTAGAACTGGACATAGAACAACAGATTGGTTCCAATAGGGAAAGGAGTATGTCAAGGCTGTATATTGTCACCCTGCTTATTTAACTTCTATGCAGAGTATATCATGAGAAACGCTGGGCTGGAAGAAGCACAAGCTGGAATCAAGATTGCTGGGAGAAATATCAATAACCTCAGATATGCAGATGACACCACCCTTATGGCAGAAAACTAAAAAGCCTCTTGATGAAAGTAAAAGAGGAGAGTGAAAAAGTTGGCTTAAAGCTTAACATTCAGAAAACTAAGTCATGGCATCTGGTCCCATCACCTCATGGGAAATAGATGGGGAGACAGTGGAAACAGTGTCAGACTTTAATTTTTTGGGCTCCAAAATCACTGCAGATAGTGATTGCAGCCATGAAATTAATAGATGCTTACTCCTTGGAAGGAAAGTTATTACCAATCTAGACAGCATATTAAAAATCAGAGACATTGCTTTGCCAACAAAGGTCCATCTGGTCAAGGCTATGGTTTTTCCAGTGGTCATATATGGATGTGAGAGTTGGACTGTGAAGAAAGCTGAGCGCCAAAAAATTGATGCTTTTGAACTGTGGTGTTGGAGAAGACTCTTGAGAGTCCCTTGGACTACAAGGAGATCCAACCAGTCCCTCCTAAAGGAGATCAGTCCTGAGTGTTCCTTGGAAGGACTGATGTTGAAGCTGAAACTCCAATACTTTGGCCACCTCATGCGACGAGTTGACTCATTGGAAAAGACCCTGATGCTGGGAGGGATTGGAGGCAGGAGGAGAAGGGGACGACAGAGGACGAGATGGCTGGATGGCATCACCGACTCAATGGGCATGAGTTTGAGTAAACTCTGGGAGTTGGTGTTGGACAGGGAGGCCTGGTGTGCTGCGATTCATGGGGTTGCAAAGAGTTGGACACGACTGAGCGACTGAACTGAACTGAACTGAAATGTTTGATAGAATTCACCTGTGAAGCCATCTGGCCTTGAGTTTTCATTTGTTGAAAGATTTTTAATCACAGTTTCAAATTCCATGCTTGTGATTCGTCTCTTCATATTTTCTATTTCTTCCTGATTCAGTCTAGGAAAGTTATACTGTTCTAAGAATTTGTCCATTTCTTCCAGGTTGTTCATTTTATTGGCATATAGTTTAGAGTGCTCTCTTATGATTCTTTGTATTTCTGCAGTATGAGTTGTAACTTCTCTTCTTTCATTTCTAATTTTACTGATTTGATTCCTCCCCCCACCTTTTTTTTTTCTTGATGGATCTGGCTAATGGTTTGTCAGTTTTGTTTATCTTCTAAAATAATCCGTCAGTTTTAGTGATCTTTGTTACTGTTTTCTTCATTTCTTTTTCATTTTTTTCCTGCTCTGATCTTTATGATTTCTTTCTACTAACTTTGGCTTGTTGTTGTTTTTCTTTCTCTAATTGTTTTAGGTTCAAGTTTAGATTTTTTATTTGAGACTTTCTTGTTTGTTAAGGGGGGACTGTATTGCTATAAACTTCCCTTTAAGAACTACTTCTGCTGCATTGCATAGGTTTTGGGTCACTGTCTTTTCATTGTCTTTGTTTCTAAGTATTTTTTATTTCCTCTTTTATTTCTTCAATGATCTCTTGGTTATTTAATAGCATATTGTTTTGCCTCCATCTATTGTATTTTTTACAGTTTTCCCCCTTGTAATTGATATCTAATCTTACAGTGTTGTGGTTCAAAAAAAGGTTGGTATGATTTCAGTTCTCTTAAGTTTATCAAGGCTGGCTTTATGAATCAAGATTTTATCTGTCTAGGAGAATTGTTCCATGTGAACTTGAGAAAAAAGTGTTAAAAAGTGTATTCTGCAGCTTTTGGATGGAATGTCGTATTTGTTGTGTTGAGTCACTAAGTCATTTGACACTTTGCTACCCCATGGACTCCAGCATGCCAGACTCCCCCGTCCTTCACTGTCTCCCAGAGTTTGCTCAGATTCATGTCCTTTGAGTCAATGATGCTATCTAACCATCTCATCCTCTGCCTCCCCCTTCTCCTTTTGCCTTTAATCTTTCCCAGCATCAGGGTCTTTCCCAATGAGTCATCTCTTTGCATTAGGTGGCTAATTATTGGAGCTTCAGCTTCAGCATTAGTTCTTCCAATGAATATTCAGGGCTGAATTCCTTTAGGGTTAACTGGTTTGATCTCCTTGCAGCCCAAGGGACTCTCAAGAGTCTTCTCCAGCACCACAATTCAAAATCATCAACTCTTCAGTGCTCAGAGTATTACCATTTTCTTAATTGTTTTGGACTTGTTTTTGTAGGTCATTTCCTTCTTTTGTGTTTCCTGCTTAGAGAAGTTCCTTTAGCATTTGTTGTAAAGCTGATTTGGTAGTGCTGAATTCTTTTAACTTTTGTTTGTCTGTAAAGCTTTTCATTTCTCCATCAAATCTGAATGAGATCCTTGCTGGGTAATCTTGGTTGTAGGTTTTCCCTTTCATCACTTTAAATATATCTTGCTACTTCCTTCTGGCTTACAGAGTTTCTTCTGAAAGATCTTCTGTTAACCCTATGGAGATTCTCTTGGATGTTACTTGTTGCTTTTTCTTTTTTGCTTTTAATATGTTTTCCACTTGTTTAGTTTTTGTTGGTTTCACTAATATGTTTCCAAATAATAGCAAGGAGCAATAAGAAAGCCTTTCCAAGTGATCAATGCAAAGAAATAGATAAAAACAATAGAATGGGAAAGACTAGGGATCTCTTCAAGAAAATTAGAGATACCAAGGGAACATTTCATGCAAAGACAGGTTCGATAAAGGACAGAAATGGTATGGACCTAACAGAAGCAGAAGATATTAAGAAGAGGTGGCAACAATACACAGAATAACTATACAAGAAAGATCTTCATGACCTAGATATCCATGATGGTATGATCACTCACCTAGAACCAGACATCCTAGACTGTAAAGCCAAGTGGGCTTTAGGAAGCATCACTACGAATAAAGCTGGTGGAGGTGATAAAACTCCAGCTGAGCTATTTAAAATCCAAAAATGATGCTGTAGAAGTGCTGCACTCAATATGCCAGCAAATTTGGAAAACAGCAGTGGCCACAGGACTGGAAAAAGTGTTTTCTTTCAATCTCAAAGAAGGACAATGCCAAGAAATGCTCAAGCTATCACACAATTGCACTCATCTCACATGCTAGCAAAGTAAGGCTCAAAATTCTCCAGGCTAGGCTTCAACAGTACATGAACTGAGAACTTCTAGATGTTCAAGCTGGATTTAGAAAAGGCAGAGGAACAGGAGATCAAATTTTCTAACGCCTGTTGGATCATAGGAAAAGCAAGAGAATTCCAGAAAATCATTTACTTTTGTTTCTTTGATTATGCTAAAGCCTTTGACTATGTGGATTACAACAAATGTGGAAAATTCTTCAAGAGATGGGAATACCAGACCACCTTATCTGCCTCTTGAGAAACCTGTATGCAGGTCAAGAAGCAACAGTTAGAACCAGACATGGAACAACAGACTACTTCCAAATCGGGAAAAGAGTATGCCAAGGCTGTATATTGTCACCCTGCTTATTTAACTTATATGCAGAGTACATCAGGCAAAATGTTGGGCTGGATGAAGCTCAAGCTGGAATCAAGATTGTTGGGAGAAATATCAATAATCTTAGATATGCAGATGACATCACCCTTATGGCATTAAGCAAAGAGGAACTAAAGAGCCTCCTGATGAAGGTTGAAAGAGAAGAGTGAAAAAGATGGCTTAAAAGTCAGTGTTGAAAAAACAAAGATCATGGCATCTGATCCCATTAGTTCATTCAGTTCAGTCAGTCATGTCCAACTCTTTGACCCCATGGACTGCAGCATACCAGGCCTCCCCGTCCATCACCAACTCCTGGAGCCTGCTCAAACTCTTATCCTTCGAGTTGGTGATGCCATCCAACCATCTCATCCTCTGTCATCCCCTTCTCCTCCAGCCTTCCATCTTTCCTAGCATCAGGGTCTTTTCCAGTGAGTCAGTTCTTCACATCAGGTGTCCAAAGTATTGGAGCTTCAGCTTCAACATCAGTCCTTCCAATGAATATTCAGGACTGATTTCCTTTAGGATGGACTGGTTGGATCTCCTTGCAGTCCAAGGGATTCTCAAGAGTCTTCTCCAACACCACAGTTCAAAAGCATCAATTCGTCAGTGCTCAGCTTTCTTTATAGTCCAACTCTCACATCCGTACATGACCACTGGAAAAACCATAGCCTTGAACAGATGGACCTTTGTTGGCAAAGCAATGTCTCTGCTTTTTAATATGCTGTCTAGATTGGTAATAACTTTCCTTCCAAGGAGCAAGCATCTTTTAATTTCATGGCTGCAGTCACCATCCACAGTGATTTTGGAGCCCAAAAAGATAAAGTCTGTCACTGTTTTCACTGTTTCCCCATCTATTTGCTGAAGTGATGGGACTGGATACCATGATCTTAGTCTTCTGAATGTTGAGTTTTAAGCCAACTTTTTCACTCTTCTCTTTCACTTTCACCCAGAGGCTATTTAGTTCTTTTTCACTTTCTGCCATAAGGGTGGCGTCATCTGCATATCTGAGGATATTGATATTATTGATATTTCTCCCAGCAATCTTGATTCCAGCTTGTGCTTCATCCAGTCCAGTGTTTCTCATGATGTACTCTGCATATAAGTTAAATAAGCAGGTGACAATATACAGCCTTGATGTACTCCTTTCCCTATTTGGAACCAGTCTGTTGTTCCATGGCCAGTTCTCACTCTTGCTTCCTGACCTGCGTACAGATTTCTCAAGAGGCAGGTCAGGTGGTCTGGTATTCCCATCTCTTGAAGAATTTTCCAGTTCGTTGTGATCCACAGAGTCAAAGGCTTTGGCATAGTCAATAAAGCAGAAGTAGATGTATTTCTGGAACTCTCTTGCTTTTCCTATGATTCATTGGATGTTGGCAATTTGATATCTGGGTCCTCTGCTTTTTCTAAATCCAGGTTGTACATCTGGAAGTTCCTCTGTGTATTCTTGCCTCCTTTTCTTAGTATCTTCTGCTTCTGTTAGGTTCATACCATTTCTGTCCTTTACTGTGCCCATCTTTAGTATCTCTAATTTTCTTGAAGAAATCTCTAGTCTTTCCCATTCTATTGTTTTCCTCTATTTTTGCACTGATCAGTTAGGAGGTCTTTCTTATCTCTCCTTGCTATTCTTTGGAACCCTGCATTTGAATGGGTTTACCTTTCCTTTTCTCCTTTGCCTTTAGCGTCTCTTCTTTTTGCAGCTATTTGTAAGACCTCCTCAGACAACCATTTTGCCTTTTTGCATTTCTTTTCCTTGGGGATGGTCTTGATCCCTGCCTCCTGTACAATATCACGAAACTCCATCCATAGTTCTTCAGGCACTCTGTGTATCAGATCTAATCCCCTGAATCTATTTCTCACTTCCACTGTAAAGGGATTTGATTTAGGTCTTATCTGAATGGTGTAATGGTTTTCCCTACTTTCTTCAATTTAAGCCTGAATTTGGCAATAAAGAGTTCATGATCTGACCACAGTCAGCTCCCCAAAACAGCTCTCTTGTTTTTGCTGACTGTATTAAGCCTCTCCAGCTTTGGCTGCAAAGGGTAAAATCAATCTGATTTCGGTATTGGCCATCTGGTGATGTCCATGTGTAGAGTTGTCTTGTGTTGTTGGAAGAGGGTGTTTGCTCTGACCAGTGTGTTCTCTTGGCAAAACTCTATTAACCTTTTCCCTGCTTCATTCTGTACTCCAAGGCCAAATTTGCCTGTTACTCCAAGTACTTCTTGACTTCCTACTTTTGCATTCCAGTCCCCTATGATGAAAAGGACATCTTTTTGGGGTGTTAGTTCTAGAAGATCTTGTGGGTCTTCATAGAGCTGTTCAACTTCAGCTTCTTCAGCATTACTGGTTGGGGCATAGACTTGGATTATTGTGATATTGAATGGGTTGCCTTGGAAATGAACAGAGATCATTCTGTCCTTTTTGAGATTGCATCTAAGTACTGCATTTTGGACTCTTGTTGACTGTGATGGCTACACCATATCTCTTAAGGGATTCTTGCCCACAGTAGTAGATATAATTGTCATCTGAGTTAAATTCACCCATTCCAGTCCATTTTAGTTCACTGATTCCTACAATATTGATGCTCACTCTTGCCATCTCCTGCTTGACCACTTCCAATTTGTCTTGATTCATGGTCCTAACATTCCAGGTTCCTATGCAATATTTCTCTTTACAGCATCGGACTTTGCTCCTATCACCAGTCACATCCACAGCTGGGTGTTGTTTTTGCTTTGGCACCATCCCGTCATTCTTTCTGAAGTTATGTCTCCACTGATCTCCAATAGCATACTGGGCACCTACCAACCTGGGGAGTTTCTCTTTCAGTGTCCTATCATTTTGCCTTTTCATACTGTTCATGGGGTTCTCAAGGCAAGAATACTGAAGTGGTTTGCCATTCCCTTCTCCAGTGGGTCAAGTTTTGCCAGAGTTCTCCACCATGACCTGTCCATCTTTGGTGGTCTTACATGGCTTGGCACATAGCTTCACTGAGTTAGACAAGGCTGTGGTCCATGTGATCAGATTGGTTAGTTTTCTGTGATTGTGGTTTTCAGTCTCCCTCTAATGGAGAAGGACAAGAGACTTATGGAAGCTTCCTGATGGGAGAGACTGACTGAGGGGGAAACTGGGTCTTGTTCTGATGGGTGTGGCCATGCTCAGTAAATCTTTTTTCCGATCCCATCACTTCATGACAAATAGATGGGGAAACACTGGAAACAGTGACAGACTTTATTTTCTTGGGCTCCAAAATCACTGTGGATAGTGATTGCAGCCATGAAATTAAAAGACACTTGCTCCTTGGAAGAAAAGCTATGACAAACCTAGTCAGTATAGTATCATGTATCATCTAGACAGTAATCATGTATAGGTGTGAGAGCTGGACCATAAAGAAGGCTGAACCATCCAAGCATCTCATCCTCTGTTGCCCCCTTCTCCTTATGCCCTCAGTCTTTCCAACATCAAAATCCTTTCCAATGAGTCAGCTCTTCATATCAAGTGGCCAAAGTATTGGAACTTCAGCATCAGTGCTTTCAATAAATATTGAGGACTAATTTCCTTTAGCATTGACTGGTTTGATCTCCTTGCTGTTCAAGGAACTCTCAAGAGTCTTCTCCAGCACCACAGTTCAAAAGCATCAGTTCTTCAGCGCTCATCCTTCTTTAGATTTTAACCCGAGAGAAATGAAAATATATCCATACAGATTGAACATAAATGTTCATAACAGCTACCTCTCTAAGAATCTCAAACTGGAAACAATCTAAATGCCCATCAACAGGTAAATGAAAAAATTTATCATTGTAAGTCAATCTTATTATTCCAAAAACAAAGATCATGGCATCCAGACCCATCACTTCATGGCAATTAGATGGGAAAAAAGTGGAAACAGTGACAGACATTATTTTCTTGGGCTCCAAAATCACTGCAGATGGTGATTGCGGCCGTGAAAGAGTTGGACTGTATGCTAGGCATACGCTTAATTTTTAAAGAAACTGTCAAACTATTTTCCAAAGTGACTACACCATCTTAAATTCCCACCAACAATGTGTGACTGTCCAACCTCTTCACATTATTACAGAATCTGAGTTTTTAAGTGACTCACTATCCCTGCAGCGATAGTGAAGCAGCAGGCCCTCTACCATCTGAGACTGTTCGTTGGCCACTACAGACCCAGGCAATTCTTCCAGGGACTTATCAGCTGGGAGGAGGTGCAGAGGGTTGGGCAAAGTGAAGTGCCTCAGGCTGAGACACGATGAAAACAACACACCCACGAAAGCTGTGAACTATTCTAAGACCTCGATGTTTTTTTTTCAGACATTCTTATTGTCTATGCCAGTTAAAATTCTAACATTAAAGTCTATCTCAAATTCTATCTCTCTTCACACTCAGAATCTTCTTATCACTTGACACCTCTTCTATATTGATGCTGCAGAAAGAATATAAGGTTTAGAGGTGGGTACATGTAAATTTTAAATATTATTTAATTTCTCATACTTAGCTGCCTGAAAAATGAAGATAAGAGGATGTGGAGGTTGGGTTGTTGTGAAATAATGCAGCCAGGTGAAGCCTCCGAGCTGGTACAAGAATCCGCCTGCAATATGGGACAGTTGGGTTCAATCCCTGGGTTAGGAAGATCCCGTGGAGGAGGGGAAGGCAACCCACTCCAGTATTCTTGCTGGGAGCATCCCCATGGACAGAGGAGCCTGGTGGGCTATAGTCCATGGGGTCACAAAGAGTTGGACTGACTGAGTGACTAAGCATGCGGCAGGTGAAGCCTCCAGTACCTGGCTCATCACGGGTACCCAACAAATGCCATCGCCTCTTGTCTTTCTACTGTAGACATTTATGCATTTGGCCTTTTTTTCCTTTCAAGAGCAGATTTTATTATATACACTCAATTTTATTGTATACACAAGACTGTGTTCTCACAGCATTGCTCTATAAAAACTGTGAGGACGTTTTGGGTAACATTCATTTGGGGGCCATTAGAATCACTGAATGGAGCTCTGCCTTCTGGGGATTCCTAGTGTGGTGATTCTGGCCTACTCCAGACATCTTGTCATCTTGCTAAGTTTTTCTTTTTTTCATTTAATCAACAGTATGTATTGTATCTAATATATACCTGGCCATAAGAAGGCGCCGAAGCTGTCCTGGATCTCATGGTCCAACAGGGGAGATAGCTAAATCACCCTAGAAACGAGGGTAGAATTATAGTTATCACAAGTACCTGGAGAAGAGGACCCAGTGCTGTGAACATCTGGAGATTTCCACTAGTCAAGGAGGTCGAGAAGCAGTGCTGGGACTAGTGTGAGGCAAGGGAGGCGTTCAGGATGCAGAGTGTAAAGCGTCCCCACTCTCAGTCATGGCCCTGCCAGCCTCCACTGCAGAGCCTATTTTACATCTAGTTTGGAAGTAAAGATCAGCCACTGTTTGGGCACAGACAGTTTGCTGATCTCTACGTGTGTGTGTGTGTGCACGCACATGTGCCAAAACATAGAAAGAATGGGATTTAGCAAGGTCATCAATAGTTCCTGATGAATTGGAATCTTTTATCCAGAGTTAATACATGCAAACTGCAAGGGGCTCAGGGTTCAGGTCTAGTTCTGGGGGACTGAGAAACTGGGTCTGTCCTCTCACCACCCTGATAGTTTGGAGAATGCACCTGGCTAAGCTCTCAGAGGTGCTGCTCACCGAGAGGGTACCAGAAAGCAAGCCCACCCCACTCCCCCTATCAGACCTCTTGCTTCTGCTCCGAGGAAGGTGTCTGTCTCCCCAAGGTTCACGGAACTTTTGCAAAGTGCAGCGGAGCCTCGTCTTCCACAGTTACAAAGCTTTGCTCTTAGGGTGACTTTGTAGCCCCTGGGACTCAATGAACATCAAAGAAGAAGCTTACAACTTTAGCATCCAAGAAAGGGGTACAGCCTTCACCCTCCCCATCTTCTACTTGAATCTTTGGCCCAAATCACGCACCGTTTGGCTCATGGCTCTGCAGAAAGGCACAAGCATATTTATGCAAAGTCATGCTATTTCTCTAGTACTAGGTGTGGTCCATCTGCAGGCTGGTCAGTGACCCCACTCTAAAAGAACGTGGGACTAAACACATTCTACTTTCGCAGGCAAGGGAATTGGATACAGAGAGGCTGAGGTTAGTGGCAGTATTTTGTGATGTGAATGTGAACTGGATAGGACACTGTCCAGAGTCCTATCCAGGAGATAGCCTTTCAGATTGCTCTCAGATAGTTCTGAGAAACTGCTTCAAAGAGGTCAGTATACATGTGATTTTGGAGAAGGGGGAGCACATGCAATCAAGCATATATTTTTAAGAAGGATGTATTTATTTATTTGGCTGCATCGGGTGGTATTTGCAGCATGTCGGATCTTTATTGTATCTTTTGTTGTTGTGCATGGGCTCCAGAGCACACGGACTCATGTGGTATCCTAGTTCTTTGACCAGGGACAAGCAACCTTGCATCCCCTACATTGCAAGGTGGATTCTTAATCACTGGACCACCAGGCAAATCCCCAAGCGTGTGCAGACGCGCGCACTTGCGCGCGTGCATGCACGCACACACACACACACACACACATATTTTTTTGTCAGAAGGTTTCTGCTAGTCTTGTGAAGTTTACTGTGGGGAGCAGATGTCACCATGACAGATTTTTAGCACTTTTCTAAACATGAGGAGATGCAAGAATTGGGCTCATAAAATCGTCTCCTGAAAATATCTAACTATTTGAAGACCTGTTGGGCCAGTTTCTTCCAGAGCAGAGTGCCACCCTGAACTCCTTTCAAAAGATGCTGAAGTTCAGCAACTGTAGGGGCTCTTTAATTTAATCTTTGGAGAGGTAGATGGCGAGTGCCAGCTTGTAGGTGACAGCCACTTGGCAGAGGCCATGATGTGGCACAGACTCCAGTGCAGTGTGAGAGGGTAACAGGCAGGAAGGCCAGGGGTCTTCTTTAAGCCCTGGGGATCAAATCTATCCCAGTTTTTCAGGATACAGTTCAAAGGAGTGAGGCTGGAATTGTTAGCTCCCATCTGTAAGAGAGAAAAAAAAGCGACCAGCGCCATTTTTTCTACCGGAGGCGTCCCTCCCTGCTCTAGATGGGGGTGTAGACAGACGTTACACCAAAAGCTTTTCCTTCCTGGTTAGACTTAGTCTGTCCCTCACCAACACAGGCGTCACACGCGTCCCTCCCGGTTCTACCACCGAGACGGGGTGGGGATGCACCAGGGGTAGACCCGATGGCATCCCTTACTGACATCCAGCCCTTCACCTCGCTCGCCTCTGATGCCACCCGGGGTGCAATTCTTCTGGAATGCCTCCCAAGCTAAGACCGCTGGGGGACACATTCGTCACCTGAGTGCCTGTGCACGACCCTGAAGATATTCCTGGTCGCAATAAGACCTGCACGAACTTAAGACTGAGATGCTCCTTCTAAGCGTCACCACACCAGTATAAGAGCCTCCTCTGGTCCACTAAGAGCCAGTGTTGCCAAAGGAAAAAAAACCATTGCAGTTCCAATCCAAGTAACCTTTAACCTCAGAGATGCTCTGGGAGTTACAGCTCCATCTAGCTTCCGAACTTTCCATGCCTAGCGAGGCTAGGCGCTTCCTGACTACCAATCCCAGTTTGAGACCTAGACCACAGTAGAGTAGCAACATAGATTACAAGTCCCTGGAAAGTCTATGATCCGATAGATAGGTTAGTACTTCTAATTCCCAAGGAGTTATGAAATGGTCAAAGGGACCGAAAAGTTTGACCGAGAAAGGAGAGTTCGGTCCACACGCTTTGCCCGTTTCTGGTCGGTTCCTGAAGGAGACATTGGGTGCCTCTTGGCGTTGGCAGGTCGGTATAAACCCCTGACAGGTTTCTGCCATAAGCCTTATGAGATCACCGCGGGAACGCTGAGCAGGGCTCCTCACTTGCTTCGTGCAGGGAGTTTCACTCATTCACACAAGCACACCGTAGAGTTAGTAAAGTACAGCGGAAAACGTGTTCGCTAGGAGAACAAAGAACTAGCGCTCCAAGCATCCTTACCTTGTCCTGAAGGATCCCGGACGAACTCCCAAGATGAAAGGTTGTTGCTGAACGATAAGACGCGGGATTCTTGGCCTCCGGAGGAGACAAATTCAATCTGGGGCCAGAGATGCGGCTGGATCGCTCAGAGCTTTTGTGTAATGAAGTTTTATTAAAGTATAAAGGAGATAGAGAAAGCTTCTGACATAGGCATCAGAAGGGGGCAAAAGAGTAACCCCTCTCCTAGTCATTAGCTGTATGTTATATAGTCACTCACAGTCTGTTAATGAAAAGAAAGGAATGTCATAAAATTTAGAATGGCACCAGATAATTCATCCCTGGCCATAAAATGATTGGCTTGAATCTTGTAGAAGGGCAGAATACCAACAAATAGTTTCATTTACATAGATTAGGGGAACAATACCTGAGTAAGTAAGTTAGGCCGTTTGGCGGAACCAACTTGAAGATAGAGTCTGGGGTATAATAACATGGCTTAAGACAACATTTCCATAAGAAAAAGAAATGTATTGGTTAACTCAAGGTTTGAGAGTAGTTAGCGTCAGGTGAGACCAGGTGTCATGGCAACACAGCATTTTAAGAGAAACCTCCTTTTAAATTTGTACAGAGAAGAAAAAATATCGCTGTTTTTTTCTTCCTGCCGCTTAAGAGAGAGAACAGTGCCTGGCATTTGCAGCCTCTTTCCTCCGTTTGGAGACCCCTGGCCTTGCTGCCTGTTACCCTCTCAAGTGGATACCCCATTGAGGCTAGACCTGCACTACAGTGGAAGGGCCGGTTCTGTCCTTGGATTTCACCAGCCCCTGCCGCAGCGCAACTCTGCCCTTGGCCTCACTGAGGTGGGCAGAGAGATCTCTGTCCCTTAAAGCCAAAAAATTCTGGGTGAGCCTGAGAGCTGGACTGGACTGTGTTGGAGGATGTTCAAAGGACAGAGTTTTGTTGAGAATCCCTTTGAAACCGTTCAGTTACTATTTGCTGTGTGTGTGTATATGTATGCGTTTGCAGGGAATGGTAAAGCCTGTATCACACACATTATCTTATGTAATATTTATAACAAACCTGTGATGCAAACAACACAGCTTTAAACTCTTTTCCTCCCTTGGCTGAGAACAGAGAATTTCAGCACCTTGCCCAGAGTTCTAGAGCCAGACCTTCAGCCTACAGCTGTAACTCCCTGTTCGGAGTGTTCTTCCCAGCTTCAGGTTAACCCATCGCCCATACACCATTATGATACATGCAAGCTATGGTTACAGTTTAACTTCCACACCTTTACCAGGCCGAGGCGAGGAGCGAGGGGCAAGGGAAGAGCATGCCGGCCCCGCAGGTCATGCCCAGAGCTGCCGCACGAGGGCACTGTTCCTCCATGATCGCGTCCCAGGGGCTTCCTCTCCGAAGCAGTTCCCTGGCACTAGAGACTTCTTCAGCCTCAGGATTCTTTCAGTTCTCCTTTCTCGGGATGACTGCAAGGTGGTGGAATGGGTTTGATTCATTGGTACATCTTCCAGAAGTTAAAAAGAAAACAAACCCAAACCTGTGGGCTGGATAATGAGCTCCCCACCACCACCACCACCAATGAAAGTCGGGCAGGGCAGCGTTTTGCATCTCTTGTCAGCACAGCCTCCGTTTGCTCTTACTGACCTAGCTGGGGTCTATCTGTCCAAGGTCCTACCCAGACGTCCAGTTCCAGCTTCTGCTGAATGGGATACAAAGCACAGACTTGACTCTGCTTTAACGTAACCCTTCCCTGAGACAAGTGCAGGGTGGTCAGGCTGGCCTGGAAAACCATTCATGGTTGTTATGGAGGATTTGGTCCCCAGGCGATCTGTCCTTTGTCCTATGACAAAGCTGCCGCATCCACCCAGGCCTGGCAGGCGTTGCCCAAAGGAGGGCAAAGGAGATGTTCTCCCAGGTCCACTCTGCACTGGACTTGATGAGGGGGATACGCGTTTAGGTCACCGGGTAGTTCTTGTAGCTTATCTTTTTACTAAGCGTGATGTGGGGATTTTGTTCAGTTTCCCGAACAGATGCAAACAGAACACCATCCCTGTAAATTAGGAGACTCTGACTGTGACCTCCTGGCCTCTCTGGGAAGGGGCGCCAGCAGGACCCCCACTCTGGCAGGCACCCCGCCGCGGGGCTGCTCATACCCGGGGGGAGGCCAGCTGCAGCTTTGGACTTGAAAGAAATTCGCTCTGCTCTGGCTTATGTCGGAAGGAGCTCTGGAAGGGCTGGCCTCCTCTCAGCTAGCTGGGGGGCCAGTGGCTGACGAAGATGACCTGCAGGCCTTATCTGCACTTATCTCTCAGTAAAGCCCCTCAGAGGCCGCTTTGTGTGTGTCTGGCGCTCTGACAGCTCCGGAGGGCAGGGCGGGGCCTTTGTTCCCCGACTGCTGGGAACTTTGCTGAGAGCAATAATCTATCCTGTGGGTTCACAGCACAGGCTCTGAATGTGGACGTATTTTCTTTCTGAAAAGTTCTTTAAATTTTTTTTTTAATTCAGTACACTTTTATTTTTTAACTTATTATTTTGAAATAAATTTGAGCTTATAAAAATGTGGAAAAATTATACAATGAATTCCCATATCCCCTTCACCCAGATTGCCTCAGTAACAGCATTTGAGACTGAGTTGCAGATACAATGCCCCTTTACCTCTCAAGCCTTCAGTCTGTATTACCTAAAATTACGACCAGTCTAAAGATCAAATCCAGCAGTTAACACTGACACAGTAATAGTTCATCTGCAGGCCTTATTCATATTTCCCCCATTGCCCCAGAGATGTCTTTTTCTGGATCACATCTTGGGTTAGCTGTTGGTTCTCTAATTTCCCCTCATGTGGAGTAGTTCTTCAATGTGCTTTGTCTTTTATGACCTAGACATTTTGGAAGAATATAAGCCAGTTATTTGGTAGGAAGTCCCTGAATTTGGGTTGCCTGACATCCTCTCATGATCTCACAGGGCTCTCTACCCAAGGAGGCAGAAAGGTCTGCTTGCACCATTACTAGAGCTGTTACCTTACCATGGAAGAAGTCTGCAAGGTTTCTCCATTGTAAAGTTATAGTTTTCCCCTTCATAATTCACAAGTACTTAGGAATATCCTATTTTTAATATACATTGTATGTTTTAGATAATTTGAAAAGTAGAGTCAAGGAGAAGGGGGAAAAAAATCCCTCACAGCCCTCCAAAGATCAATACTGTTTTCATTTGAGTAATTACTCTTCTTGCTTTCATTGTGTCTCTGCTGCCAGTCCTCTAATCCAGCCAGAAGTGGTGGATTCCTGTGGCTGATGAGTTCATACGCCCCGGCCCTGCACCGTGGTCTCATTCCTCCGAGGGCATTTGGAGACTGCCTGAAATAGAGATGTGGTTGTTTCAGATCTGGTGTTGGGAGGTGGAGATGTTTTAAGTAGGTGACACATTTTGATTCCTCCAGGACAGGCACATCTGTCCAGATAGAAGAGAGAAGAATGAAGTCAGCCATTCAGGCAACCTGGGTCCTCATCACTTGAGGACTGCAGAAGGGCGTGGGGTTGGCCTTGTGCCAGGGAAAGATGGCCAGTAGCAGGTGAGCACAAAGCCAGCTAGCACAGCAGAAGACCGGAGCACAGTTTCATGGGGAAATGTGGGAAACACATCTTGGAATCAGCCAGCTCAAGGCCCAAGAGAGCTGGGGGATTGACATGTCAAACTTAAGAGTAACTGACTTATAGACTTCCCTGGTGATCCAGTGGTTAAGAATCCACCTGCAATGCAGGAGACATAGGTTCAATCTCTGGTACGGGAGGATTCCACATGCCTTGGGGCAGCTAAGCCCACATGCTGCAACTACTGAAGCCTGTGTGCCCTAGGGCCCGTGCTCTGCAAGAGGACAACCTACCACAGTGAGAAGCCACTGCAACTAGAGAGTGACTCCTGCTTTCCATAACTAGAGAAAACCTGCATGAAGCAATGAAGACCGAGTGCAGCCAAAAGTAAATATATAAATAAAAATGGAAAAAGAAAGAAGAGTATTTGACTTAGGGTCTTACTGGGAATGGCAGGGGTACGTTAGCTCCCCAGGCTTTCCTGCCTGCTGTGGGTACCTAGCAGAGAGACTTCTGAGGTTCTGGGGTAAAGGCTCAGGCCAGAGATGCAGACACTGTCAATGGGAAGCTGGAGATCCTAGGGATGTGACCGGAACAGAGAGATGTAAATTGTTTACCAGCAAGTCCAGTGAGCTCTGTGTCCAAAGTATATCCCTATTCACTCATTCCTCTCTATTTCAACTGCCACGAGGGCCACTATTCCAGACTGAGGCTCTGTCCCTGGGGTAGCTTCTTAATGTGTCTCACTCCCATGGATCTTTCTTTACGCAGTAGCCAAAATGACTTTTTGGCCATCTCATGCAGCTTGCAGGATCTTCGTTTTCTGACCAGGGATTGAACACAGGCTCCCGGCAGTGAAAGCTGGGAATCCTAACCACCAGGGAATTCCCTCCAAAATAATTTTTTAAAAATATGCTTCAAACTAGCTATTTCCTTGCTCAGAACCCTCTACCAGCTTTCCATGAGATTGGGGTGAAGTCCAAGGCTTTGTCTTCTTTAGTCTTTTGTCCCTACATGATCTGGCCACATTTGAATGTGTTTTCCATGCTAGAAACTTGGAAGTGCTTGGATACCACAGAATACAGAAAGAAAGGAAATACAAGTTTGCTGAACATATGCTGGTGCCCATCCCCAAGCTGTGTATTCACGTGTTTACATCTATTTAGTATTATATCTTGTTCTCCTGCAACACCTCCTTCACTTACTTCTATCCAGGGCACTGACTTTCTTGATGTTTCTTGGACCTGCTAAGCTTATCCCTACCTCAGGGTCTTTGTACCTGCTTACTGTTCTGCCTGGAGTCCTCTTGCCTTAGATTTTAGTATTCCCATCTCAGCTGGGAGGTTAGCACGCCCAGCACAGATTCCCCCCGCGGGGAAGTTCTGCATTGCCAGGTCAGGAGCTCAGGCTGGGTAGGGAAATGAAGAAAGATGAAGAGATATGAAGGGGCAGGATAAGGGAGTACACAGTCGCTTCAGCAGCAGCGAGGTAGAGGGCGCTGAGCTGAGGTGGATGGCTGGAAGAGAGCAGGGAGCCTTGCTTGGTTCTGAGAGGTAGAGGGAAGGCAGTGCTGAGGGGGGTTGACTCGAGTGCTTGTGAAAGTCGTCGGGGCCAAGAAAATAGAGGAAGGGACTATAAGCCAGATCACGTGGGGTCCTGGACAGTGTTACGGAAGAGGAATGGTTATTCAGAAAAAAATGTCAAGATCTTGAGGTAGATAAAAATGATTTTAGATCACCATTAGCCAAACTGGTTCCAATTACCAGAAAACTCATTAGTTTCCACAGAATGAACTTCAGCCAAATTAATGTTGAGGGTATCCTGAGTGTGGGCAGTCCTTCAGGTCTTTGGACATGAAGAGCAGGCTCTCTGGCAGGTTCCTGAAATTTAGGAGGTGGGTTGATCATTTGAGGAGCAGCAGAGGACCCTGGCAGTTGGAAATATAAGTTTTTCTCATGATTTAGGTAGGAGCGAAAAACAGCAGGGGAACAAAGAATGGGTCAGAAGAACCACCCAAAGCACACCTTTAATTTTCCAACAATTTTAAATTTCAGGGAACCAAGCTGCCAGTCGACCAATGTGAATCTGGTTGTTGGAGATAATTCTCTGTTTTAACGGTCTGTTCTCTTTTGGGGCAAAATGTCTTGGTGTGGTGAGATGTGGTCTATCAGGTTCTTCTGCAATAGGCCTTGGAGGTTCTAAATGAACGCCTGGAACCTGACTTTCTTTGTTTCTGCCACTTCTCACTCATGATGCCTTTGTTCTGGTGTGCTTGCTTTTTTTTTTTTTTTTAACTGTGTTACTTCTTGCCCTAAGAAAGTTTCTTGTGAGAATTCTTTGAGGTTTGGAATGAGGCAGTTTCTTCAGAGAAGATCTGTACTTTTCTCTGCCACCTGAAGCCACTAAATTCACAGCTTGATGTTTTGTCTATTTGGCTGCAAATACTGCTGAGGGTGGGCTTGTTGGTACAACTTCTCCATGATTGTACTGCTCCCCACCCGCCCCACCCCTCCCCACTCACTCATCTCAGAGGCAACTTTTCTTTGTTGTTCCCCTGGGGAGGAAGGGGGCAGCCTCATGGGTCACACTTTTATACTAGACTTCCCATGTTGGGTGGTCTCTAGGTGTCATCTTCTTCCCCAGAGCTTCCTAAAGCTGTAAAAGTTTGGAGCTCAAAAGTGCCAGCAAATGCCCCCAAGGCCAAGAGCTTCAAATCACAGCTCTCTTTGTGTTTCTGGTTTCATTTAGATTTGGCCTGATAATGATCAAATCTTTGATGCTTTTAAAAGACAGAACAATCATCAGCATTTTTGGATGCTTTCAGGGTGCTTGTGAGAAGGGATGGTTTAAATACTGGCCAGCCTAGTACCAGAAATCATAGCAACTCCACCTGAAGATCTTCACACTATTCACCTTTTACCCCCGGGTCTTGCACCCTATCAGCAGTGCAGGAGGTGGCTATGAAGCGAAATCATGTTGCCCAAATGGATTTTGATATCTGTCCTCACATCTTACTGCCTTTCATGGTGACCTATGAGCGGAGTGATTCCTAAGAGTTCAGTACTTTGGGGCAACCAATGTATCAGGCTGTGTCAGCTCTCTTTTCCTTCCACCTCCAATCCTGAGATGTTGCAAGTGGTTTGTTTGAGAGCCAAGGGGCTTCCACTCTAGGGATTTCAGACAAAGGTCAAGAAAGAAAATGTTCTTTTCCTGGGTCATGAGAGAGATTCTAAATAAAGGAATTTATACTACAAGGTTTTAAACATGGATTCCATAAAGCATCTTTCCCTCGATCTTGCTTTAAACCAGATTTAAAGAACTTACTCAGTTCATTCCAGAAAGAGGGTTTTATTTTGTAATTACTGTTTTGTGCCTGTCACAATTATTCCTGGAGTCATTGAGTGATGATGGGTCCTTTATGTTTTGTGTGTCTGTGTATGTGCACAAGTGGGTCTATTATAGATAATGGAAGATTTAGAATTCCCCTGTCCATCCTGTTTCTTACCAGCCAGTCCCTGGCTGGACAAATATTTTAGATTGTGGTAGTTCTCAAAAAAATTTAGAACTCAGAAGTGCCCTATTACTTACAGAGTTTTGAATGATTCATTTAATTTTTCTGTAAATTGAGAGGAATAACGCACACCTCTCTGGGCTGTCATAGATATAACGAGATGGAGTATGAGGAAGGACTCTAACCCTCTCTGCCCTATGCTGTTGCCATTTTGACTATCTGCCTGTACTGAGCATCTTCTGTGTTAGGTTCTCTGTTCTAGGTTCAGGGCATTCAGAGCTAAGTGAGAGCTGGTTCTGTATTTTAGAACACAGGTCAGCCCAATGTGCTATAAAGACCTTGTACCATGTCATGAGTATAGCGTCTTCAAACTACCTGAGGTTTTGATAGTACAGCTTCTTACAATGGTAATTTAGACATCAGGAAAAATCATAGACAACAAGAAGATAATATAGTATATTGCATTTGTAGTATAATTGATAATGTAGTATATTGCATTTGTTCAATATTTTAAAATTTTAATATTGGATTTCAACTCAGGTGATTCTCATATTAGCCCTGTGTGATGGGCAGGGACGTGTATCTCCATTTAACAAGGAAGGAAACTGAAATTCAGAGGAAACTAGGAGAGAGGAAGCACTGCCCAGGAGAGGCTGCTGGTGCTTCAGTGAACACGTTCTCCTGGTGCTCTAGTGTTGTTTCCAAGAGCATCAAATATTCTTTCATGAAAGAAGGTGATCGTTTTCTTCTGCTGTGTTATCCATAAAAGCTCAATGACCCTTTTCATCATAGTCTCACAGAGTCCGTCTTCCGGTCTTCTTAGTTGGTATAGTTGAAGGTGCTGTTCATTATATGACACAGGGTCTCCTTCATGAAAACTGAATACACGACTGGTCATTATTCTGCTGGTGGTGGGCTGAGGCTGGATTCTAACTTTCTCAAGCTGGATTCTGTCATGCTGGGTGCACATATTTGAACAAATGATATGGTTTCCCTGTTTGTATCACCTACTAGAAACCTCAGGCCAATTTAATGTCCAGCCGTCAAGAGTGTAGAACATAACACATAATAGTACATGCTTTTATATTGGTTCCTCTTTATATCTTTACTCTGGCCTTTCCCTTTTCTTTCCTATACTTGTATAATGTGTGTTAGTTAGAATACTTGTTATATGAGTGTTAATCACTCAGTTGTGTCCGACTCTGCGACTCCATAGACTGTAGCCCACCAGACTCCTCTGTCCATGGGATTCTCCAGGCAAGAATACTGGAGTGGGTAGCCATTCCCTTCTCCAGGGGATCTTCCTGATCCAGGAATTGAACCTGGATCTCCCACACTGCAGGCAGATTCTTTACCATCTGAGCCACCAGGGAAGCCCTAGTTATATAATAATAGTTAATTATATTTTATTCCCCTTAATAAATGACCTAAAAAACTTTTTAGAAACCAGTTAAAGAATAACTGCCCAAATAAAGAAATAAATAGTGTTAGAATATATGTGTGTGGGGGAGAGCAAATTAGCCAAGATGCTGTGGTCAGGCTCTCTTGCCCCACATTTTGCAAATAATGTTTGTATAACAGCTAAGATCACTTATAACACTGCACGTGCGTGCCATGAGGTACTCACGTGGTCACGAGGTACTTGCTTGGTCCTGGGTCACTTTGTGTGGTATGCCTGTGGGGGCTCCACGCCTTACTGCTGCATCATGGCTGTGTCCATTGGGTCAGCCACGAGAGGAGAGAATATAGTGTGTCTGCTGCTATGGCTGCCGTGCCCGCCAGGAGAGAGATTGTGTTGTGTTAGAGTATGCTGTTGCCAGAAAAGAATAAAAGTGTCTGCAGTTCCTGAGGCTCCTTGCATTTTCTTCTGGCCTCTTAGCTAGTGAGTGCCATGCCCACCCTGGGTTCAGCGAACATTGTGGAGAGTGTGAACAGCAAGACTGGTATCATGTACAGGATGACAAGCAATACGATATGGTACAAACTGTAGATGTTAGAAGAACTGGAGAACAAATGCTATTATGAGCTGAATCAGTCAATGAATGCTTCATGAGGACAGTGATATTTGAGGTAAAATTAATTTAATAACTATGAAAGTGATACCAAGTGAAGAAAGCAGGGTGACCAAAAGAATGAAGTTAGGAATGGTTGTGGCGTTTGCTTTGAGTTAAAAGTCTGTATGAATAAATAGTGGGAAACAAGAGTGGGTACATAAGTGGGGCCAGTTGATGGATAAAATCTGCTCAGAGAACTTGAATTTGATTTAAAAAAAAAAAAGTTTCTCATTAGACATGACAAAGTGGGTCATATGTTTTTATCTCTTATCCCTCCAAAAACTCAACCAAGGTGACAAAAAAAGGAAATACAAGTGGACAACCTACAAACGCCAACATAAGAGTAGAAGAGAGATTTGGGGAAGTCTTTGCAAGACAGAGACCTGCTAGAGAAGTAGTAATGGGCAGAGCAGGACCCATGAAGTCCATCCTAACTGTCATCAGAAGGGACACAGGTGAGAAGAGAGCCTCCTTGTCACTCAGAACTTGTCAGCTCTCAAAGACATCAGGCACAGTGGCGGGTGAAGCCAAAAGCTAAGGGCTGATAGAATTCTTGCTGAAGGTGCCCATTCACCTGTAAACTGTGAAGGTTTATTTGTCGAGACTTTGAGGCAGATCAGCTCTGGGGTCGAGGACACCAGATACAGCAGAGAAGAGAAGGGGCAGACGCAGGGCTGAAAATGGGAGGGTGTGGTGAAAGTTGTCATATGGAGAGGTGGGAACTCCACATTTCTTAACCTTCTTTGCTGTGGGAACATCAGAAAACAGATACACACTACTGGCTCTGGCCCTGGCCAATCACGGGTAAGGACTGAAGGAGCCTTCTCTTAGGAAACCAAACGACCTCAGAGGAAAGAGCTCTCAAGACCGACATGCAGGATTGCCGCAGAAACCAAAGACCCAAAGGGTGCTCCACCAGCTGGGACGCTCTGGCCCTCCATGAGCTTTCAGTCAGAATTTAACTCCTCAGTTTAAACATAAGGAGATAGTCCTTATCGTTTAACGAATATTGTTGACATAACAGAGGCAGAATAAAAGAACATAGGAAAAAGGGAGGAAATGCACAGAACACAGGAAAACAAGGGAAAAAAAAACACAAAAAGAATCTAAGAAAAAAGTAATACAATGTATCATAAACAAGTATAGGACTCTTTTTAAAAGAAATAATAGAAAAGCCAATCAGATGAGAACTTAAGAAATAAGAACTTCTGAAACTTAACCAAAAAATAGCAAAAGTATTATCAGAAGTTAAACTAGAAAATAAATGTCTCAAAAGGAAGCACAAAAAAATAAGAGGTGGAAAAAAAGAATATTAAATGTAAGAAACTTAAGAGGATCGATCAAGGGTGCTAACAATGAAGAAGGAAAAGATGGAAGTTGAAAAAGAGGAAATAAAAAATAAAAAGACATTTTGTTAGAATTTATGGATGAATCTCTAGAGCTGCATTGTCCAACATGGGAGCTGTTAACCACCAATGCTAAGTAAATTAAAATTAATTGAAATTAAATGAAATTAGTTGCTCTAGGCTGAAAGCATCCACTAGGCACCAGTAGAATGAATGAAAAAAACACTCACTCTATGATATTCTATTGTGGAATTTCCTCTACCTCCAGGGATAGAGATAATATATGAAGCCCTCTGAGGGTGAAGGCCCCTCCTGGTTGCTGGTAAACCCATCTGACCTCACCAGCCATGGGGAAGGATGTTGAAAGCTCCCTTCCCTGGCTTAGTTAGTTATATCTGCTCATCTAAGGATAAAACTCAGAGCTCACCCAACCCTCTCTAGGGGCCAGGCACTGCTGATGAGTATGTGACATAGCTTGTGTTGTTTTTCTGTCATTCTAAGCCCAAGAGGTTGGTTCTTCTGTGCTCATTTTCCTTAAAAGAGAGGGAAAATTAAGTAACTTGCCCAAGGTCACACAGCTAAGTCTTCTGTTTCTAGGATCTTCTGCCCTAACTATTGGACTCTACTGCTGTCCTTATGCTGTGTCTTAGGGTGGAGGGGGGAGGGGGTGATCTTTGATTTAACCTTTAACTCATCACAGGTTTTAGTAGTGAGGGTGCTAAGAGCATAATAAAAAAGCAGAAGCCTCAAAAGAATAACCCTTCTTCATGGTGAAGTGTCAGACTTAAAAGTCTAGATGATTTAAGGAAAGGTTTCCCTAGCATCACCTCAAGACAAGCCACATGTTGCATGTAATCCAAGTGATGCCTCAAACCAGGTCCCATCTTGGGGGTGCCTTCTGCTGGCCCCCACTCATGGTTCTGTCCCTCAGCAAAGCAATGGAGGGTCCTGAGGGAGGGTAGGGATCCTAAGGAAGGGGCAGAATGATAACTCTTGCTTTAAACTCACAAAACCTCACTGCTTTCACCACCAAGAGTGCAGAGGAAAGAATTAAGGCCTGAGACAAAGGAGGCCCCAGCGGTGGCATCTTAAGGTGGGATACAGCAAAACTTGTGGGAGGCTTCAACTTTTTAAAACCTGTCTACCTCTATTTAGGTACTTGCCCTGAGTCTTTCAGGAGTTCTTTCCTTCTCAATCCCTTCATTTATCCGTGCTTTGGTCTAAGGTGTTTCACAGCGTGGTGATAGCGCACACTTCCTCTCTACAATATATTTCTTTTTAAATGCCTGTTAACTCATTTCAAAGACAACATTAGATTTTGATAATGTGCATACTTTTTTCTGCTATAAAACTGAAGCTTATTCGTGGGTAAAATAACAAGACCACAGGGCAGTTCCAAGTTGAGGAGGCTGGAGGGGGTGTGGGGTTGTCTGGGGCGAGGATGGGAGTGGTAAGGCACACAGTGGTCTCAGGCACCAGTACTGGGAAGGAGGGAAAAGAAAAAAACAAGAAAGGCAAAATTAAAAAAATTGTGCAGCCAGATGACAGTTTTGTGGCAAGGCAAACATCTCCCCATTCCAGAGTAACTTGCGACTCATGGGGGCTGTCCTTGCCTCTGCCGCTGATTGCTGTCATTGGGGGTGGAGACATCCCAGGTATCCTGAAACACACTGGCTTGCATCTGTAACCCATTGGAAGATTCCTGTCCTTGTGGCAGAGGAGTGTTGCCATTTGACACATGTAACCATGTGTGTTCGTGTAAACAGCACGAGTGCCCTCAATTCACATGACTGCAGCCTGTTGGAAGTGCAGAGTTGTGAGCTGAACACTAAATCAGATGCAGGTTTTTCAGAGCCTCTTTTAGATGGGGGTAAGCCCACCCTTTTGGTAACTGACAGCACAATGGAAAATGTGAAGTTCTGTTCTGAGAACCAACTAGGGCATCTCAGCGGAACAGCTCACAAGAAAGACGTTTGGGTTTTTAGCAGCTGAACTGGAAATGTCCTGGTAACCAAATGGGAAGCATTCTGTCTGCAAGCAAGTCAGTGACCTCAGCTGGGGCTCTGAGATGTGCAGGTAATCCTCACACCAGAAAGACTCACTGATAAACTTGGAACTGATTCAAAGGAGCAGAATTCTTTTTCTTCATTAACCAAAATAGGCACTACTGTTAAAGTTTGATTTCTACTAGATGAGATAGATTAGATCACACACCAAGATGAAAGTATTATAGTTATAGTCAGATGAAAAAAAAAAAAGAGCCCATACATGTATAAAGCAAGATGCGTAAATAATCCACAGGTACATTTTGTCCATCCCCATCTTCTCGCCTGAATTGCCATCTTGCACCCTTCACACCACAGTATCATTGGTGAGGAGACTTGAGACCTTTTTGTCTGGGTCTCCTACTTGTAGTTATTTTTGTCACAAATGTAATGCTTTTAAAATAGCCTCTTGTCGTTTCAGGCCTAGTGCTTTTCTAAGCTGTGATGAGAAAAAGCTATGACAAACCTAGACAGCACATTAAAAAGCAGAGACATCACTTTGCTGACAAAGATCCATATAGTCAAAGCTATGGTTTTTCCAGGAGTCACGTGTGAATGTGAGAGTTGAACCATAGAGAAGTCTGAGTACTGATGAATTGATGCTTTTGAACTGTGGTGTTGGAGAAGACTCTTGAGAGTCCCTTGGACTGCGAGGAGATCAAACCAGTCCATCCTAAAGGAAATTAACTCTGAATATTCATTGGAAGGACAGATGCTGAAGCTGAAGCTCCAATCCTTTAACCACCTGGTACAAAGAGCCAACTCACTGGAAAAGGCCCTGATGCTGGGAAAGATTGAGGGCAGGAGGGGACGGGGACAATGGTTGGATGGCATCACCAACTCAATGGACAGGAGTTTGAGTAAACTCTGGGAGATGGTGAAGGACAAGGGAGTCTGGTGTGCTGCAGTCCATGGGGTCACAGAGTTGGACATGACTTAGGACAATAATATGAGACAGGCTTTCTTTAAATCTCCTCCTCCAATTTTCCCTCTAAATTTTGTTGCTGCAAAGGAGTTTTGCCTCCTGCCAAGTGAAACTACTGATACCTTTCAGGAATATGAGGGCATGGTGGTGAGGTGGACTGCAGAGTTTATCAGTCAGGATATACTGGGTTTTGCTGCACAATCAGACCCCAACTCTCAGTGGTTAAAAAAAGACTTATTTCTCACCCACATCATAATATTATTATGGGTTGGCTGCCACTCGGCTCCACGTTAGCTGTGTTCTGAGATTCAGGCTTCAGGAACTCTTCTGTCTCGAGCTCACTGGTGTGACAGAGGGTGAAAAGATGCAGTTGAGATGCAGTTGACCACATTTGGCTTTGAATGCTTCTGCCTGGAGCTGGCACATTTCATTTCTGCTTGCATTTCATTGACCAAACAGATCACTCAACCATTCCTGTGTTCTTTGGGAGTGAGTGAGTGAGAGTCACTCAGTCGTGTCCAACTCTTTGCTACCCAGGCCAGAATACTGGAGTGGGCAGCTGTTCCCTTCTCCAGGGGATCTTCCCAAGCCAGGGATCAAACTCTGGTCTCCTGTATTGCAGGTAGATTCTTTACCAACTGAGCTATCAGGGAAACCCAAGAGAACACCTAACTCTTTTTGGAGGAGAGTCTCTGTGCTGCAGTTCTTGGGGTCACAAAGAGTCCGTTCATGGGGTCGCAAAGAGTCAGACATGACTGAGCGACTGAACTGAGCTGAATTCTGTGCTGGGCGGGGGAAGGGGACCAGAATACTCCATGGAGCCATCAGGAGTTGGCACTAAAAAGGGGCTTTCTGTTCATTCTTGGTCTCAGGCCTGAAATTACTGGACTAAACTTAACTATGTATACACATTTTCAGGAAAAGTCTAAAGTTGATTATTCCATTGCAGGAGGCACCCTGAAACTCTGACATTACTGTTCCCTGAAGGATCATTTGGAGCAGGGGTAATGTGTGAAGAACATTTTCTCTCAGTTCCACCCCTGTCTTTGAAGCTGAGCCACACATAAAAGTCCCAGCTCAAGCCTAGGCCTGCCCAGCCTGGGCCAAGCCACACTCTCCTCCCAGCCCTGGAGAGCCTGCCTGCATACCCTGGGTGGCCCAGCCCTCCGGAGGCATCTCCCTCAGGACAGCAGAGCCCCTCCATCCCATCTGGACCCCAGAGCCCAACTGTCTTGGCTGAGGCTGCCCAGGGTGTCAGTCAAATTCAAGAATATTCTTTTAATACTGAATTACCATGTAGGGTTGGCGGGGCTCCCTCCGCCTGACAGATGGCGAACACATGCCTCGGGCAGCCCAGCTCTACACATCAATCTCTCTCTGCTGGCTTTCAGCACATCCTTTCAGCCAAAGCTTCTTTCTAGCTAGCTTGAAGTAGTAATGCAGAGTCTCTTCTGAGGGCTTGGGGGTGTGAAGAGATTTTTTGGAGGAGGGGTAGGATGTTTGGATGCTGCTATCAAATGCTGTTAGATAGATAATCAGATTTTCCCCTGGCCGGATCTGGCTTGTCCTCTGCTGGTTGGCCACTGTAGCAGCTCCCGTGTGGGCAGACGGGCCTGGAAATCATGCCAGCAACTGGGAACCATTTTGGGGTTGTAAGATCGAACCCTTCCCATTATCACTAGGCTTTTCTTTTACTTTGGATTTCAAAATCAATCTTTTTTCACATCCCTTTAAGAAGCTTAGAGCATGTTGGAAAAGACAGCTTATAAAACTTCTCAGTGACTGGGTGGGAGAGGGGGATTTCTGTGAGCTTGTTTGGCAGGCCAGCAGAGGAGCCAAGCTCAGTTGTGGGCAGGGCATCTGATACAGTCCTCGTGTCTGAATCCCTAAGCTGTTCCCGCTCATTCCCATATGCACTGACAACTTCTAAGTAACTATCTCCACATCAGACGCTTCCACAGAATTCCAGCTTCACTCCTGCATGGACAATTGCCTTCAGGGTGTCTCCACGTGGATGTCTCATGAGCATCTCAAACTTCCCACAATGAAAACCAAAGTCACGATTTTTTATTTTGAAACTCATTTCTCCACCTGTTTTCATCATCTCAGTAAAACTTGCCACCTTCTTCATCTGCTCAAGGCAGAAACCTGGGAGTCAATCTTGATTTCTTCCTTCTCTCTCCTCAGCCTACCTTGCTCTTTACACACCTGTTTCACTAGCAAATCCTTTCCAATTTGCCTCCAAGGTATACCTTAAGTCTGCCCACTTCTCTTTGTCTTCATGGTTGCCCATCATGTGAGCTTCCATTCCTTCAGCTCAGACCATTACAATAGCCCTCACTTCTGCTCCTGTCTCACCCACACCCTGTCCAGGTCTGTTTTCCATGCAGCAGCCATTGGGATCTTCCAACATGAACTAGGTCATTTCAGCATTGGGCTAGGAGCTCTTAGAATGACTGAAGAGGCAACCCTTCTCTGTGGCACACACAAGCTGGTCCCTGGCTCTCATCTTCACTGCATGTTGAGCTGCTGCATTCCCCTTTTTATTTTTACAACTTTCCAACAATACTGGCTTCTTGGAGTTTGTTGCTCTTGCCCAAACTCTGTCTAACTCCAGGGACTTTGCACATACTTTCTCTAGTGCCTAGAATGTTCTTGCTAGCTCTTCACTTGATCAGCATCTTTCATCATTTAGGTCTCAGCTTAAAAGTTTGTAGCTTGGGAGAGACAGCCAAGATTGCAGAGTAAAAGGAATCTACCAAACTCAGGACAATCTGTAGAACAATCATTGTTAAAAAAGATTGTGCCAGGAAAGATCTTTTACACCTAAAGACATGAAGAAGGAACCATGATAAGACTGGTAGGAGGGGCAGACTCACAATATAATGCAATCTTATACTTTGTGAGTTAAGTGGGTGACCCACAAATTGGAGGATAAATATATTAGAGATTCACCCACAGGAGTGAGAGTTATAAGACCCACTTCAGGAGTAAAGCATCAGGAGGAGAAGCCTCTATAATATTTGGCTTTGAGGGCCAGTGGAGTTGATTACAGGAACTCCATAGGACTGGGGAAAATAGAGACTCCACTTTTAAAGGATGTACACCAAAATCTCACATGTACCAGGACCAAGGGCAAAAGCAATCATTTATAGGAGCCTGGGCCAGATATACCTACTGGTTTTGGAAGGTTTCCTGGAGAGGTAGGGGGTTGCTGTGGCTCACTCTAGAGATGTAGCCACTGGTGATTTATATATCAGAAAGTATTCATCTGTGTGAACCCTCCTGGAGGCTGACATCTTGACATCAAGACCTGCTCCATCCAACAGCCTGTAGGCTTCAGTCCTGGGATGCCAAACAACAAATTGGGCAGGGAAACAGATCTACCCATCAGCCGACAGGCTGCCTAAAGATTTCCCGAGTCTACAGCCCCCTCTAGACATGCCCTTAGACATGACCTTGCCCACCGGAGAGAAGACTCTGCTCCACCCACTGAGGGGCGGGCACTGGCCCCTTTTGCCAGGAGGCCCCACCACCCTCTAGACCAGTCTCTCCAGGAGGCAGACACCAGAAGAAAGAAAACTCCAGCCTTGCAGTCTGAAGACTGAGTCTGCAAACTCAGGCCAGACACTCCCCTAGGGACCCACTCCCCTGGGGACCCACTCCCCTGGGGACCCAGACACTACCCAGACACCACCCACTACAGCTGGCCCCTGATTCTTAGCTGATGAGAGGGGACTGCCCTGTTGGAACACATAGGACGTCTCCTACAAAAGGTCACTTCTCCAAGGTTGAGAAATGTAACTAAACTGTCAGATACATAAAAATACAAATAGTAATTTAGACAAAATGACGCAACAGAGGAATATGTTTCAGTTGAAGGAAAAAGAGAAAACCCTAGAAGAAGAACTAAGAGATGTGGAGATAGGCAATCTACCTGAGAAAGAGTTCAGAGTAATGATCATAAAGATGGTCAAAGAACTCAGGAGGAGAAGGAATTCTCAGAGAGAGAAAAATAGAAAATTTTAACAATGAATTAGCAAATACAAAGAATAAATAGAATTGAAGAATATAATAACTGAAATGAAAACTATACTGCAAAATCAATAGTACCCTCAATGAGGCAGAAGAATAAACCAGTGAGCTGGAAAACAGTAGTGGAAATCATGGCTGTTGAACAGAAAAAAGAAAAAAGAACGAGAAGAAATGAGGACAGTTTGAGACCTGTGGGACAACATCAAGCACACTAATATTCATCTTGTAGGGGGACCAGCAGGAGAAGAGAGAGAAGAAATGGCCTGAGAAAATATTTGAAGAGATCATAGCTTAAAATTCCCCTAACCTGGGAAAGGAAATAGTCACCCAAGTCCAGGAAGTGCAGAGTCCCATATTAGATTAACCTAAAAGGGAACACAGCAAGACACATTGCAATCAAACTGAAAAAATTAGAGATAAACAGAGAATATTAAAAGCAACAAGAGAAAAGTAACAAATAGCATACAACAGAACTCCCATAAGATCATCACCTAATTTTTCAACAGAAACTCTGCAGGCCAGAAGGGAGTGGAAAGATATATTTAAAGTGATGAAAGAGAAAAACATACAACCAAACATTCTCTACCCAGTGCAGCTCTTATTCAGATTTTAAGGAGATATCAAAAGCTTTACAGACAAGAGAAAAAAAAAAAAGCAAAAAGAATTCAGCATCACCAAACCAGCTTTACTACAAATGCTTAAAGAATTTCTGTAGGTGGAAAAGAAAATGTCACTACTAGAAACAAGAAAATTACAAAATGGAAAAGCTCACTGGTAAAGGCAAATATATAATAAAGGTAGGAAATCATCCACACATTAAGCTAGGGTGGTTAAAAGACAAGAGTAGTAAAATAATTTGTATTCAAAATAAGCAGTTAAAGGATATACAAAACAGTTAGATGTAAAATTTTACAATTACATGTAAAATATAACATGAGAAACAGTAATCACGAGGGGAGGAGAGTACAAATGCAGGGTATCTAAAATGCATTTGAAATAAGAGATCAGCATATATATATTATATATGTATATATATATATATATATATATATATATATATATATAAAGAGAGAGAGATTGTTATACAAAAACTTCATGGAAACTGTAAACAAAAAATCTATAATAGATATATACATAAAAGATAAAAAGGAATCCAAATATAACACTAAAGAGAAGGGAACGAAAGAAGAAAGAGGGGGGGAAAGACCTACAAAACAATTAATAAAATGGCAATAGAAACATACACTTTGAAAATTACCTTAAATGTAAATAGATTAATGTTCCAACTGAAAGACATGGACTGGCTGAATGGATGCAAAAAGAGGATCTGTATATATGCTGCCTGCAAGAGACTCACTTTAGATCTAGACTCACTTTAGATTTTACGTACAGACTGAAAATGAAGGGATGGAAAAAGTTATCTCATGGAAATGGGAATCAAAAGAAAGCTAGAGTAGCAACACTTACAGAAGACAAAATAGACTTTAAAATAAAGACTGTTACAAGAGATAAAGAAGGACTCTACATAATGATCAAAAGCTCAATCCAAGAAGAAGATATAAAAATTGTAAATGTATATGTGCCCAACATCGGTGCACCTCAGTATACAAGTAAATGTTAATATACATAAAAGGAGAAATGGACAGTAACACAATAATACTGGGAGAATTTAACACCCTGTTTACATTAATGAACAGATCACCCAGACAGAAAATCAATACGGAAACAGGCTTTAAATAGCACATTAGACCAGATGGACTTAATTGATATTTATAGAGAATTCCATCTGAAAGCAGTAGAATACACATTCTTTTCAAGTGCACATGGAACATTCTCCAGTTTAGATCACATGCTGGGCTACAAACCAAGCCCCAGGAAATTTAAGGAAACTGAAACCATATCAAGCAGCTTTATTGACCACAATGCTATGAGACTAGAAATCAACTACAAGGAAAAAAACCTGCAAAAACCATAGACATGTGGAGACTAAACAACATTCTACTAAACAATCAGTGGATCACAAAGAAATCAAAGAGGAAATCAAAAAGAAAATCTAATAAAACTCAAACATAGTAGAAGGAAAGAAGTAATAAAGATCGGAGCAGAAATAAATGAAATAGAAATGAAGAAAACAATCAAAAAGATCAATGAAACTAAAAGCTTGCTCTTTGAAAAGATGACATTCTTAAACCTTTAACCAGACTCATCAAGAAAAAGGAGAGAGGACCCGAATCAATAATCTTTGACAATGAAAAGAAGTTACAACCAACACTAAAGAAATAGAAAGGATCATAAGGGACTACTATGAGCAACTATATGCCAATAAAATGAGCAACCTAGAAGAAATGGACAAATTCTTTGAAAGGTATACTCTCCCAAGATTGAGCTAGGAAGAAATAGAAAATATAAACAGATCAATTACCAGTACTGAAATTGAATCAGTAATTTTAAAACATCCAGGACCAGATGGCTTCACAGGTGAATTCTACCAACATTTAGAAAAAAATTAATACCTATTCTTTTGTAACTATTCCAAAAAGTTCAGAGTAACTCATTCTATGGGCCCACCATCATCCTGATACCAAAACCAGACAAAGATGTCACAAAAATATCAGCAAATCAATGTGATATACCACATTAACAAATTGAAGAATAAAAACTATATGATCATCATCTCAACAGGTGCAGAAAATGTTTTTGATAGAATTCAACGTTCATTTATGATTTAAAAAATCTTCAGAAAGTGAGCATACAGGGAACATAACATAATAAAGGCCATATATGACAAACCCATATATAACAACACTTGAATGGAGAAATGGTGAAGGCATTTTCTCTAAGATCAGGAATAAGACAAGGATGCCCACTCTCACCACTTTTATTCAACATAACTTTGAAAATCCTAGCCACAGCAATCAGAGAAAAAAGAAATAAAATGAATCCAAACTGAAAAAGAAAAAGTAAAATTGTCACTGTTTGCAGATGACATGATGCTATACACAGAAAATCCTAAAGACACTACTAGAAAATTACTAAATCTCATCAATGAATTCAGTAAAGTTGCTGGTTACAAAATTAATACACAGAAATCTGTTGCATTTCTATACACTAGTAACACAATATTATAAAGAGAAATTAAGGAAACAATCCCAATTACCATTGCATCAAAAGGAATAAAATACCTTGAACTAAACCTACCTCAGGAGGCACAAGTCCTATCCTTTGAAAACTATAAGACGCTAATGAAAGAAATTGAAGATGACAAGACAGATGGAAAGATACATGTGTTCTTGGATTAGAAGAATCAATATTTTTAGATTTCTAAAATTTTACTTTAATAAATTCAAGGTGACATCACAGATGACTAAATTTTCTCAAGTTGAATAAATAGCTAAAGTGTAGGTCCAGCAGTGTTAAGAAGCTTCTCTATTTCTACTTTATTCTCAGTACTGAAAAATGTGTTTCTGACACCACATTCTTCATTCCATTAATTGACTGGAGTCCCTTACCATTTTTAAATATGTTTATTTATTTTGAATTGAGTGATGATTACTTTACAATACTGGTTTGATTTCTATCATACATCAACATGAATTAGCCATAGGTGTACATATGTTCCCTCCCTCTTGAATCTCTCTCCCACCTCCTGCCCTTTCCCACCCCTCTAAGGTTATTACAGAGCCCCAGTTTGAGTTCCCTGAATCTTACGGCAAATTTCCATTGGCTATCTATTTACATATATTAATGTATGATTCCATTCTACCCCCTCCATTCATCTCACCCTCTTTCTCTTTTCTCCTACCCTTGTCCATAAGTCTGTTCTCTATGTCTGCAACTCCACTGCTGCTCTGAGAATAGGCTCATCAGTACCATCTTTCTAGATTCCATATATATGTGTTAATATACGATACTTGCTTTTCTCTTTCTGACTTATTTCACTCTGTATAACAGGCTCTAGGCTCACCCACCTCATCAGAACTGACTCAAATGTGTTCCTTTTTGTGGCTGAGTAGTATTCTATTGTATGTATGTACTATAGCTTCTTTATCCTTTCATCTGTTGATGGACATCTAGGTTGCTTCCTTGTCCTAGCTATTGTAACTAGTGCTGCAATGAACATTGGTGGTACATGTGTCTTTTTCAGTTTTGATTTCTTCAGGATATATGCCTAGAAGTGGTATTATGGGTCATATGGTTGTTTTATTCCTAGTTTTTAAAGGAATCTCCATACTGTCTTCCATAATGGCTGCATCAATTTACATTCCCACCAGCAATGAAAGAGGGTTCCCTTTTCCCCACATCCTTTCCAGCACTTGCTGTTGGTGGATTTTTTAAATTATGGACATTCTGACTGGTGTTAGGTGATACCTCATTATAGTTTTGATGTGCATTTATCTAATAATGAGTGATGTTGAGCATCTGTTCATGTGTTTGTTACCCATCCATACATCTTCTTTGGAGAAATGTCTGTTTAAGTCTTTGCCCCACTTTTTGATTGGATTGTTTGTTTTTCTGGTATTAAGTTGTATGAGCTGCTTGTGTATTTTGGAAATTAATCTTTTTCAATTGTTTCCTTTGCTATTATTTTCTCCCATACTGAGGGTTGTCTTTTACCTTGTTTATAGTTCCCTTTGCTGTGTAGAAGTTTTAAAGTTTAATTAGGCCACATTTATTTATTTTTGTTTTTATTTCCATTATCCTAGGATGTGGGTCATAAAGGGTCTTGCTATGATTTATGTCATATAGCATTCTGCCTATGTTTTCTTCTAAGAGTTTTATATTTTCTGTTCTTATGTTTAGATCTTTAATCCATTTTGAGTTTATCTTTTTGTATGATGTCAGGAAATGTTCTAATTTCATTCTTTTGCATGTGGCTGTCCAGTTCTTCCAGCACCACTTATTGAAGAGACTATCTTTTACCATTGTATATTCTTGCCTTCTTTGCCAAAGATAAGGTACCCATAGGTGTCAGGATTTATCTCTGGGTTTTCTATCTTGTTCCATTGGTCTATACTTCTGTTTTTGTGCCAGTACCATACTGTCTTGATGACTGTAGCTTTATAGTATAGTCTGAAATCAGGTAAGTTGATTCCTCCAGCTCCATTCTTCTTTCTCAAGATTGCTTTGACTATTTGGGGTCTTTTGTGTTTCCATATGGATTGTGAAATTTTTTGTTCTAGTTCTGTGAAAAATGCCATTGGTAATTTGATAGGGATTGCATTGAATTTGTAGGTTGTGTCTGGTAGTACAGTCATTTTCACAATATTGATTCTAGAAGAATTAATATCTTTTAAATGACCATATTATGCAAGACAACCTAGAGATTCAATGAAAATGGCATTTTCACAGAACTAGACAAGACATTTAAAAATTTGTATGGAAATACGAAAGACCCCAAATAGCCAAAACAATATTGAGAAAGAAGAATGAACTACAGAAATCACGCTGACTTCAGACTTTATTACAAAGCTACAGTGATTAAAGCAGTATGGTACAGGCACAAAAACAGACACATAGATCAATGTAATAGGATAGAAAGCCCAGAAATAAATCCATGCAATTATGGTCAATTAATCTATGATGAAGAATATACAAGAATATACAGTGGAAAAACGTCTCTTCAATAAGTGGTGCTGGGAAAAGTAGATAGCTACATGTAAAAGAATAAAATTAAAAATTTTCTAACAGCATATACAAAAATAAACTCAAAATGGATTAAAGACTTTAGTGCAAGACTGAAAACTATAAAACTCCTAGAGGAAAACATAGGCAGTACACTTTTGACATATTATAGCAATACTTTTTTTTGGATTCATCTCCTAGATTAATGGAAATAAAAATAGAGAAATGGGGCCTAATTATACTTAAAAACTTTTACACAGCAAAGAAAACCATAAAACAAAAAGATAACATACAGGCTGGGGAAAATATTTGCAAATGATGCTACCAACAAGGGGTTAATTTCCAAAATATACTCTTCAGCTTAATATAAAAAAAAAAAAATAACAAAGAACCCAATAAAAAAAATGGGCAGAAGGCCTAAATAGACATTTCTCCAAATAAGATATAAAAATGACCCACAGGCTAATGAAAAGATAATCAATATCACTAACTGTTAGAGAAATGCAAACCAAACACCTTCAGAATGGCCATCAGTTAAAAGTCTATAAAAAGAAGACTTTGGAGAGGGTGTAGAGAAAAGGGAACTCTCCAACACTGTTGGTGGGAGGGTAGATTGGTACAACCACCATGGAGAACAGTATGGGGGTTCTTTAAAAAGAACCTGGGGGCATATATCTGGAGAGAACTCTAATTCAAAAAGATGCATGCACCCCCATGTTTATAGCAGTGTTATTTACAGTAACCAAGACCTGGAAGCAACCTATATGTCGACTGATAGACAAATGGATAAAGAAGATATGGTATATACATCTACAGCAGAATAATCAGTTCAGTTCAGTTCAGTCGCTCAGTCGTGTCTGACAGTTTGTGACCCCATGTATCGCAGCACGCCAGGCCTCCCTGTCCATCACCAACTCCCACAGTTTACTCAAACTCATGTCCATCGAGTTGGTGATGCAGAGTAATAATCATTCATAAAAAGAATGGAATATTGCTATTTGCAACAATAGAGAAAGACAAATACCATATGATACTATTTACATGTGGAATCTAAAAAAAAGAGAGAAATGAAGTTATTTACAAAACAGAAATAGACTCAGAGACATAGAAAACAAACTTATAGTTACCAAACAAAGTGTATGGCTGCTTATAGTTGGGGGAGGGAAGATAAGAAGTTAAGAATTTGGGATTAACATATACACGCTACTATATACAAAACAGATAACCAACAAGGACATACTGTATAGCACAGGGAACTAAATTCAATATCTTGTCATAACCTATAATAGAAAATAATTTGAAAAAGAATATAAACATACATGTGTATAAACAGATCACTTCGTTAAACACCTAAAACCAACACATTGCAAATTAACTATGCTTCAATTAAAAAATAGCTAATAAAAAATATAAAAGCTGGCACAAGGTAATACTAGATTGAGTGCATGCTCAATCACTTTAGTCATATCCAACTCTTTGTGACCCTATGGACTGTAGCCCACCAGGCTCCTCTGTCCATGGAGTTCTCCAGGCAAGAATACTAGAGTGGGTTGCCATTTCTTTCTCCGGGGGATCTTCCCGAACCAGGATTGAATCCATATCTCCTGAATTGCAGGTGGATTCTTTAGCCACTGAGCCACATGGGAAGCCCATAGATACCAGATCAATGGCACATACAATAAATGGTCAGAGGTCAAAGAAGACAGAAACGACTTTTTAAAAAAGTTTGCAGCTTGAAGGAAATGTGGAGGTGACTCTGGAAAGGGTGATGGGAGTCTAAGTGTCAGGCAGGAATTTATAGGAAGGTTGCATACTGGGGGTGGTGGTCTAAATCAGCCCTATAACGTATTGCTGGGGCATGGTTGGATGCAGATATAGTCCAGGCCAGTGGACCAGTTAGAAGGTGATGCAATAATCCAGGTAAGAGTTTTAAAAGGGCCTGACTAGGGAGGTGACAGAGGAATATTAGGGAATAGGTTGTGGGTATTGGTCCATCTGTGATTGCTGACACAAAATTATCTGAAAACCTGTGTCTGAAATAGAGGAAAACTCTTGCACCAGTTGCTTTTTTTTTTTTTTAATTCCCTTACTCAATCCTACCCTTTCTCCCCGCCCCCACCCCACCCCCTGGCCCAACCAAGGAAGGGTAGGAGGAATGGCTGGTATTTCCAATTTATATGATTCTATGGGATCATTTTGCATCTATGATTTTGGTTGGCTGCCCAGCCTGTCTTGCCTAGGATTTGGGGTAAATTACATTGCTTCCCTGGTGGCTCAGCCGTAAAGAATCTGCCTGTAATGCAGGAGTCTGTCTGCAATGCACGAGACACAAATTTGAACCCTGGGTTGGGAAGAGTCCCTCGAGAAGGAAATGGCAACCTACTCCAGTATTCTTGCTTGGGAATCCCATAGACAGAGGAACCTGGCAGGCTACAGCCCATGGGATTGCAAGAGTCAGACACGATTTAGCGACTAAACCACCACCACCATTACTTAGGTTAAGCAACTCTGGTGTCTTGCACGTGTACTTAAAGAAATCTTCAAGGGCGGAAAGTAGCCAACTTCCTCCAGAGGAAGAGCTGTAAGATTCCCACAAATCTTTTGGGGGGCACCCACCGGGGCAATTCAGGGAGACTATTCTCCAGGGGCAACCTGGCGAAACATTCCTGGGACCGGTTGTCTTACATCACAGCCAACTAAAAGTCTCCCAGAAATGATATGAATCATTACTTACCAAAAATAGTAATGGTGGGAAGAAAACCCAAAGCAAGAGCCAGCTCTCCTTCATGTGCTTTTGCACACCATGTATTTAAAGTCTGTTTCCACATTGTTGACTGACACTGAATTTTTCTTTTAGTGATTTTCCTCATTGTAAAGGTTTTTCTCAACTCAGTGCATCCGCTGCCCTTTGTGTCTGTGGTTTGTTTAGCATCTGGATGAGTAACAAGCTATTCCAGGTTTGTGCAGAGGCAAAAGTCTTACCTATCTTTTCCCGTAGCTTGAATTAATCTACTCAAGAGAGAGTTTCACTAATTTATAATTCTTCATTCACTCTTGAATGTGCAAAGCCATGTTTAGTGTGGAATTAAAAGAAAATGCTAGTTTTGAGGAACAGACCTGCAGCCTCTAACAAAAACCAGAAGTATAGGGGTAAATAAGGAGTCTCTGGCCTCTGTCTGGATCATAATGTGCTTAAATGGTTATAGAAATGGAGGATTTAGGGCATTTAAACTTTTATGATGCTTCAGTTCAGTTCAGTTCAGTTGCTCAGTCGTGTCTGACTCTTTGCGACCCCATGAATCGCAGCACACCAGGCCTCCCTGTCCATCACCAACTCCCGGAATCTACCCAAACCCATGCCCATTGAGTCGGTGATGCCATCCAGCTATCTCATCCTCTGTCGTCCCCTTCTCCTCCTGCCCCCAATCCCTCCCAGCATCAGGGTCTTTTCCAATGCTTAAGACATGAAAAAACCCACAATTAGATACTTTGAAAAAAATAGGCACAATGGTACTTCCTACAGATACCTTTTTGTAGACAGTGAATGATTTATTATTCCAGAGGAAGGGTAAACCATGAGTAAATTCACAATTGAGCAGATCACTTTATTTTATATAATACAAGCCAAGATTTGCCCTCAAGAAGATCAAAGGAAGGAGGCTGGGGTTGATCCATTTGCGATATCTTACTCTCTCATCTTGTGGCTCATTCTTTTGAGATTTGGAGATAACATGGGGGATGAATGAGACTTACTTTGTAGATTTCACCACCCCTCACAATACACACACACATTTTAATCTTGGTATGAAGCTCAGAAAATATCCATGAGTTTTTTCAGGGGCTTAAAATGTTTTATCTATATTTTCTTCTATCTCTATTTTTTCAATTGAATTATAAGTGATTTAATAGATAATATGTATAATATAAAAAATATGCACTATTTAAAAGTATATATAATGAACAGTAAATTACCTCCTAACCCTGTCCCCTAACCAACCTTTGTTATCAGTTACTTTTATCTCTTTCCAGAGACATATGTGTGTGCATGTGGATACATATAGTCAGACATGTGCTAAAGAATGTAGCTGATAGCATGTTATAGCCACTGTTCTGCACCATTCATTATTTACCTAAACAGGATTCTTTGGGATTGAAATTAAACCATTAAATAAATGAGCCCAACTAGGAAACTCTCTTCTGTGAACTGTGTTACTAGTAGCAGCAAGTAATGGGGGTGGATTGCTCTGCTTGTTACGTATTTCAGCTGCTGAAGGCAAAGAAGTGTTATGCACCTATTTTCCAATTTTCTTTTAGCTTTTCTTCTTCAGCTTCCTTCTGTTATTACCTTCCATTTTCTCTTCTTGTTCAATGTCTCTCATTTTTCCTTCTTTTTGCTTCCATGGCTATTTTGCTTTTCCCTCTTTTGTCTCTTGCATACTCTTTATTTCAGCTTGCTCCCCCTAAGAGCTGTTCTTGCTCCCTCTGACACGTTCTCATTTCCTTCTGGTGATTTTCCTTCTTCCTAAAGATTTAGTCCAGCTTTGCATGAGGCAGGCCCTTCATGTCAGTGATTGACACAAGATGCTCTTTTTTGGCAACGGAAGGTCTTTCTTTTTGGTAAAATGTATTAGTCCAAGAGGGTTCTGCTTGGAACTGATGTTATTTCTGGTCTGTAGGGAAGTATTGCTCATCCTTTCAGCTTTCCAGCTGTGTGGAAGGGAAGGAGGTCGAGATGACTTACCCAGCATGTCAGAAGGGAAGTTAGTGATTAAGTGAGATCAGTAATCATCACCATTCTGTCCCCCTTATGCCAACAACAAGCAGTTGTCTGTGAGAGACAGGGAGAAGGGAAAACCAAATAGGCAGAGAAGCAAAAAGAAGGGAAGATGAGAGACACTGAAAAACCATGAGAAAGTGGCTACTAGTAATAGAAGGAAGCTCTGCCGGAAAGTCTGACAAGCCAGAGGAGGTCACTGCAAATGGAGATGACTCAGCGCACCACACCTTTAGGTCTTGAGGAGGAAGGATTTCCCCTCTCTGTCCTTGAATCGACCCTGTGTTCAAACATCAGTTACAAGTGCTGTGTCATGGACCCAGGGATAGAGAGTGATGTGGACAGGAGAGAAAGGGGTTCCACAAAAGTGGTTTGGACACATGCTTTAGGCTTTGCCCAAGGTCCCCTCATTAAAGCCATCCCCAACCACCCTGCTTCCCGCACCGATATTCCTGACCCACTCAGCTTTGTTACCCACTTAGCAAAGTGCTAAGGAGGTAGCTAACATGGTATTTTCCTTGCTGTTTTATTTTATAGGACTTCCCGTCTTCCTTCATTAGAATATAAACTACAGGGCAAAGTTGTTACTGTTTTAGTCTGTTTTTTTCTTTTCTTTTTAATTCTCATTTTACTCACTGCAGCATTCCCAGTTCTCAGAACATGGCCTCACATAGCAGGGACTCATTAAGTGTCTGTTGAATGAATGCGTATTTGTGTGTTCAGTTGCTCAGGTGTGTCCCATGTCCGACTCTTCGTAGGCGTGTCCGACTCTTTGTGACCCTATGGACTGGGGCCTGCCAGGTTCCCCTGTTCAAGGAATTTTATAGGCAAGAATATTGGAGTATGTTGCCATTTCCTTCTTCAAGGGATCTTCCCAACCCAGGGATCAAAAAGGCATCTCCTGCATCTCCTACATCGACAAGAAGATTCTTTACCACTGAGCCACCTAAGAAGCCCATTGAATGAATGAACAGACAGTTAATATGAGGACACTTTGTGATATAACCAGGGCAGGGAGAGCATGGATGTTTCCTTAGCAAAATTATGCCAGGCTTATGGTTCTGTAAGAAATATGGCCAACATCATATTAATTGAAGGAGCATGAATCTCTTAGCACAGATTAGACAGGAGAATCTTAGGAATGAAATCAATACTTGGTGAAGCATGACGTGCTTGCTTTTGGATGTTCTGGGAGCAAACCAGCTGCAGCTGAGTGGAAGCTGTTGGTCGTTCCCCTGGGCTTGCTCCCCTACCTAGAGCCATCTCTGAGAGGCTTCAAGGCCTGAGACTTCCTCCCCTGAAATGAGGGATGACTGCTCTCAGGGAAGAAGAGAGAATAAGCAGAGAATGTGAACAGCTCAGGAGTTCTGCCTTCCTGAAAGGAGTGAAGCCTAAGAGGGTGACCCCAGCCCCATGACACCCATTGCACCCACCGCTCCAGTATGGCCTTGGGCAAAAGCCTTCCCCAAAGCAGACTTCCTTAGAGGAAAGCATTCTGGGTCACAAATTTGATTTTCTCATCCTCCTTTGGGACCCAGGACAGGCCTCATATTCTGTTTAGCTCGGGCAGCATGGCCTCCTCAGTCATTGTCAACTTTCATGACTCCAGGACTTCTCTCCCTATACTCTGGGGGGGCTCTTGGTCTGAGATGACCTGGGCCCCATGCACCCCCAGTCCCCTCTGAGTGTTGTCTTGGTACCTGGCCTTTGCAGGGGTGGGGGTGAGGGGGCTTGCCATAGAATGCAGTGTGTCCTGCTTGCTGTGTGTGGGGCAGGTTTTCTTCTATACTCTGGGCCCTCAGGGTGAGAGGTGGAGTCTGTGGCTTCCTTATTCCCCGTGTTTGTCTGCCTCTCATGTATCTGTTCCTCCTCCTGCCAAGTTCCCTGATTCTTTGAAGATCAAGACATGGATCTCTGCCCCCTCTGAGTCCTCCTTACAGTTATGCTGAGATTCCTGGTGCTGGTCTTCTGGTTCCTCCTGGGAACAGATGGGGGCCTATAATCTTCCCCCCAACCCCAGCTCATGCTCTTTCTCAGGGACTTCAATATCCATGTAGATGGCACCTTGGCTACTTGTCCTTGACACTTTACTACTAATTAGCCTTTCATTACTTCCACTTTAACCATTTGCTCCCAAGGTCACACCCTGGATCTTGTCCTTTGCAGAAGCTGTTTTATCCAAATCTCATTTTCAAACATGCAATTCTCTGACAAGCACTCCCTATTGTTTTAGTCTTCTCACTGCTAAAATACCTTCTTTTTATGGGAGTTCTAATCTGTCACACGCTGTACTTTCTACCTAACGTCTGCTCATAGGCTTTGTTTAACTCACTACCTGCTTAGATGCCATGGTTATATGTGTAGTCATCCCCTTGCTCGTGAGAGCATTCTTTTGGAATGCTCTGTAAGGCAGATTGTATTTTCCAATCCATGTAGCCCTTCCACATGCTCTCCTGCAATGTGACCTTATCACTGTCAATTGAGAGATGAAGTCAGACTCCCTGCCCTTGAATCTAGACTGGCTCATAATCTTATTGTAACTAAAAGAATGCAGTAGAAACAATGAGTAAATTCCAGAAGTAGCTTAGAAATGGCCATCCAGCTGCCCCCTGGTTCTTTTGGTATAATCACTCTAAGGAAGTCAACCAACCAAGTAAGGAGTCCAATTACCCTGAAACGTCCATGCTAAAAAGACCATGTATAGAATCTTGAATCATTAGTCCTTGTGAACCCAGCCTTCAGATAACCCCACCAAGGTGCCAGACATGCAAGTGAAGTGGTCTTAGATGCTCAGACTAGTCTATTTGCCAACTGGGTACCACTGAGTGATGTTTGGCATGCCCTGAGGAGCGGAAGAGTCATCCATCTGAGCTCTGCCTGAATTTCTGACTGTGAAATATAAAAAAAACCACAGTTCTTTTAAGCCACTAGGACTTTGGACAATTTTTCACCCAGTAATCATAGCAGGAATACTTTACTTGAAAATCCTAAGTTTGGTTGAACCCAGTCATATGGTTTCTGTTTTCCTATCCCTGAGCCACTGGAGAAAATGACAAAGTAGGGATGACTGGTTTCACTTTAAACATCCAAGGGACACCACATCTAACCATTCTCCCAAGTTCCAGTGAGCTTGCCCCTCCCAGAGTCATCACTTTCAAACCTTCCCCTTTGCCTCAAATCTCTTCCACTTTCTTCTTCCTCAAGTCATCAGAGAAGAGATGTCAAACCAGCAGCTGGATATATGAGTCTGAAGTTCCAGGGAAAGGCTGGGGATAGAGGTAAAAATTTGAGAGTCATCAAAGTATAAGTGACATTTAAAATTATAAAACTAGATAATATTACAGTTTGAATAGGGTTTGGATGGAGAAGAGATCAAGAGATCAATGAGATCAAGATCTCAAAGGTTTAGAAAGCCAGTAGAGGTCAACAGAATGGATTGAGAAAGATGGTTATGGGGGTTGAGTAAAACCAGGTGAGGGTAGTGTTTCAAAGAGAGAAGCGGAGAACTTTTTCAAGGCAAGTCCCAAGTAGGTAAAGAGGAAATGGAGGGACTTGTCTTTGAAATCTGGAGCTCCCTCCATGGTCATGGGAAGTAACAGAGAGATGTGCACAGGTGTTTCTGGATTCTAGATTACATGATGGGAAGGCAAGGGCACTCCTGACTCATGTTGTTTAACTTCTGTGAAAGGATGCATGTTTAATAGACATTTCAGCCCTAATAAACACAACTCCTTCCTCATCTCCAATGCCTTCCCTACCTTAGTTAATTTTTCACCATCCACCCAGCTGCTTTGATGAGAAACATTTGGTTCCTTACGCTCACTCACACCCTTCATTCAATCTAACAGCAAGTCCTTCTAGCTCTATCATAAAAACGTGCCTCACATCTGATTCCTTCCCACTGTTTTTGTGGCCTTGTTCAAGCCTCCTTCAATTATCACCTGATTATTGCTTTTGCTTATCTCTCACCACCCTGCCAAATCCATTATTCACAGTGCTCTCAAAAAAGAGAAGTTTAAAAAGCATAATCATATTTATCAGCCTCCACTTAAAACCCTCTAGTTCCATCACACAAAATAAAATCCCAACACTACAGGCATGGATAGGCATTGATTTTGGATTTGGTAAACTGATAACTTAGCAGAAGTGTGGGGGCCAAGACCCTGATAATCACCTTCCCAAAGCAGACAGGTCGTAAAACCCAGGTTACAACTGGAATTATTTTTGAAGTTGTGGGTATAGTTTAAGGCTGTTCTGGCCACAGGAATGAGGTCTTGTAAGACAGTGGGACAGGCTCATACTGAGAAAATAGTTCTAGCAGCCTAGTGGTAAGGATACCATCTACCCTTTCCCATCATCAGGCCTATGTGCTCACGGAGAGGCCATGGAGTCTATATTTAAATTTCAAAAGGTAGGCTCCCCGCTAGGCTCCCACTGATACCATCCTAGCTGAGATGGGGAGTGTTGCCTTGATATTGTTCCCCATGTTGCCTCCACTGACCCTTGGGACTGTGATCTTGTAACTGCTGAGTGGTGGTGAAGGCCCTGACTCTCCAATGGGCCTCAAAATACTGTCCTAGCGAGGAGGGTTACTGCAGGTTCCAGAGGTGGAAGTCCAGGCTCCCTACATGGTTTCCCACGGACATGGTAGATGGTATGAGCATGTAGGGGAAGGGTTTTCAATCTCTCAGTAGGTTGAAAGTTTGGGCTTGCCTCTTGACCTTCTCTGACACCATCCTGGTGACAACGTTGGACATCTGGGCATCTTGTTGGTGGGGATGAAAGTCTAGGCTATTCAGCCTTTTCTAGCAGAGATTTACAGGGCCTCAGTATTTTCTGTGGTGTTGGATACAGGACAGCCATTGTCTAAAAGTTCTGTAAAAGACTTTAAAAGGAAACCTCCAAGAACCTTCCAGTTCTTGCTCCTCTCAAAATTGGTCAGAATCCGACTATGTGAATCACAAGCTGGGGGCTCTGTTGAAATAGACACCCTACACATTTTTCTTCAATCCAAAAGTACTAATGAGCACAGACAAAAACAACCTTCAAAAAGTTTTCTGTCTTGGAGTAAGTAAGTTGCTGTGCTTCTGGGAAAGTGATGCTCAAAGGGAGAGGGCACTAACTTTAGCAGCAGTTCTAACATCTTAAAAACACTTAAAAAAAAACTCCAAACAAACAAAACCAATTATATGCTAAGGCAATTGTCCAATTCCACCAGCCATATTTTGCCGCAGAATATTCTAACCACGCTCCTGATACCTATTAAGCTTCTGTGTCCTCAAGAGAGGGATACTCTCTAACAGAGCAGACTCAGCAGGACTGTGATCCTCCAGGGATTCCTCAGTTGACACTTCTTTCTTAGTTGGCAGCTGGCTTTCCAGTTGTTTAACCTTCCACTTGGATATCATTAGTATTTCTTTTTATAGGCTCAGATTGTTGGGTGGTATAAACATTTTGCTTCACCAAATCAGATGAACCCTTTTCGTTTTAATTTTTAAATCAGCTGAGTGCAAGTCCTCAAGTTAAGAAATTGATTGTGAATATAATACATTCCCCCCTTCTGTACCCTGAAGATCAATTCTGGGAGGCTGGCTATTTAAAGATAGAGGTTGAGGGTCTTTGGAGCTCAACAAGGAGCTGTTGTTGAGACAGCTCTTCTGTCTCAACAACAGAAAATCTCTTCTGATTGAACTTAAAAGTTTTAATGCACCTTAAATTTTACTAAAGCTGTTTGTCCAGTTGTGTCTAAAACCTACTGGGCTCATCCCAGGTAACAGTCACGGCAATTTCAGGATGATAATCTAAGTGCCCACTGTGAGAAGGCCCATCAGCAATGTTTTCAAGGAGACTTAGTCTCTCCAAGAAGATAGGACCTCAATATATGAAAATTGGAAGGATGATGAAAGATTCAAATAACTTGAAACCAATGGGTGCCACATGATTAATCAATCAATGACTTGTACATATCTTGCTTTGCAAGAAGGACAGAACTTTTTCCAGTTCTGAGGGGTTGGAGTTTGAACTGATTCAGGGAGAAAAACAAGGTGGGATTTGGAAACATGGACTGCAGTCTAGATATGCATGAGGCATATTCCCAGCAGGGGATTAAAGCATAGATGTTGGAACCCATATGGGGCTTTCTCAGGCAGTGAGAAGACCAGTCTAGCTTAGACAGAGGATCAGCTAAACTGAATGAATGAGAGAAGATTATCATCAGTGTATGATAGGGGCTGGGATATGAAAGGCTTTAAAAATCAGGCTGACAATCAGTTGATCCTTAATGATCACTCCCCAGGTGTGATGCAATGTTCTAAGACTTTTACAGATGTTTTAATTCTCATATTATATTGTTATAGTCAACACTAATGTATAGCTGGGAAAACTGGAAAACTGGGAACTGGTTGGAGTAAGATTGAGGAGCAGGTAGGAACTGCTTTACTGCAGTTCTGCTTTACTGCCTCTTGTTACTGTTGAGCAGTTTAACCAGTCCTCTTGGCAACAGGGACCTATTTACAAATTTGGTGCCTGGTTCTCAGTGAAGGCCAGGTTCACTATTAGCTTATGCTGCATATTCACCTCGGAGTGCTATTGGAAGCTCAGACTTTTCCTGGAACTGCATTTGCATCTTGTTCCTGTGGGACCACAGAAAGGCATTACCAAATCGCTCAGTGCCTAATGCCTGATGGAGACATGGCATGAAGGGTTGAGATGGGACAGCTCCCTCCAAGTGATTTTTGGGCTCTGATCCAGTTGTTCAGAATCTCACATTGAGCCTAAAGGAGCCTGTGTCCTGCCATTGGAGTTGAGAAGTCAGTCAGGGGAATAACATTCATTTATTTTTTACTTCATTCATTCAACCAATATTAAAGTGTCATCTATGCGTTAGGAACTGATCTGGGTATATGGAATATGGGCAATCCAGTCTCATGTAGGTTAACATTAATTAATGAGATAATTTTAGATGTTTGTGTGAGGTCAACAGAATAGAGTGATATAATAAGGAGGAAAATAGGTGGTAGTGGGAGGCCTGAATTCATGACATGTATGATGGACCCGAAAGATTCAAAGGGGAGGCCATGTGAAGAATGGGAGGTACTGCATTCTCAGCATAGGCAACAGAAATACAAAGACCCTGAGTGGAGAGTGAGTCTGATGAGGTGGAAAAAAGAAAGGCCAGTGTGACTGGAGAGGACAGAACAGGAAGGGCGATGAGACATAAAGGATTGGAGAGGTGGCAGGGTCAGGCTAGCTAGGGCCTTTAGAGTTTTAGTAAGGAGTTTAAATTTTATTCTCAGTGTGATGAGAAGTCATTGGAGTTAATGAAGAAGACTCATTTTATTAACATGTCTCTGGAGAGGTTTGAACAAATTTTGTCAAATTGCCCTTCTGAGGAAGAGTCATTGGTGACATATACCTGCTGTTACAGCTAATGGTTGGGTGGGTGAGCACTCTCCCATGAGAAGCCCCCTAAGGTGAGGCAGAGTGTAGGTTGTCCTGGATTCTTCTCAGTGCCTGGAAACCAGAGGGAGCAGCTCTCAGGAAGAATGGATGAGGCCTCCTGTAGGTTTGGGGCATGCCTCACATAGAGGGGTGGGGTCTGTGCCCGCATCCCTTGAATCTCAGTGTATTTGTGGCTGTTTTGGCCAATAGAGTGTGGTGGAGTGCTGCTGGGGGACTTCTGGGGCTGAATCAAAAAAACCAATGCGTAAAAATTGCTCTTGGAGGCCAGAGCTGCCATGTAGGGAGTCCAGCGCTAGGCCACAGAGGCCATATGGGTACAATTCCAGATAAGCCCAGTCTTCCAACCATCTCTGCCAAGGTGCAAGGCATGACAGTAAAGGGCTTGGTATCCATCTGTCAGCTGAATACCAATGAGTGACCTTCATGGCTGCTTTATGAGACTGAAGAATTGATATGCTGAACCCTATACAAATTTCTTAACCATAAAATCACGCAATACAATAAAATGATGGCTGTTGCAAGCCACTAAGACTTGGGAAGAATACACAGAACTATACAAAAAAGATCTTCATGACCTAGATAACCATGATGGTGTGATCACTCACCTAGAACCAGACATCCTGGAATGCGAAGTCAAGTGGGCCTTAGGTAGCCTCACTAAGGAGGCTGATGGAATTCCAGTTGAGCTATTTCAAATCTTAAAAGATGATGCTATTAAAGTGCTACATTCAATATGTCAGCAAATTTGGAAAACTCAGCAGTGGCCACAGGACTGAAAAAGGTCAGGTTTCATTCCAATCCCAAAGAAAGGCAATGCCAAAGAATGCTCAAACTACTGCACAATTGCACTCATCTCACACGTTAGCAAAGTAATTCTCAAAATTCTCTAAGCCAGGTTTAAACACTACAAGAAACTTGAACTTCCAGATATTCAAGCTAGATTTAGAAAAGCTAGAGGAACCAGAGATCAAATTGCCAACATCCACTGGATCATCAAAAAAGCAAGAGAGTTCCAGAAAAACATCTACTTCTGCTTTATTGACTATGCCAAAGCGTTTGACTGTGTGGATCACAACAAACTGTGGAAAATTCTTAAAGAGATGGGAATATCACACCACCTGACCTGCCTCCTGAGAAATCTGTATGCAGGTCAACAAGCAACAGTTAGAACCAGTTGGAATAGACTGGTTCCAAATCGGGAAAGGAGTACATCAAGGCTGTATATTATCACCCTGTTTATTTAACTTACATGCAGAGTACATCATGAGAAATGCTGGGCTGGATGACTGAGCGGAACTGAAGACTTGGGATACTTTGTTAAGGAGCAATAGTAAGGATAATATGAGGACAAGAAAGAATGGTTATACAGGGACAGATTGGCCTGCAGGGTAGACTCCAGTACTCTAGACCTTGGGATGCCAGGCATTCTGTCGGCAGAAGGCTGGGTTCTTCAACTATGGCTGACGTGAGGGTTTTACCAGTCCCTGGGGGGAGGGCAGCGACAGGCCCGATGGCCAGTAGCTACTCAGGAAGGACCTCAGTTATCTCAGGTATATGTTTCTTAGGATCATTTCCTCATAGACTTTCCGTGAAAAAACTGTTCACAGTGTGTTTAAAAGACCCTCAACTACCTTTGGAAGATAATGCCTTTGGCCAGAAATCAAAAACAGCAGAATATTAACTCCAGAGCTGCTTCAAGACCTGTTAGTTCTCTTCTGTGTCATCTTGGTTTTGAGAACTGATTCCATTCTGAGACAAAATATGGACATTGTTTCCAAATCAAATAAATCAAGATTCATAGTCTTATTTCATAATGAAAGCTTCTGAAAAGAAAAAGCTGTGCTGGTCCTAGGTCTCTGTATTGGTAGGATGACCTCTGGGTTGGCTTCTTTTTCTTTAAAGTGGAGTATAATTGCTTTACACTGTTGTATTAGTTTCTGCTATACGATGAATTGAAACAGCTCTAAATATACATTTATCCCCTCCCTCTTGGACCTCGCTCCCATCTCACCTGTGTGTCACAAAATGAATTTATAAATGAGTGCTTAAGAAAAAAATCCCAAAAACAGAAGAGAAAAATTTCTTTGGCAAAATGATAGTGGGAATGGAGTTGTTTTGCTCTGGGGCAAACTTCTTATAAGGATTCCCTGTGGCTATTTCTAGTCACAACGTAAACTGGGTTCCCTTTATTTCATTTATGTTTTATAACTGGCTGTTATTGGCCATGAAACCATATCTTCATTTCTAAAGGTGAGGAGCCTGAGGACAAAGGCACGATGGCTGACTCAAAGTCAGAGGTGAACAGTGTCCACACAGTTCTTCCCCTGGTAACTGGTTAAGAATCACCGGAGGTAATTCAGCCTGTCTCAGACCCTGAGTTCCACAGGTCATTCCATCAGATCTCTGTCAAGAATGAGGTAGTGCCAACAGGTAGAAACTACTAATGGGAATGCAGATTTCTACTTTCCAGAATTCATTAACTATACTTTTGCTCTTTTTACCTTTAATCTCTCTTGCACTTCACTACTCACTGTTGAATACTTTGGGGAACATATTTTATACACATGTATCTACATATGCATGTATTCCTATTAGTTTTATCTAAATTTTCTGTTGTTCACTGATCCCAACTTGGGATTATCTCATTTAATAGTTAGCAAGTATCCATACAATGAGGACTCTATGGAATTTAAAAAAGTTTAAACTAATAACATAGGTTTCCCATTTCTTGAGTCCATACTTACCATGCTCCCTTAGAGAATTACAAGGTTATCGTCAACATGTAGATACAAATAGTTTTAATGTAGGCAGGACATATGAGTTAAAATAAAAGAATAGTTCTGGACACTGAAAAACAGAAAAATCGGCAGAATGCTAGTTGTTCTTATGTACCAAGACCTTAAATTGTTAATCTTCTTGTGATTCACAATTGTGAGAATCCATACTGTTTTTGTCTTCCCATTCCTGATGCTCCATCATAATGCTGCTGACCTGTACACTGAGTTACCAGAAATACAGTATTTGACGTATCTTTTTATGAAGCCACCTAAAACTCACTTTTGAGGAAGGGTCTGCATTTCCTTTTCTGGACAGGGGAAACTGTTGCACTGAAAGGTTAAGTGTCTTGAGTAGATTCGGCAAGCCTGCTGTCTCCTGAGCTCCGCATGTTGTTTCGTTTATTATTTCTCTTTATTGCCTCTGTGCTGGCAATAAAATAGGGTTATAAAATTAGAGGGTGGTCACCACATCCGGTTTCCCAAATTTCCATGTCATATGGGAAGTCCAAAAGTTTGTGATCAGTGCCACTGGGTATTTTCATCTGTCTTAGTTGGGGGCTGTGGAGAGTGACTGAACATAATTAAAAAAAAAAAAAATAGGGGCAAGGAAGCAAAGCCAAGGTTGACATTTGGAGCAAACTTGTGCCTTCTGTGAAAGAAAGGTTAGTTATTTAAGGCACATTCACCACCTTGAAGGCTCTTCTCTTGCATAAGGACCATGTAGGCCACAGACAGCCCCCAGAACCCGCAGCCGGGACCACATGGGCAGAGCCCTTGGCCAGCGGGGTGACCACCCTCTGAACCCAGAGGAGCGCCAGAGTGCAGAACGTGTGTGTGGGAGGCTCAGGCCCTGCCGTGTGGCCCCCTGGCTTTGTCACCACACAGCCTCCCCAAGTCTTGAGCTAACCTGCAGGTTGTTTGACTTTTGTACCCACTGATCACTTCTTTGTAAGTGACAAGGAGTGGCTCTTTTTGAAGAGGGGATACTCAAGGAGGCCTAGCCACGAAAACTATCCCCAGAGAGGTTTTCTTTGCTACTCATCTAAAGCAGAGATCAATTTAAGAAAAAAAGAAGCAACGAACCAGCCAATACTCCCTGTGCCCCTGCCGAGATGTGCCATCTAAAAAAAAAAAAGAAACCTGTTTTCCTGTCTTGCCAGGAATATTTTCTAATGGTGTTGATAACTACCTTTGGGTGAGGGCTACGTAATACCATCTTCTGCAGTTTTTACAACCATTCCATGAGGTAAGCTGCAATATCCCCATGCTACACAGAAAAGGAGCTAGACCTACTTGCCCAGGGTCACACAGCTGCTAACTCCAGCGGGTGTCTGGCTGACTCTGGGGCTCCTATTCATGATTTCCAGGTTAGGAAGGCCCTTGAACTTAATGATCCTGGCTGAGGAGTGATACCGCTCCCAGGGGACATTTGGCAATGTCTGGAGATAGTTGTGATGGCTGGAACTAGCAACTGGCTGGGGAGGCTACTCAATATCCATAGTTCAAAGGAGAGCCTCCGTGATGAAGAATTATCTGACTGAAAACATCAAGGGTCCAGACTGAGAAATCCTGCCATAGATGCTTCCTTCTATTTGTGACATTTAGGTTTAATGTGGTTTACTATGTTGTGAATAATTGGAAAGAGAGGAAACAGTGGGGTGAAAATAAAACAGCTCCCATAAATTGTTACCCAATTGCAATGTCAGCCTGTGCCTTTATGCACAAAGTTCTTCAGAAACCACACCAAAACCACAATACTTTTTCCTTAAAACTTGGGCAAGGTGTGCACACCTAAGGGACTCAATGTCAGGGACAGTTTGCAGTTACTTTCCTGCTACTGTTGAATTTATTCTTTCCTCCCTCTTTGGGATAGCTTCATCTGGATCTCCAGGAGATTCCGAAGGTTGAATGTCGCCCCAGATCCTGGGGTGGAACTTGTTACTGAGAGGTGGGCATGTGACCAAAGCAGAAGGAATGTCCAGATGTTTTCTGGGAATCCTGGAACACAGCTCTCCTCCTCAGGGTGGGTGGGAACGAAGCTTGGATGTCAGGAACAGCTCTGGCCTTTTTCTACTGTGATGGAAGTCTTAGCACTGGTGACAGTCCTACAGCTGGTTGGCACCTGTGGTGCCCAGGGGTTCACCTTCTGTCAGTGGCAGCCTACCTCCTTCTTCATCTCCAAGCTGTCACTTAAACAGTTCCCTCTGCCTGGAATAGCCTCCCAGGGCTTTTTCCTGTTCTCCAAAGCTTAGCCTCATACTCTCTCCGCCATGAAGGCTTCCTTAAATGCTCTAAATTCGAGTCTGTATATTGACTGTAAGAGTTGAGTTATATAGGGCATTTTCATTATTTACCCAAATAGATTATAAGACCCTGGAAGGCAGGCTTGTGTCTTATATTTCTCTATATTCTGTACTTGTTGTCTGGCAAGTCAGAGGGCTGCAGGCATAGAGCCATACAGGCTGTGAAGCTGGAGATCCCATTTGACCTGACTTTTTGGGGAAGAACAGAGTGGTGGCTGGGGGAGACAGGCTTTGTGATGCTAGACTTCTAAGTCCATCTCTGCCATCCTGGGACCCACACATTTGTCTTCAAATGGATCTAGCCAGCTCAGCCTATTGCTTCTGTGCTCTTTTCCTCTCTTTCCTTTGTGATCATTTCACGCTTTTTCCAGCTCCCCCGCTTCTGAGCTAGGGAACTGCTAGCTAGTTTCTTACTTTCTCTGCCTCCTTTCCTCACCTGAACCTGGCTTGCAGGGAAGTTATGAGGCTTAAAATCCCATGTATTGTGGGTACTCACTGAATGGCAGGTGTTATGAAAAGACATGGGGTGGGTGAATGCAGGGGAAGAGAGGGAGATAAATGGTTTTCATCAACTATTTATTATGAAGTTTTTCAGAGTTATGAGTGTCTTATTCACAGTCATTCATTAGACTCTGCTGTCTAGTGTAGTGGTCACTGGCCACAGGTGGCTACAGAGCCCCTGAAACGTGGCTGGTGCCAACTGGCAAGCGGTGCAACTGTATAACACACTGGATTTCAAAGAGTGTGAAAACAGGAATGTACAATATCATTTCTATTTCTTTTTACATGGATTACATGTTGAACTGATAGTTTGGCTATGTTTATAGCCAAGTTATAAAATCTATTGTTAAAATAAATTTCAGCTATTTATTTTTTAAATATAGTTACTAGAAAATGTTAAATTATATCTGTGACTCCCATTGTATTTCTACTGGACAGAGTTGGTCTTGGCAGAGCACTCTGTAGTAGGGCTCCTGGATGTTGAATAGAACTTCCTACCCACATTGCATTCACTGTGATGGCTGAAATCTCACTTTAGCAGCCTCATTATTATGCCCTGGGAAATCTTAAGTCTCCCTAGTGGGTTTTAAGCTGCTGTCAGTCGTCTGCACCCTAGTACTTGTGAATTTTGTGAATGAGCACTGGGTTCCTTTTTTCTTCTCGTGGAAAGCAGGTTTTGGTACGAGAAGGTGGGAAATGGAAGAGTAAGGACCATAAGAACAATGAGTAGGTAAGAGTGGGAAAGGTTCCCCACCCAAGTGGGGTGGGAACCCCACTTCACAACTGTGTCTCTATTCTTTTTGTACTTCCTATAGTCCTGTCACAATGATCTGCATGTTGCTGGTGAGCCCACAATAACTGTACAGACTTGGTGATCAGAAGTAAGGTTTAAAAGAAGGATTCAACTCTACAGGACAATTTCTATTTGGAGTGATTCTGCAATTCTCCAGTGAGCCTGCGAACCATCACTGGATGAGTAGCTGTCAATTCCTTACTGGGTAAGGAGTTTTACTGGGCATTTTTCTTCCCTATCTCTTTTCACAGTGTATTGAGATGGACTCAGAACCATGACTTCATTGACAAGGGAGGAACCTGAAGCTCAGAGAAAAGGTCACGGCTTGCTTTTGATCATATAGAAACCAAAAATCCAAGACAAAATTTGGCTTCTATCATCAAACAACCCAATGGACTGGCTAGATTCTCAAGGGAGGTGAATGCTAATAGACTGTCTCTGGTCCAGAATTTCAATGAAGCACCAAGTCAGAGTGACTGTCATTTGCAAAATGGCCACCTCCTGAAATGGCATTGCTTTGGTGAGCCTGGCTTTTTGCTTTGTACTGCTGAAGTGACTTTAATTTCCTGATATAATTCTGAGGGCAACATTACTGGTTTTTCAAATCATTTCCTCAAAAAAACTTAAATGAGGAAAAATAATAAGTAACTCCCACATCTAGGGACGTGGAAAAGCTACCAGGCCCCTCTCACACTGTGGGGAGCTGTGTTGCCTCTGCTTCTGGGGTGTTAGTCTTGGGAAGACCAACCTCAGAGAAGATACCAATCCTTAAATGCAATTTCACTCTCTTTCTCCCCTCTCTTTAAATTTTTCTCCACGTAAATTAACTCAATTATTTCTTATTCTTTTTTTTTTTTTTTAGAATATGAAAGGTGACTATATAGTACATGAGACTCTACTCAATACTCTTGTATTGACCAATATGGGAAAAGAATCTAAAAAAGGATGGAAATATGTATATCTGATTTACTTTGCTGCACAACTGAAGCTAACACAACATTGTAAACCAACTACATTCCAATAAAAAAATATGTATAAATAAGTCACACACACACAAGAATATGAAAGATGATAAGAAAACCTCTTAGAACAGAGCTTAGTCTAAGGGAGAAATAGTGAACTTAGTTAGCTTCCCTGGTTTATAAAGAAAGCTTGAAGGGAATGTCCCTTGTTAAAAAGTCATGAAGCCAGAAAATGTCACTGAACAATAGTTTTCACACAAAAGGGGGCTCCTGTCAGTAGTTCCCCTCAGTGCCAGGGCTCCCTCAGGAGCAGTGAGTGCCGGATGAGTGCTCTGCTGTGGGTCCCCTCTGTTCCATGTCTTCTCCAGCTTCCCATTTGGTCTCAACAATATTATCCCCCTCTTTGTCCCTTCCTTTTTCATGTCCATTAGGAAGACTACAGGAAAACCGATTTTTATAACTTCCAGTTAAAGACATCTCTTTGGAGGTAAATGCTGTCTGTGCTGAGGTTGGTGTGTGTGTTAGTTGCTCAGTCGTATCTGACTCTTTGCAACTCCATGGACTGTAGCCCACCAGGCTCCTCCTTTCGCGGGATTTTTCCAGGCAAGAACACTGGAGTGGATTGCCATTTCCTTCTCCAGGGGATCTTCCCAACTCAGGGATTGAACCCGGGTCTCCTGCATTGCAGGCAGTCTCTTTACTGTCTGGGCCACCAGGGAAGCCCCTGATGTGCTAGTATTCTGTGTGCTAAATGCTCTCCCTGTCATGTCCATTGTTCTGAAAACACTTAGTGCATTCTGGTGAACCTCCAGCTACTTGCACCTGTGTCTAAGAGCACATTTCCTACCAATCCTATCTCCCAACTATCACAGCCTACGTGTGATTGGAATTTTGTCTAAAATCTGACACTTCACTTGAGAATATTTTCTGAGATCTATGTCAGAAATATATAGATACAGTATTTCTTTCATTTCACTTATTTCTTTTCAGAATACTGCCATGAATTCCTGAAAGGAAATAAAAGATTTTCAATAATTGGAATGTTAAAGGATTAGGCCTCTTTCGGTAGGAAATCACTGAGGATGGTAGACTGCAACCATGAGATCAGGAGACAGTTGCTTCTTGGCAGGAAAGCTATGACAAACCTAAACAGCGTGTTGAAAAGCAGTGACATCACTTTTCCAACAAAGGTCCGTATGGTCAAGGCTATGGTCTTGTGTGTGTATGTGTTTGCAAGTGCATACACACAATGGCCTCACCTATGGCTTTGGAAGAATGACGCCACCACTGTGGAGTCCAGTGATCACGGTCAGAATGGAGACTTCTGAATGGAGATGCAGGACACCTGTGTTCTATTTAATTCCTCATTTGCCATCAACCTTTTTTTGTGCGAGTCACTGTACTGGCTCAAGTTTCCTCTTTGATAAAGTTCAGAAGCTAGTCAGATTATGTCTGTGGCTCTTTTCTATTTGAAAAGCCTACAGGGGACTATTTACAAAGATGTGGACCTGCTGTAGGAAAACCACAAGGCACAGTGCAGGATCTGAGCCTGGTGACAGAGACCTGAATGGTTGGGGGCAGGATCCATAACGACAAACTAGAGAGTGCTCATGAGGGGCCCTTCCTGACAGGAGACTGCTTTGTGGGGAGCAGACAGCCTGAAGCAAGCTCCTTGGGACTGAAGGGGAGAAGGTGAGAATAAATGCCACAGCTCACTCTCCTCCCCTCCTTCAGGTCCCTCTGGGGCTCCCTGTTATCCAAACCCAACAGGAACTCTAAAGGTGAGGAAATCTTGTGGTTGCCATAGGTCAACTTCAGGGCACAGAACAGGTTGGGTGAGCGTAGTGAACAGACCTAGAGGTCCACATGGAAGGGCTCGTGCCCGTTAGCCCTGCCACCTACTATCTGTAAGTCCACTGTGAACTCAATGTGGTATTAGCTTCCTCAGCAGCATCAGTTCCCTCCTTTTTCCTTCTATCCAGAATAAAGAAGATCCAACTTCAGCCAAATATGTCTAAGTCAATTTTAAGGTCCTCACTTTTGTATCCTCCTATATATATGTACTCCTGTTAATAACACATGGCTAATCAGGCTTTGGAATGTATCGATCCTGCATCCCATCCTTCAGTTTCAGCCCCACACTGAGTACCCAACTCAGATTCCCATGGCCTCTTCCTTTTACTGTGTCAAGAGCCTCTTAATTAACCTTTTTGATTCTGCTTGTGGAATCAAATTCTAAAGGCAGAACTCAAATCCTTTTCCTTTCCGAAACTCTTCAATGAGCTCTCTTGTCTGAGGCTCTCATCTGAAGTCCTGAACGTGGCCTCCGACCTCCAACATCCCACAATCTGGATGAAACTCCACCTTTCACTCTTATCCTTGGCCTCCCTTTATGGCCCTGTGTCCCTGCAAACCATGCTGTCCTGCCGCCTGTCCTGCCTCCATGAGGATAATCCTAGTTAAGGAGCACCTAGTGTGTGCTGGGAGCTGTCCTAGGTACCTCACCTACATGATTTCATTTACTCCTCACAGACAACCAGTCAGGCCCTTTCTACTGCCTAAAATGGAACAAATGTAACACAAAACATTTATAGTGAGCACAAAAGTCAGAAAGAGAAATCTCAGATGCTAGAAGCAATGCCAGAGAGGTGAGCAAGAGCTAAATCCAGAGTCAATGAGAGGACTGGAACTTAGGACTGGACCTTAGGTCCACGCAGGGTGAGGCAGCTAGAAGTGCCCTCTACACAAAGCCAGGGATCTCTAAGCACTGTGCCTCCACCACTAGAGGAAAATTCCACTCTTTGGCTCAGGGCTATGACAAGGAAGTGTTGCTCATTCAACATGGGGGAATAAAAAAAAAACCTTCAGCAAAAATGTAAACCCCAGGCTGCCCATGTGCAGTTGGGTGTCCACATTATTCATGCACTATGGGAATCCTGAGCCCATAAGTTAATATAAAATGGTAGGCTAGAGCTGCACAACTATATCATATTGTTAGAGAGACAGTTATTCTCCTGCAAAACTCTTCCTGAAGATGATCCCTCACAAGAAACTTCCAGTTGCGTAGAAAACAAGCTCTCAGTGCAATAATTTACAGAGATTTCACACCCTAGAACTGCAAATAGTAGGACATCTTGAGCCCCTTGCTTAGGAAGATGAGAGCAGTAACAACCCTGCATAAGGCAAAACTGAGATTTCATTTTAAAATAACAGAAAAATGTATAAAAAGGACCAAATGAAAATTATGAGATTAAAAACTGTAATATTCATAGAAGTTTAAGGAGTAAACAGGAGGCTAACCTTAGACATGAGCTGATGAATGAGAGGCAGACCTGGGGAAATCAGTTAAACCTACAGTGACACTTCAAGGTAGGCAGTTGTTTGTCCTTGTTAACACAGGAAGAGTTAGGAAGCTTTCTCAGGAGGGTACCTAAGATCTGTTCTACCCAGCAGGATGCTGGGGCTGGTTTGCACCGCCTGGGAGAGCCCTTTGGGTGCATCTCTTCCCAACTCCACTTTCAGGGCCATAAAATTAGTAGCTTGAAATTGACCATGGTAAGAATATTTATACCACAGAAATTGCCAAATGCTACTGTTGGTTTTTTTTTTTTTCCCTTAGAGAGTCTGTTAAACATTTACCAGCATATCTAGCACTGGTCTGACCTGTGCTCACTTTAAATTGGGAGTCATGATGTAGTCTCCTGCAGGGTACTTGTGGGACACACCAAGAATGAGGCTGGCTGAGGGGGCTCATAGTGTGGGCTTTGCGACCTTGCTAAAGTGAGCAACTGCCACCAAGCTCTTCGTATTAGTGGGCTGCAGGCCCAGTGCTAACATCTTCTGATTTCTTTAAGAGCAGCTGCAAAATCCAGAATTTTATGTAAAATCTCAATTTTTAAACACTGGCAACAGATGCAAAAAATTTTTAAGACATTGCTCAGGCCAAAAAATATTATAAAACCCACATCTGCTGGCTAAATTTGGCCATGGGCTGCCAGTTTGTAATTTCTAGTTTCAGCCAATAAACTCCATTGCTTTGTGTTATTGTTTCTTTCTCTAAATGCCCTCCTCCCCTCAAAATCCAGCTTAAATGATAGTTTCTCCATGTTTCATCCCAGAGCTCTCCATCTAAAAGTTATCTTCTGAACACTAAAAAGATGGTTCTGAACACATAAGTATTTTCTTTAAGGGAAATTTGTGTGTTTTAAGTATTTTACAGAAAATACTTCTGTGTTTGATATTATTTGTGCATATATTTTTCTTCTCTGGTAGCGTGTAACTTCCTTGAAGATGAAGATCTATGTCTTGGTCATCTTTGTTTCCCTGGAAATGGTCAGCAAGTCTCTTGTATATGGTAGACATTCAATAAGTATTAGATAAAACTTAACACTAGAAACTCAGTAGATGTTCATTTGAGTCACATTTTATATTTGCCTTCAGAATTATGACTCATGTCCTTAGCTAGGAAGACTAGGAAATTTCAAAGCCATGTTGATAGCACAGAAGATGTTTCTCATCATTCCTGGTTTTATGAGACATGCTTAAGGGAAACTATTTTCTTGTGTGTATTGATGCAGGTGAATGGGTGTTTCTGCATTGAGCTTTGTTATCCAATGAAGTGACTTTCCATAGTCATGGTTGACTGAGACGTTAGGATATGAAGCATTTTCCTATTTAGTTAAACTTTTTTCCCTTAATCAGAATGAAACTTCTTAAAATCAAAACATAATATTTACTAATATTTGTACTTAGAATTTTTAAAACTTTAAAATTTTAAAGTATAATGTATTGTAGAGAAAAATGTGAAGGAATACAAGAACTTTGGTGTAAATCTAAAATTAAAATTTGAGAGTTACTACTTTTTCCCCTCCTTTTCTTATGTTGTTTAAAATAAAGACTTTTTAGTTCTTTCTCTCAGTTTCAATGCAGTAGATCTGTAAATCTTGCAGCTCTTCATCTCTTAAAGTTCCCTTGGGATCTTAAAATGTCCCTGGATAATCTTTCCCTGACTGCGTTCTGCTAATTTTAGAAAAGAATTAGTTATCTCTAAATTCCAAGAAGTACAAGGATTCCTTTTGAAATCATGTATGAGTCCCTGTGTTTTGAAGCAAAAGGCTGACTTAAGAGTTAATGATTGGGAAATGCGAAGCCCTAGAGACAAAGAATAGCTGTTGGGCTGGGGAACTGGTGACAATTTACACTATGATTCTGCCACAGAGCAGACTCACTGAACTCCCAGTTCCCTGACTGGTATAGATAAAGACCTAACAGTCATTCCTAAATTGTTTTTACAGGAAGCAGACCCCCGCCCCACCCCAAGACGAAAACAGCTGATCACAAGAACACAGACCCTAGACTGGCTGGAACCAGAAGGTTGATGATGCTTGTAACTTCATCATGATGCCAACCAACCCCCAAATTGTCCCTGAACTGATCATGCCCCGCTCCTTGAACACTATAGAACTCCTTGCTACCCCCTCCAAGTACCCTCCTGTGGGTCACACAATCTTGAGAGCATTAGCCTTCTGAGGTCCCTTTGCCTGACAAAGCAATGAAGGCTACTTTTTTCTACTTCACCCAAAACTCTGTCTCCGTGTTTCTATTCAACTTTGGTGAACCAAGGCTGAGTTTCGGGAACACTTCTCTTCCGTGGTTAGGGTTAGCTACATACCATCTGTTTCCTCAAAAGTATTTTTTTTTTTTCTTAAGCAGAACAAATTGAGCCCTCTATTCTTAACTGGTTTCTGTTTTCTGTTAAAGAGTTTGGAATTAGGAAAACCCCAACCTTATTAGTACTCTGTTAAAAATAGACTTCAGCAAAACAGTAAAATGATATTAAACACAGGGCCAAAAGTTTTCTCCTCACTTAATGCTTACCTCTAATATTTGCATCCTCTAGGACAAGGTGGTAAAAATGAAAGCATAGGCTAGTCATCTTTTCCAAACCTACTTACTTGTTTTGAAATTGAATCTACTTTCAGCTATTATATAATTTTTTTAATTGTCAAAATTTAGTCTGAAAATGGAGTAGAAAGTGTTGTTCAAATATCAGTTGAATTTTCTTCTCATAGTTAAGAAAGATTTTGACTCTGCTAGCCATGCAAGTTATCTTATTTCTAAAGCTTTGGAGAGTCATGTGCATGAGTCATGTGCAGTGTGTACAATCTTGTAAAAATAGGTAGCGCATTCATTCAACAAGTGTATGTTGAGGAGGATCCGCTCTTCAGGCACTAGCTACACAGTGGTGAACAAAACAGGAAGAGCTGAGACTTAGGCCCTGCCCTGTGCTGTCAACAGCGTTCAGCCATGCAGGGACTGAACCTACAACGTGGAAACTCATTATCATATTTTAACTTCAATTGTAAAACAGCTTTGACATGCAATGCATTTGCTTTCCATTGTCAGTAAGAGGTGATTGCCATCGTAGCCAAGACCTAAGTTATTCAAGTTTGAAAGGAAACTTTTCATAACATGTACCTTTATCATTAGTGTCAGTTTACCCCATCAGCTGAGGTCCCCAGTCTCCGCTCTTTATTGATGATCTTCTGCTGCACCAAATTGGATTGATCATCCCTATAAAACAGAGAGACAAACACTGGATGTGTGTGGTGGAGGAAAACCTTTCATCCCAAGGAGGGTCATTACCTTTTGCCTTTGCTTCTTTCAGATAAGCGCCTTGAACTGGAAGTCTGGGAAGTTTCCTTCATCCAGGTTGGAATTAATTATTCTGAAACAGTGTAAATTAAATGATGAGGTTTGTTGTCATTTATGTCATTATTGCCTAAACCCCTAATGTACCTTCTCACTATTTAATATTGTCCTTCAGGACAGTCATGGTGTATACATAGCTCCAGAAAGTCATAGACTCCAGTGAGGTTCAGTAAACAGGGGAGGTTCAGCCTTAGATGATCTGAATCCCACCCCCTTCTTTGATTGCTGAGGGATCTGAGGCTCAGAGAGGTGAAATGGACTCCCAGGGGCACAGAGTTGGCCAAGGAGCTTTGTGCCCTTCCTCTTAGTCTACGTAAAAAGAATGATGCTCTCAATACTACAATCCCTTATTTTATGGATCCTTATCATGTTACTCTATTACAGTTATAGTTGTAGAATATTAACTTCACTAGTGCATGTCTACCAAATACAAAAGTTTCAGGCTTTGTTCCATGAAGGACACTTTACTGCTCAGCTCATGACTGATCTTGAGTTGGCTTATCTGAATGGACAATGCTAGTGACTTGAGAATTAACCAAAAGAGATGTTCTATTTATCTCAGCTGATTTTTTAGAGGTCAAAGGAAAGGGGAAAACTAAAGGTGCTTGGAGTTAGCATATATTGCCTCCTGCCTATGCTCTGAGTTAGCTGATCCAGGGCCATTACACTTCTTGCTCTTATTCCACTGAGGAAATAGTGGTCACATGGCTGAAAGGAAGAGGCTGAAAGTAGAACTGCCCAGACTTTGGGAAAGGGAAGTTGTATATGCCAGGTGGGAAATAAGTCAGAACTTCTCCTACCTATTAAGTTGAACCACATGAAATTGTCCATAAGGCACCACTTTTGACCTACAAAAGTGGTACTTTTATATGACTTAATCTAATTTTTCTTTTCCCCCTTCCCTTTTTATCCTCCCAAGCTGTTGCAAGTATTTCTCTTTGGCCTTGTATATGATCAATTCCTTGGCTTACTGTCAAACTTTCACTCATTCTCTCCTCTTGCCCTTAAAAGCTTTCAGGCTCAGGGTCAAAGATTTCCTCCTTGAAAAGCACAACTGGATTCAACCTAGGTTGAATTGGTTGGAAAGTCAATAGTTCAGCACTATTTCCTCACTGGAAATGGTTCAACCCAATGATCGGGGTTAACATGCTTAATACAAACATATCTTGAGAAATAGTACGGCTCTCATCTTGCCTGGGCAGGTGGAGACATGGCATCTCTATCTTATCACCCAGAAGAATTTTATGGTTGGACCTCTACCACATAGAGGTCTGAATGGGGCACCCTATGTTTCAAAAGAAAAAGAGTATGCTTAGTTGTGCTTATCAGGTAACCAAACCTGTATGTACCCTATGAGCATCAGGCCAACTGTTGGGAGGGCTCTTGGTCAGGGGGAGGCGGATAATCCTACCACAGCCATGTGAGGAACCAGTTCTTAGGATAAATCTCAAAATCTCAGTTGACTGCCTTAGTCCCTTCATCCTTAAAACAGAGGAGCCAAAGAAACTTGCCTAAGATCAGAAATGAATTCAAGGTTGTCTGCGAAGACACATAAGGCCTGGTAACAGAAGTAGTTCTTGGTCGTAGAAACGGAGCAATAGGACAACAATTCTGGTTAAGTACTCAGGGTCAACTAGCATTGCGGAAGGAGAAGGTGGGATGAATTGAACACTGGATGCTCTTGCTTTTTAAAAACATTGAAGTATAGCTGATTTACAATACTGTGTTAATTTCTGGTGTGCAGCAGAATGATTCAGATATAAGTATATATACTTTTAAAGATTTTTTTCCATTATAGTTTATTACAAGATATTGAATATAATTCCCTTTGCTACATAGTAAGTCCTTGTTGCTAACCTATTTTATATATATATATATATATATATATAGCAGTGTGTATCTTTTAATTCCCTATTCCTAATTTATCCCTTCCTCCCTTTAACCTTTTCCCTTTGGTAACCATAAGTTTGCTTTCTATGTCTGTGAGTCTGTTTCTATTTTGTAGATAAATTCATTTGTATTATTTTTTAGATTCCACATGTAAGTGCTATTATGTAATATTTGTTTTTGTGTGACTTATTTTACTTAGTATGATGTTGTCTAGGTCTGTCCATGTCCCTGCAGTTGGCAATATTTCATTTCTTCTTTATGGTTGAGTAACATTTCATTTTATATTTGGTATGAGTGTGTGTGCTCAGTCACTTCAATTGTGTCTGATTGTGACCCTATGACTGTAGCTCACTGGGCTTCTCTGTCCATGGCATTCTCCAGACAAGAATACTGGAGTGTGTTGCCATGCCCTCCTCCAGGAGATCTTTCCGACCCAGGAATTGAACCCATGTCTCCTGCATTGCAGGCAGATTCTTTACCACTGAGCCAACGGGGAAGCTCCATATTTGGTAGCAAAACTTTATCCATTTATCTGTTGATGGACACTTAGTTTGCCTCCATCTCTTGGCTATTGTAAACAGTGCTGGTGTGAATATTGGGGTGCATGTATCTTTTTGAATTAGAGTTTTTACTTTTTCATGGATATATGCCCAGGAGTGGGATTGCTGGGTCATATGATAGCTCATATTTTAGGTTTTTTAAGGAAACTCCATATTATTTTCCATAGTGACGTCACCAATTTACATTTCCACCAACAGCATAGGAGGGTTATATTTTCTAAATACCTCCTCCAGCATTTATTATTTGATGTTTTCATAAGTCATTCTGACTGGGATGAGGTGATACCTCATTGTAATTTTTATTTGCATTTCTCTAATAATTAACGATGCTGAGTATCTTTTCATGTGTCTGGTAGCCATCTGTATGTCTTCTTTGGCGAAATGTCTATTTAGGTCTTCTGCCCATTTTTTTATTAGGTTGTTTGTTTTTTAGATATTGAGTTGTATGAGCTGGGTATATTTTGGAAATGAAACCGTTGTCTGTTGTATCATTTGCAAATATTTTCTCCTATTCTATAAGTTGTCTTTTCTTTCTTTCTTTTTTTTTTTTTTTTTAATGGTTTCCTTTGCTGTGCATTAGGTCCATTTGCTTATTTTTGCTTTTATTTCTTTTGCCTCAGGATACTGATCTAAGAAAATATTGCTATGATTTATGTCAGAGAAAGTTTTGCCTACGTTCTCTTCTTGGAGTTAGATGGGGTAATGTCTTATACTTAGGTCTTTCAACCATTTTGAGTTTATTTTTAATATAGTATGAGGGAATGTTCTAATTTCATTGATTGACATGTAGCTGTACAGCTTTCCTAACACCAGCTGCTGCAGAAACTGTCTTTTCTTCATTGTACATTCTTGCCTCTTTTGTCTAAGATTAACTAAATGTAGTATGAGTTTATTTCTGGGTTACTTTGTTCCATATGTCTGTACCAATACCATGCTGTCTTGATTATTATAACTTGGTAGTATTATCTGAAGTGTGGGAGGATTATGCCTCCAGCTTTGTTCTTTTTCCCTCAGGATTGCTTTGGCAATGCTGGGTCTTTTGTTTTTCCATATAAATTTTAGGATTATTTGTTCTGCTTTTGTGAAAAATGTCATGAGTAATTTGATAGAAATTGCATTAAATGTGTAGACTGCTTTGAGTAATAAGAACATTTTAACAATATTCATTCTCCTAATCCAAGAGCATGGTATATCTTTCCATCTCTTTGAATCATCTTTAATTTCCTCTATCAATGCCTTATAGTTCTCAGTGTATCAGTCTTTTACCTCCTTGGTTAGGTTTATTCTAAGGGTGTTTTTCTTAGATGCAGTTTTAAATGAGATTCCCCTCCCCTCCCATTTTCTCTTTCTGATAATTCATCATTAGTGTAAAGAAATGCAACAGATTTCTGATATCCTGATGCTCTTGCTTTTATTTTAGGCACTGAACAGATTTGATCAATAAAGCCTGGCCCTACAAAAATGTCTACCTTGGCTATGGTGGGACTAATGACCTTTAAGATTCTTCCTAAGTTCCAGAAACCCTGCAAAGCGACCCAAAGCACTCAGTCTTCTCCACCCTTCGCTGGCAGAAACAATCCAAGACACTGCCTTTTCCTGCAACCAGCACACATTTAATAAGGACCTGGTATGCACCAAGCCTTATTCTATGCCAGTGGATATCAAATGTGGCCTCTAGACGAGCAGCCTTATCATTACCCAGAAACTTACAAGAAACAAAAACTCTCAGGCCCATCCATAACCTGCTAGATCAGAAGCCCTGGGAGTGGTACCCAGTGTCTCTGTCCTAACAAGCCCCTCAGGTGATTCTGGAGTAACCCTGAAAATGGAGAATGTCCGGGTAGTGGGACATGGCCAAAGTAGCAACACTGCTGGGCATGACTTCAGTGGCTTTGTTCCTGTGTGGTAAAGATCATAAAATGTTCCTGACAAACTGCTGTTCAGAAAGAATTCATTAAGGTTGCCAGCCAATGAAAAAGAGTCCACATTGATGAAGAATTTATGTTTTGGTAAAATGTCACCATGTCCTCTGAAGCTATGCCACATATTAGGAAATTCTGAAATTGTTTAGCCATGATGTAATGTTGTAATTTTGCTGTGAACAAGTTTAAGAGCCTTGATAAATATTTTTCCTCTTTCTGCTGGTCCTTAACTGTAGCCTGTAATGCAGTTTTGATACTAGAAAATAATACTTCCTAGGATTGCCTCCACCTGAAAACTGAGGCTATAGCTGAAAAACTCTTCCATTAGTGCTTTTAAAAAAGCATGACCCATTATGTTTTATTTCCTTCCTCCCTCCCTTCCTGCTTTCCCTATTTTACATCAGCAATTTTAAAACTGATGAGATGTCTCTATCCTCCAGCACTCATCTAAATTTATCTCACCCACCTGTTCCTTTTCTAGAAAAGAAGCAACAAAAGGAATAGGTCTGTTATATAAACATTCATTAAAAGAAAATACACATCATAGTGAAGAAACCTTCATAGGTACTTGATTTCTACATCACCACAACAAGCTATGCCTTGTGACTATTCCTCTTTGCAGGTAGGACACCAAGGTTTGGAGAGACAGAGGGACCTGTCCACCATCCAGTTGATATGGCAATGGAACCAGAGTCTATATATTGCTCAGAATTTCTGCCTTCTAACCTCATGTGTGCCCACTAGGTTTCACCATAGTTTCACATTTTGCTTGGCCTATTTTTGTTTGTTCCCAAGGAAAGCTTGTTCTGCATATATGGGGACAGAGGGTACATGGGTAACCTGTGTACCTTTTGCTTACTTTTGCTGTGAACCTGAAATTGCTCTAAAAATAGTGTATTTAAAAAGTTGAATTTATCCTTAGAGAATGGAAACGTGATTCTTAAGACAAATGTTTTCCCGTTTCATCTATGTGGTACACACCGTCCAGCAGCTGAGAAATTATTACAGGAATTTGGATATCAGTCTGGTATCATTTTTTGAAGTAGAGTTGATTTAGTGGGTAAAGGATAAGTTAAATAGATAAAGAGAAAAGGCCAAACTAGCTGATCCAACTCTGCACATGTCCATTTAGCTAAGTTGAGAAAGCTTTAGAAAAATGAAAGAACAAAAACAAACACCTAATCCTCTCTCAACTTTGCAATAAGGTAAAACATCGAGTCAGCAATTTCTTATTCAAGACATAGGTGATCTGTCAGAAAGAAAGTAATGATATAGGACGTGCCAGAAGAAAGGGAAGGTAATAGAGGGTTCGTTTTATTTTATTTCATTTCAGTGAGGTTTGAGGTTTCCAAAATCGCCTGTTTTTTCACAGGCGGGCCTGTAGGCTTTAGATTCCCGAACTAAATGACCAACAGTCAGCCCGCCTCCCCGCCCCTCCACCCCCGGCCGCAGCCCCAGCCGTCCCGGGGGCTGCTCCCGATGCAGCCCCGTGGCCGCAACCGAAGGCTATTTCCAAGTCCGCCTGGTTCTTTCAGAAAGTCTTGTTTGTTGTCTCTTCAGTGACATTCTGTTTATTCAATCCCCCTTTTTTCCTTCTGAGGGAGACAGCTTAACATGTTTTCCCCTTCTTCTTTAAAAGATATTATCTGCTTTTCTTTATCACCGTCGAGAAGAGTGAAAAGCTCTGAAGCAAAATAAAGGGAGATTTAAAGCCGGGCGGAGAAGGGCGCTCGGCGGAGCGGGGCGCCGCCCCGGGACACTGCGGCGGCGCGGCCTCACCCGCGTTCCCGGGCCGCCGGCGACGCCTCAGCGCAGCCCGTCATTTCCTCGGACGGAGGCCCAGCCGAGGGCGCCTCCGGCGACGTGGGTGGGCTGCTGCAAAGACGCGGCGTCCAGTCCCATTCAGGAACTGCCCCGGGCCTGGCCCCGCGGAGGGCGGGCTCTGTGTTGTTTAAGTAAATAAACGGGTCGGAGGCCGGGCTGGCCGGCCCCCGCCCTCTCTCGCCGGCCCAGACCCCGCAGGCCGCCCCCCAGCCCCACCGCCCCAGCCCCGGGCCGCAACCACCGCCGCCACCCACCGCGCAGGCGGGACCGCGGGCCGTCCCCGGACTTTCCAGTAAACAGAGAAGCTCTATCTTTGTCCCGGGCCACCGGGAGGCACTTGGGCCCGTTCATCTTGTTTTTGCAGATGTTCCCTTGGGTTCTCTTCCTGGCCCACCTCCTGCCCCAGACACTTCCCCGCGGCCAGTTAGCATCTTCTGCGCGGAAGCTGGATTCCAGGGAAGCTCGAAGGGTGGTCCCGGGTCGGGAGCGCGGCCCCAGCTGGAAGCTGGCCAGGAATGCAGTTCTCAGGCCCTGCTCCGGACCTGGTGAATCAGAAACGCTGGGAAGGGGGCCCAGCCGACTTTTCTGCAGCTTCTCCAGGTGACTCCATGCACACCCAAGCATGTGAACCAAGGAGCCTGGCTGCTGGCTGCCCACGAGCTGGACTTTGATCTGTTCTGTTTGGCTGGGTCTTCAGGCCCCGAGGGCTGTCCAGCCCCAAGCACGTGCTCAGTATGCATTTTACAAACTAACAGGTGTTGCCGGGGTTGGGGTCGGGGAGGGCCAGCTGGCTGATTTGGATTGGTGTTTTCCTTTTTCCTTCCCACAAGTTCACCTCTGCCCCGGCCCTTCACAGTATATCTCAGCTGAAGGCCCAGGGGTTTTTCACTGGGTTTTTCCATCCACTTGTCTTTTTGAGAGGATTACGCCACAGACAAGTTCAGTGATGGAGGGATGGGAGGGCGTTGGGATAGAGAAAACGTCTCTTCCAAGACTGCCATGAGCATAGACTCTGCCTCTTATTTTTTGTTGACCATATATATATAGGAGTATGTGGCTCAGTGGTGAAGAATAGGCTTGTCAATGCAGGAGACGTGGGCTCGATCCCTGGGTCAGGAAGTTCCCTTGGAAAAGGAAATGGCACCCCACTCCAGTATTCTTGCCTGGGAAATCTCATGGACAGATGAGCCTGGCAGGCTACAGTCCATGGGGTTGCAGAAGAGTTGGACACAACTTAGCAACTAAACAGCAACTATACATACACACACACACACACACACATACACAGAGAGAGAGAGAGAGAGAGAGAGAGAGAGAGAGATGTCTTTGGATGGTCAAGCATTCAGGTGGTTATCACGTAGTGTGTGAAACGGAGAGGATCCCCTTCAATGCCCTTCTTCTTCTGTTGGGTCTGATCCTGTACAAGGCTCCCCCTGATAAGTATGGAGCATTTATTATGTGCCAGACCCTGGGGGAGGATGTCTGTGGTCAAGAAAATTGAGTCAGAATTTGTGCTCATGGTATTTTCATTTCACATCAAGGAAGATAGATAAATAATTTCAATAAAATACAATGTGACAAGTGTTAGGAGTGTTATTTTGTTGTTCAGTCGCTCAGTCATGTCCAAATCTTTGCCACCCCATGGACTGCAGTACACCAGGCTTCCCTGTCCATCACCATCTCCTTGAGGTTGCTCAAATTCATGCCCATTGAGTCAGTAATGCCATCCAACTATCTCGTCCTCTGTCGTCCCCTTCTCCTCCTTTCTTCAGTCTTTCCCAGCATCAGGGTCTTTTCTAATGAATCAGTTCTTCACATCAGGCGGCCAAAGTATTGAGCTTCAGCTTCAGCATCAGTCTTTCCAGTGAATATTCAGGATTGATTTCCTTTGGGATTGACTGTTTTGATCTCCTTTCAGTCCACAGTGTTATTTAAGATCCTTCTAATTACATACCATCTTGTGGCATCTCTTGTTACCTTGATCTGTTATTATTTACCTGTTTCACTAATTTAGCATGTTTACTTCTTGTCTTTCCAGCTGGATGTTAAGTTTCTGGAGGATAAGAACAATGTGTTACATCCTTTTATCTCCTCTTAGCCTGGTAGTCTTTATGTATATACCATTGATTCTAGCTGGGGTAATGTTGCTGGAGCAGCATCTGGAGACATCTTTGGTTGTTACAACTTGCACAAATTGGGAACAAGGTCCTATCGACATCTAGTTGGTGAAGGTCAAGGACGCTGCTAACATCCAACAGTGCACGGGACAGCCTCCACCCCCAATACAGAATTACCCAGCCCCAAATGTCAATGGTGCAGGGCTGAGAAGCCTGGCCTAGGGAAACCTTTTGGATTCTCCCTGCAACATCCTCCTCCTAACAAGCTAGTGCCTGGGAAACCAGGGAAGCTAACACAGCCCAGCAAGACTGCAGGGCTCTCCTCCTTCCTCTTCATCCACCAGCCAGCACAGCTCTTCCTCTTCCTGCCAGACAAGTCATTCCTTTTCCTTGTTTGTGACAATAAAATCTGACCTGGCTTAGGCAGAAGGGGACACGGACTCACACCTCATTTTCTTTAGCCTTTGAGACCAGATTTCTAGATACCAAATTCCCAGGTCATCTTTATTCTGATCATACGTCAGGTCATCAGTCCTTAAGGTGTGTTCAGGGTCTCCAAGTCCATCCCACATCAGCCAGTATGGCTCCACCTGAGGCCTTAGCCAGACTCGTATGTCAGAAGGATCTTGACAATGAGAGAAGTTTGAAAATCACCACTAGCAATCCTTTGACTCTAACTTGGCTCTTTGAAAGTGGCAGAGTAGGGATATTCCTGGAATGGTGATGAGTAACTGATACTCCTATGACTAGTGTCCCTCACTAGGATGGTTCTAAAACTAGAAATTTCCTGGCTTCTTAGCCCTACATCATAGAAGTGATTAAAAAGGGAAGTTGTGTTTCCAGGGTGCATCAACATCGATTCTGGTCCTTAGTGTGATGCTGAGAAGGAGCAAAGTCCTGAAAAACTGCCAGTCCACCCTGAGTAGGGTGGACTGGCTTTGTAACCATTTCTTCATGTAGCTCATCACATGAGACTTGGTCTTTGATCATGAAGCTGCACCTGAAACACCTGCTCATTTTTCTTTGTGGGAGTCCTGCCTAATGAAGTGTCCAAATGCAGTTGGTTCACACATCAGGCTAGAATATTCAGTATTCTGGGTAATGAAGGGCAAATGCTGGCCTTCACTGGGGTGGCTGCATTGCTGCAGGAATTATTGACCCTTCTGGAGTGGGGAATGGCAGGGGTGGGAAGAAATGTGCTAGGTTTGTGGTTTAGGAGAGACTGGGAGCTGGGGGGGTGGGAGGGAGATGAGCTAGTGTAAAAGACACGGCCACTGGTGCTTGGGAGCTGTGAGCACTAATATCTAATGCCTATTTCCCCTTTTACTTTGTAATTTCTCAAGGTTGCTGGTTAACATCATTAAGCATGACCATCTCATTCTGTTATGGCTTAGAGAAGACCCTGGCCCTGTGGTTGGACTGAGTGGCATTCTGGAGCAGCAAGGTAGTGATGAGAAGCCTGGGGGAGAGTGGGACCGCAGAAATGCCCAGGAAAGGATATTCTTGCAATTCCTTAGGAAAGACACTCAGATTACAATAATTTGAACTTTAGTGGGGAAGAGCAAACTTGAATTGCTAAAAGCTCTGGGACATCTGTTTTACAGGTGTTTTCAAACATGCAAGAGTTTTAGTATCTGAAGATTGTGTTGAGGGACTCTGGTGGGATGAGTGTGCCTGCTGCCCTGAGGAGAGGCAGCTTGAGACCCATCAGAACTGGCTGGGTTTCAACTGGCTAGACCAGCGGTCCTCATACAGGGTAATTTTTGCTTCCCAGGTGACATTGGGCAATGTCCAGAGACACAACTAGTTGTCACAAATGGGGAGGTGGGTGCTACTGGTATCTGGTAGATAAAGTCAGGGACATTGCTAGGTTTCCTGCAATCCACAGGAAAACTGCATGATAAAGATTTATCCAACCTAACATGTCAGTTGTACTGCTGTTGAGCAACTCTGGGCTAGAAGAGGGAGAGAGAGCTTCTTGAGAAACACTTGAAGACAAGGCTCATGTGGGAGAGCCAGAATGATGCAGGAGGTCTATGCAAGATTCCATTCCACTGAGGAAAGCACTGCAGACACAAGCCACCAGAATCTGCCTGAGATGTGCTGGCCTGTGTCCTGCTCTGCAAATTTAGCATCAGGGGAGAGCTAAATCCTAGAATATTTTCATGCATATGTGATTCTGAGCCAGGGTCTCCCAGCCAGGTCTTTTGAAGGAGGATTGGATGATTTTCTGTACTGAAGGGAAGTGAAAATCCCCACTACTTCCTTGAGGGACCTGGAAGAATATGTTAGCTGGAATGCTGCCCGACTCCCGCTGAGTGTGGCTAGACCTAGAGGCCTTGAGGATCAGTCCTTCGTTTGCTAGAAACATCGTATTCAAAGCACAAACTAGCTCTGTCAGTGCCCCTAGTGGTAACTGTATTGAGTGATAGCCAGTGATAAAGTAGATTGGTCTTTACTCAGGCTGTGCCAGAAGCCCAGACTTCCAGCCACAAGAACTGGGGATTTCAGGGGCAAGGCAGGTGGGGGAATGCCTCATCGAGGGAGGGTTAGACTACATGAGCAAGGGAAAGACCAGGCGGGCCTCCTCTGAGGGAAGTGCCTCCTTCTATGTATAATCTGGATCGTATCCTTAGACTGCCTTTGCCCACCCTATCCAGAGTCTCCTGAGGTTCCCAGCCAACAAGGGGGTTTTTCTGTGTGAGCTCACTGGTGGGGCATCTGTGGACACATTCTAACTAATCCCTTTAATCCTGCCATGAGACATGAATACAAGCACCAGTGACACAAGCTGGCGCCTTCTTGCAGATAGTTGCATAGAACTCTGTACCAAGCATACATGGAGCAGCAGAGTGACAACTGTTAATTTGATTTATCTACATTTGAAAAAACAAAGGTCTTTGGAAATAAATGTTGTCAACATGAACCCAGTTCTGATGGGCTTCTAATATTCTATAAGATCATTACACTTTTCCTAGCCTTAGATTTCTTATCTATAGTATTGTTAGAGGATGGGAAGAATTCATGCAACACAGTTAGTACATTATCTGACCCAAACTAGGTACGCAAGGAAGCTGCTTTTATTACTGTTGTTATTTCTCAGACTTCATTCAAGGCTGGGGAAGTCTTGAACTGACATGGTGTTTTTGCAACTGGCCAATAGGGTTCCTGTAGTTAGTTACTGTTCCTTAACTATAGCTGCTTCAAAGCTTCTTAAAACTTTTAGTAGTATTGGTAATATATCATATGTGTACAGATGAATTAATCAACACATAAACCCAATTATTGCCTAAAATAAAAGAATATGATAGCTTCTTTAATACATACTTAAAAATAAATTGTCTTTGAAAAAGGAGGTACACTAAATCTCATACTCCTAAATATAGTAACATCACCTGGCTCAAAGTATTGCCAAAGTTTTCATTACTTGGTAAAGGGCTCAGTGAATTATCTAAGGTGTTATCACAATAGATTTATATCTGAAAAGGTAATTTTATCTTTATACTTTTATGTTTTAAAGCCTAGCTTTCCAAACCGTTCATTGATTTTGTATTAACTATCTTGGGAAAAAAATATGAGTATCAGTGAAGCAGTTTCCTAGAATTTGTATTTTAATAAGCTGGATGTGTGTGTGTGTGTGTGTGCACGTGCACGTGTGTGTGTGTGTGTGTGTGTGTGTTGGGAAGAAGATAGTTGGGAAGAGTATCACCCATTTAAATAATCTTTTTGGGTAACTTTTCTAAAAATTAAAACCCCTTTAGATTTAGGACCTAGTAATCAGAAACTTTTAATTCATCACTGATGTAAAGAAAGTCAACATTATCTTTGGTTTACAAAAATGTCTGCACATCTGTTTTCTCATGCACTAATACCTATATCTATATATTAATTCTTTAATCATTTACTTTTAATATTGAGTACTTTTAAGATGCCCAGGTTAGACAGGTATTGTTGGGGATGCAATGTGTGAGACAGAGTCCCTTTATTCCATGAGTGTATGAGAGCTGAGACAAAATGCTCCTCCCTAATTTCTCCTTCAAATAGTTAAATGTGGAAGAGATTGCTAGCTATTCTTTAAATACCCATTCTCATCATGCAAGTGGGATATGCTCAAAGTGGAGGGAGAAGTCGTTAAAAGGAAAGAAAATGTCCTTCCTTCCCTTTTCCTCATTCTGATGGGGATACAGTGGTGAGCCATCGAAGAGAGCCAGGCTGAGCGACCACATGGAAGGAGCCTGGGTCCCACACTGTGGGGTGTGGCGTTCGCCCAGTGTGCACACCTCAGACAATTCTTGCAAGAGAAATAAACTTGTATCTTAAGGCATTGTTTTAGTGTCTTTCTGGCAGTGGAACCCATCTACTAATTACTACAGGAAGGGGCAGGGCCTGAGTGAGTGCTAAACATGGTGACAAGGTGAACAGGACTAGAGCAGTCAGAGGACAATTTATGGAGAATTCACACTTGACTCAGTTTCTGATGCTAGAATTTGCAAGAGTGGAGGAGAAAGCAGAGGTCATTTCAAATGGTTCAAAGAATGATGCCTTTTAGGGGATGACAAGGAGGTCAGGCCAGCTGGATGGAATGGGGGTACAGAGGGAGTGTCTGGGTGCATGGGGATGCAGAATTTCAAAACTTATCCTAGAAGCAACACGAAACCTTGAAATTTTGAAAGCAAATTGGAAAGCAGCTCTTGAGCTGGCAATTTTACTGGTGGAAGGAGATCAGCTAAAGACTGTTAAGGGTTTTCTGTGTTTCGCAGAAGCTACAAGGCTCTGCAGAACCTTCTGAGGCAGCAGGAAGGGCTGAGTGGAGATGGGACAGGCAATGGTCTTTGTTTCTCCACCCTATTTAATCAGCAAACCTCAATTTTATCTATTTAATGTAGACTTGGGGTTTCTGTGCAAGGTTTTACTTGAAGAAAGGAGTGCATGGGGTTAAATGTTTCAGAGGCCACAGGACTGTGGGTGGTCTGGGAGAGCAGCAAACCCAGCCTGTATTTGATGTATTTGTATTTGATGGAGGATGCTTAGTATTTAGATGTTCTTTGTTTATGAGGTTAGGAGCTGTACAAGCACATCTGGCTTCCTGGCTAACTAGCTGAGTTATTTTAAGCCTCAGTTTTCTCATCTGTAAAATGAGTGGCTTTTTTCTTTAAGAGAATGTGGTGAGGCATGAGTTACTATATGCAGAGCACACAAAATACTGCCTTGCACATATTAAATGTTCAATAAATGTTAATGTTATTGTTATTGCTGTCATTACCATCCTTACATTTATAATTATCATATAAGGATGACATTTATAGGAACTTAATAGCTAATGTTGATAGATGTAGAATGAAAGACAGACAACTGGTTGAAAGTGGCAGTTAGAAATTTGTAATGTTCACTGAAAATTTTTACTGGAATATAATTCTACTTCCCGTGAACTTGGGTATTATTGATGTTACTTCAGATAACTAACAAGCTATCCCGAGAACCTGAATTATGATGGAAAACTACTTTAGCTCAACTCTGCATAATCCAATATATACTTCAGTTTAGTTCAGTCACTGAGTAGTATCCGACGCTTTGCACCCCAATGAACCGCAGCACGCCAGGCCTCCCTGTCCATCACCAACTCCCAGAGTATACCCAAACTCATGTCCATTGAGTCGATGATGTCATCCAACCATCTCATCCTCTGTTGTCCCCTTTTCCTCTTGCCCTCAATCTTTCCCAGCATCAGGGTCTTTTCAAATGAGTCACCTCTTCCGCATCAGGTGGCCAAAGTATTGGAGCTTCAACATCAGTCCTTCCAATGAACACCCAGGATTTTAGGATGGACTGGTTGGATCTCCTTGCAGTCCAAGGGACTCTCAAGAGTCTTCTCCAACACCACAGTTCAAAAGCATCAATTCTTCAGTGCTCAGCTTTCTTTATAGCCCAACTCTCACATCCATACATGACTACTGGAAAAACCATAGCCTTGACTAGATGGACCTTTGTTGATAAAGTAACATCTCTGCTTTTTAATATGCTGTCTAGGTTGGTCATAACTTTCCTTCCAAGGAGCAAGTGTCTATTAATTTCATGGCTGCAATCACCATCTGCAGTGATTTTGAAGCCCCCCAAAAATAAAGTCAGCCACTGTTTCCACTATTTCCCCATCTATTTGCTGTGAGGTGATGGGACCGGATGCCATGATCTTAGTTTTCTGAATGTTGAGCTTTAAACCAACCTTTTCAGTCTCTTCTTTCCCTTTCATCAAGAGACTCTTCAGTTCTTCTTCACTTTCTGCCATAGGGGTGGTGTCATCTGCATATCTGAGGTTATTGATATTTCTCCCAGCAATCTTGATTCCAGCTTGTGCTTCTTCCAGCCCAACGTTTCTCATGATGTACTCTGCATATAAGTTAAATAAGCAGGGTGTCAATATACAGCCTTGACGTACTCCTTTTCCTACTTGGAACCAGTTTGTTGGTTACTTCCTGACCTGCAATGCCAAAGAATGCTCAAACTACTGCACAATTGCACTCATCTCACACAGTTCTGTTACTTCTTAATCTGCATACAGGTTTTGCAAGAGGCAGGTCAGGTGGTCAGGTGGTCTGGTATTCCCATCTCCTTCAGAATTTTCCACAGTTTAATGTGATCCACACAGTCGAAGGCTTTGGCATAGTCAATAAAGCAGAGATAGATATTTTTCTGGAACTCTCTTGCTTTTTCGATGATCCAGTGGATGTTGGCCATTTGATCTCTTATTCCTCTGCCTTTTCTAAAACCAGCTTGAACATCTGGAAGTTCTCGGTTCACGTATTGCTGAAGCCTGGCTTGGAGAATTTTGAGCATTACTTTAGTAGCGTGTGAGATGAGTGCAATTGTGCAGTAATTTGAGCATTCTTTGGCATTGCCTTCTTTGGGATTGGAATGAAAACTGACTTTTTCCAGTCCTGTGGCCACTGCTGAGTTTTCCAAATTTGCTGGCATGTTGAGTGCAGCACTTTCACAGCATCATCTTTTAGGATTTGAAATAGCTCAACTGGAATTCCATCACCTCCACTAGCTTTGTTCATAGTGATGCTTCCTAAGGCCCACTTGACTTCATATTCCAGGATGTATGGCTCTAGTTGAGTGACCATATGCTTCAGTTCAGTTCAGTTGTTCAGTCGTGTCCGAATCTTTGAGACCCCATGAATCGCGGCACGCCAGGCCTCCCTTTCCATCACAAACTCCCAGAGTTTACTCAAACTCATGCCCATCAAGTCGGTGATGCCATCCAGCCATCTCATCCTCTGTCGTCCCCTTCTCCTCCTGCCCTCAATGCCTCTCAGCATCAGGGTCTTTTCCAATGAGTCAACTCTTCACATCAGGTGGCCAAAGTATTGGAGTTTCAGCTTCAGAATCAGTCCTTCCAATGAACACCCAGGATTGATCTCCTTCAGGATGGACTGGTCGGATCTCCTTGCAGTTCAAGGGACTCTCAAGAGTCTTCTCCAACACCACAGTTCAAAAGCATCCATTTTTCAGCACTCAGCTTTCTTCACAGTCCAACTTTCACATCCATACATGACCACTGGAAAAACCATAGCCTTGACCAGAGGGACCTTTGTTGGCAAAGTAATGTCTCTGCTTTTTAATATGCTGTCTAGGTTGGTCATAACTTTCCTTCCAAGGAGTAAGTGTCTTTTAATTTCATGGCTGCAGTCACCATCTGCAGTGATTTTGGAGCCCCCCAAAATAAAGTCTGACACTGTTTCCACTGTCCCCCCATCTATTTCCCATGAGGTGATGGGATCAGATGCCATGATCTTAGTTTTCTGAATGTTGAGCTTTAAGCCAACTATTTCACTCTCCTCTTTCACTTTCATCAAGAGGCTTTTTAGTTCCTCTTCACTTTCTGCCATAAGGGTGGTGTCATCTGCATATCTGAGGTTATTGATATTTCTCCCGGCAATCTTAATTCCAGCTTGTACTTCTTCCAGCCCAGCGTTTCTCATGATAAACTCTGCATAGAAGTTAAATAAGCAGGGTGTCAATATACAGCCTTGACGTACTCCTGTACCTATTTGAAACCAGTCTGTTGTTCCATGTCCAGTTCTAACTGTTGCTTCCTGACCTGCATACAGGTTTCTCAAGAGGCAGGTCAGGTGGTCTGGTATTCCCATCTCCTTCAGAATTTTCCACAGTTTATTGTTATCCACACAGTCAAAGGCTTTGGCCTAGTCAATAAAGCAGAAATAGATGTTTTTCTGGAACTCTCTTGCTTTTTCGATGATCCAGCAGATATTAGCAATTTGATCTCTGGTTCCTCTGCCTTTTCTAAAACCAGCTTGAACATCTGGAAGTTCTCGGTTCACATACTGTTGAGGCCTGGCTTGGAGAATTTTGAGCATTACTTTACTAGCGCGTGAGATGAGTGCAATTGTGCAGTAGTTCGAGCATTCTTTGGGATTGCCTTTCTTAGGGATTAGAATGAAAACTGACCTTTTCCAGTCCTGTGGCCACTGCTGAGTTTTCCAAATTTGCTGGCATGTTGAGTGCAGCACTTTCACAGCATCATCTTTCAGGATTTGAAATAGCCTAACTGGAATTCTATCACATCCACTAGCTTTGTTCATAGTGATGCTTTCTGAGGCCCACCTGACTTCACATTCCAGGATGTCTGGCTCTAGGTGAGTGATCACACCATTATGATTATCTGGGTCATGAAGATCTTTCTTGTTCAGTTCTTCTGTGTATTCTTGCTACCTCTTCTTAATATCTTCTGCTTCTGTTAGGTCCATACCATTTCTGTCCATGATTGAGCCCATCTTTGCATGAAATGTTCCCTTGGTATCTCTTATTTTCTTGAAGAGATCTCTAGTCTTTCCCATTCTGTTGTTTTCCTCTATTTCTTTGCATTGATCGCTGAAGAAGGCTTTCTTATCTCTCCTGGCTATTCTTTGGAACTCTGCATTCAAATGAGAATATCTTTCCTTTTCTCCTTTGCTTTTTGCTTCTCTTTTTTTCACAGCTATTTGTAAGGCCTCCTCAGACAACCATTTTGCCTTTTTGCATTTCTTTTCCATGGGGATGATCTTGATCCCTGTCTCCTGTACAATGTCACGAACCTCCATCCATAGTTCATCAGGCTCTCTGTCTATCAGATCTAGTCCCTTAAATCTATTTTTTACTTCCACTGTATATTCATAAGGGATTTGATTTAGGGCATACCTGAATGGTGTAGTGGTTATCCCTACTCTCTTCAGTTTAAGTCTGAATTTGGCAATAAGTAGTTCATGATCTGAGCCACAGTCAGCTCCAGGTCTTGTGTTTGCTGACTGTATAGAGCTTCTCCATCTTTGGCTGCAAAGAATATAATCAATCTGATTTCGGTGTTGACCATCTGGTGATGTCCATGTGTAGAGTCTTCTCTTGTGTTGTTGGAAGAGGGTGTTTGCTATGACCAGTGCGTTCTCTTGGCAAAACTCTATTAACCTTTGACCTGCTTCATCCTGTACTCCAAGGTCAAATTTGCCTGTTACTCCAGGTGTTTCTTGACTTCCTACTTTTGCATTCCAGTCCCCTATAATGAAAAGGACATCTTTTTTGCGTTCTAGTTCTAAAAGGTCTTGTAGGTCTTCATAGAATCGTTCAACTTCGGCTTCTTCAGCGTTACTGGTTGGGCATAGGCTTGGGTTACCGTGATATTGAGTGGTTTGCCTAGGAAATGAACAGAGATCATTCTGTCCTTTTTGAGATTGCATCCAACTACTGCATTTCGGACTCTTTCATCGACTATGATGGCTACTCCATTTCTTCTAAGGGATTCTTGCCCACAGTAGTAGATATAACGGTCACCTGAGTTAAATTCACCCATTCCAGTCCATTTTAGTTTGCTGATTCCTAGAATGTCAACACTCACTCTTGCCATCTCCTGCTTGACCACTTCCAATTTGCCTTGATTCATGGACCTAACATTCCAGGTTCCTATGCAATATTGCTCTTTACAGCATCAGACCTTGCTTCTATCACCAGTGACATCCACAACTGGGTATTGTTTTTGCTTTGGCTCCATCCCGTCATTCTTTCTGGAGTTATTTCTCCACTGATTTTCAGTAGCATGTTGGGCACCTACCGATCTGGGGAGTTTCTCTTTCAGTGTCCTATCATTTTGCCTTTTCATACTGTTCATGGGCTTCTCAAGGCAAGAATACTGAAGTGGTTTGCCATTCCCTTCTCCAGTGGACCACATTCTGTCAGACCTCTCCAATATTACCCGACTGTCTTGGGTGGCCCCACATGGCATGGTTTAGTTTCACTGAGTTAGACAAGACTGTGGTCCTGTGATCAAGTTGGCTAGTTTTCTGTGATTATGGTTTTAGTGAGTCTGCCCTCTGATGCCCTCTCACAACACCTACCATCTTACTTAGGTTTCTCTTACCTCGGACGTGGGGTATCTCTTCACGGCTGCTCCAGCAAAGCGCAGGCGCTGCTCCTTACCTTGGACCAGGGGTATCTTCTCACGGCAGCCCCTCCTGACCTTGAACGTGGAGTAGCTCCTCTCAGCCCTCCTGCGCCGGCGCTGCAGCTGCTCCTTGGAGGTGGGGTAGCTCCTCTCTGGCGGGGCCCCTGACCTCTGGGGTCGGGTAGTTCCTCTCAGCCCCCGCCCCTGACCTCGGGAGTGGGGAAGCTCCTCTCGGCCGCCGCCCCTTACCTTGGACGTGGAGAGTTCCTCTCGGCCTTGCTCCTGTGCTGTCGCAGCCAGGCGCTCTCGGTGGCTACCCCTGACCTTGGGCTAGGGTTAGCGCCTCACGGCCGCGCTTCTGCGCGGCCCGCCGCAGCCGGCGCGCTTCTGCGCAGTCCGTCATATGCTTAGCACTCAACAAAATCTATTGGGAAGTTTCTATGACTTGACATCAGGAGGAAAGTGGCTATCATGGAGGTTAATTCCCTAGAGACAGTTCTCCCTAAGCTGAATTTACATTTCCTCTCTTTATTTTTGTCCCAGAGAACTTAAGGGGTTACCTTTCTTTCTAATCTGTTTTCATCTGCTTTCCTCTCAGGATTCTCTCTCCTGGTTGTACAAAAGAGCAATGAGATAAGATATATCTTTTTTGACCTCCAAAATAAATCCCATAACCCTTTTGCCAATTTTGTTTTGTTTTGAGATTTGTTACTGCTTGTACCTATAGGGAATAGACAGATATTAACAAAAATAATAAGCAATGACAGCATTACAAATTCCCAAGAAATCTATATTCTGCATGGTATTTCTGACCTCTACTTATATGAAGTGAAGGCTAAATTTTTTTTCCCATTTTATCTTCTCTGACTTCCTAGTTAGCTGTACCTCTTGATTTCTTCTAATTCTTATTTTGAAATGGATAGTCCCAGCTCTGTGTAGGTGGGGCCTTAGACCCAATAATGTAAGGTTTAGCTCAAGAACCACCAAAAAGGTGTATCTAAAAACTCCATTAGGAACAGGAAGATGGAAAAAGAGAGACATCACCTTTTGGAGTGCAGGATGTATAAAGATGACATGAGACAGAGAAAGTGGGATCACTCATCTCCTGTTTCCTGTTTGTCTCCCTCCCTCTCTTCCTTCCTTGCCTACCTTCTTTCTTACTACTGTTCACAAGTCCTTTAGGGTAGATATTCCTACCTGAGAAATGGGCCTGCTTGCATCTTCTTCCTGTTTCATCTTGTTTTCCCTCCATCCTGGGTGTCTCAGCAAGTTCTTGTCTCTTCTTGGAAGCCTGCCTGGCTCTGTGGCCCTTGCCTTTCCCCAGTGCCCCATGAGGAAGTCTCTCACATCCAGAGGTGCTTGTCCATCATGTCGGCAGCAGTCTTTATAGAGTCACCAGCCTAATTGTCTCTCTCTGGGAGAATTCTACCTCAAAAGATATATAGGAAACTTTTATTTCTCAGGTGACTTATTGTAGAGAACAACTTCACACACCAGTGCTAACACCAGAGGGAAGGCAAATTTGGGGGAGACTAGACAGTGTATCAAGAGAGAGTTACTGGAATAACCACTTTTATCTTAAAAAGTAAATCAATCTGTTTGATGCTTAAATCCTTAAACATGCTGTGAAAATAATGTTTGGTTCCCAAGGGAGGAGTAGATTTGTTGCTTCTTTATTCATAACAATGCTCATAACTTTGTATAACCTTGAGGTGAGTAGCCAGATTTCAATATGGCTTAAAATTTAAAGATATAATAAGCAGTGGGCTCAGGGGTTAATATGGCATAGTACCAAGGTCTGAGCTTGTGTTTGCAGAGTTGGTCTTGTTTTAAAAACTACATTTATTGAAGTGATTTCTATCAACAACTTAATATTTAGAGGAGTTGCTCTAGGCAGAAAAGGAAAAAATTCACTGTAGCCAATAAATGTCTTTGCCATTTGTCCCATCATATCTGAACTTAATTTTTTCAGGAGAAACCACAAAAAATACCTACTATAGTTGTGTTGAAGGCCCTTGAGGTAACTGCTACGAGTTGTGGTGGGGGAAGGGTTCTTGTGGAGCTGTGATTGAATTACCTCCAGGACCAGTGGGAGGTCACTAGCACTTCTTGCCTTAGAGACATTTATTTCTCTTCTAACTTGATCTTAAGTCTTGCCAGGGTGAAACAAACTCAAATTTCTCTTGGTCTGTCATTTTAGTAGAATTCTTTTTCTGTTTTTTGGCAGTGTGAATGATATGAATTGTGCTAATTATGTTAAGACCTCATCTGTTGTTATTTGTAGATTTTCATGAAACCTGGGATGCATCTCAGAGAGCTGTCCCCTGCATGCAATCCTCTGAAACAAATGGGTCAATGAAGCCAGCAGTGGGAAGAAAGCTTGCCAAAGGAAATGCTTATATCCTCGGAGGGTGCTCGGTAGCCAGGCCATTCAGCCAACTCCAAAATTTATGGAGCATCTTTTGGATACCAGAGCTCCACTGTAAGACTATTTGCAAGCAATGGGTAGAAGGCAAAGAGAAAGCCAGGTGGAGTCTGACTACTGAGCTAGAAAACTGAAGACCATAGCTGTGCTGGTAACTGAAGAACAGTTTTCCACGCTCATCCCGAGCTGGTAGCATCCCAAGCTGAAAGAAAAGTCATACCTTCGCTCTCTCTTAAACCCAATTTCAACTTGGTGAGTGTTGCTCTGCCTACATCTACAACTGAACCATGATACAAAGGGCCCCCAAAGGAGCAGGGCTAGACTTGGCCTCTGCTCTGTTTGCAAAGCTGTGTGCTCTGGTGAGGGTCTGGGTCTGCTCATGGGGCGCACTTTTTCTCCTTCTCCCGGAGGTGCCCCACAGGTTTGTGACTTTGAATTTGATTCACTGAAGTTTCCTGCTAGCCAGCTACCTAGGAAACAATGGACAGGGAAATAAAGAAGCAGAAGATACCCATGTGTCGCCTGAGGCAGAAAACTGTTAAGTGGAGACCTGAAGATATTCCTGGGTTTTCTCAAAAGCTGCTCTGAGAACACACACACACACAAACACAAACATACACACACACTTTCCCTTCTCTGACTTCTGGCTCTGTTTTTTTATTTGGAAAGGCATCAAGGTTTTTATCTCAGGGAGGACTATGATAAAAGTCAAGGTGTGTAACACCTTCTGATAAAACCTGGAGCTGTCAAATGCTCAGTGCTGCTTCTTTGCTCCTAAGACATGTTGCTAAATTCTCCACATGGACCTTTCCAGTTCCTGTGGTTTGTGGCACCTGATACCACTTTTTCCACATGGCCTTACAGAGTCTACCTGCTCAGCGATACGTGCTTCTCCCTTCCTGAAGAGCTGTACTTCTGAAGAGCTCGGGGCTCCAGTGAGAACCAGGACTGAGCTCCCCTTCAGGTGATGACTGAGAGATGATGCCTGGCAGCTTCTCAGAGCTGGCACACCTGGGCCCAGGCAGGGAGGTCTTAGCTATCAGAAAGTAAAAGAATACTTTCTTTCACTTGTATTGTATTGTGTCAGCTCTTGTATTAATGGAGCTGATATTGCAGGCATCTGGGGAAAGAAAAGGAAAACTGTGTTCTTTATACCTCCATACTTTTTAAGAAAAACAAAATCCTACACTAAACACTGCAAATAAAAAGAGAAACAGGGCTTGCCTATGGGACATGATTCACATGCCCAGAGCAAATTGGGCCCGATTCTGTTTCAACATAATTAACACTTGTGCTAATTACAAATGCATTCCTGTCTTCAGGACTGATGTTAGGCTTGGCTGCCCCCAGCTCTGGCCTTGGCATTTGACTCCTGCCTTTGTTAGGAGAAGCAAAGGAAGCAAAGACCCATAGAACCCACCCTTGTCTTCCCCTCTGTTCCTGCTTGTGCACCCCTGCCCCTCCACACTGACACACACACTGAGCCCCTTTCATATTCAGAGGTGCTGATAGAGGCTGGAGGCATCAACACCTGGCATTTCCAGGGCCAAGAATTTCATCAGATTTTGCCCAGATGAGCTGTCAGCAATGTCATGATTTGAACATTTTTGGAAAAGGAAATAGACTATTTTTGAGCAGTGATCACTAAGTGTACCATATACATTGGTTTGTATACACAAGTATGTGTGCACACACCTGCAGGTAGGCACTAAAGCCCACCCACTGCTGTCTCAAAATCCTTGTCAGTTAGCACTTTCTCCAGTAACAGAAGTGATTACTCTGATGGGAAATGCAAAATTAAGCTCTGGAGTGATTTCCTTAGAAATCAGTAAGGAGGGTTTCCTGGAACCTTTTTTTTTAAGATGAAAAGCTTGTTTTCCCTTAAGAATTTGCTCCAAAAAAAGCAGCTTTCACCATATGTTTTCCTGGAGGGAAGAAGGAGGGGACAGAATGTACAAGCTGAATGCTAACTAAAGATTGCAGCCCTGGATTCCATTGGCAGCTAGTCACTAGGATCCTGGAAAGACCTTGGCCAGTCTGTCAAGTTGAAGGCTATTTAGGAAAGTCCTGGGCAGCATCAGTGCCTCATAAGTATCAGAGTGGCCAGTAGCTAAATGTATGATCAATAAGAGCAGTTTTTCCCCAGGGATAAGTGAGGAGGGGATCAGTCTATGACAAGTTTTTAAGATTCGCTGAACCAGAGTTTTACACATTTTAATGAAAAACTTTGACCTGTGACTCAAACATGGTGAGTGGGCAGGCTCAGTGAAACCAATACTGGACAAAGAACCATAAAACCATAGAACCAGGACCCTAAGTAACTGAGTTCCTTGGTCTTAGTCTTGTCTTCCAAGTAGTATTATCGCTAAACTCGTGTGGATAAGTCCCTGCCTGCCCTTCTCTTAAAGTTTTCCAGGAAATAAAAATTTACAAGCTACACTGTTAATTCCCCAGAGGGATTATCATAAATTCATTCAACAAATATTTATCAAATGTGCACTTTGTGCCTGGCCTTTTTCTGAGCCCTGGGGATATAATAATTAATTAAGTGCCCCAATCCCAGCCTTCATGGGGCTTATATTCTAAATGGGGGGAGGGGAAAATTTAGAAAATGTAAGGCTAGAGAAGAAACAAAAGTGAGTCAAATATAGAGTCTGTTATTAATAAATGGTGAAAAGTGCTATTATGAGTAGCACTAAAATGCTTTACATGAGACTTCATCATTTCCTTGAGCCAGGATGTGTACATTCTATGTGATTTTCACAAGAGAAAACTGCCTGGAATATCATGGAAATCCCTCAGGTTCACATGAGTAAAAGTGACTTTTCTGGAATTAGAATGCACGTCATGGGATGCCCAGTGGCCTCCCCTTCTATAAAACTTAACTATAGAAATTCAAACGCCTGTCTTTTCTTAGTACTCACTGGAGACTTGAATTTTAAGGTCATTCAGTCATACTGACTTTAGTTGCAAGGGCCCATGAGGGCTAAACAGAAATAGCCACAGAAGGATGGCATCAGAGCAACACCACCCAGGAGGCTGAGTCTTCCCTTTAGCCAGAAAGAGTCCTATTGGGAGGGAACAAATGATTACACTTTTCCAAATGTTTTCAGAGGGGGAACGTGAAAAGACAGCCTAGGCCAGGCTCTGCCCATGTCATGTCGCTGTGACACAAACTGGAAACAAGAAGGGATTTAAGAGAAAAAGGGACTGAGTGCTTACTGTTGTAATATACTGTGCTTCCTTGCACTAGGAAATCCAATTCCCCTTTTATTCCTACCTATTCCCCCCCCCTCCCAACTATAAAACAGGGGCAAAAAGAGACCCAGGTGTTCCATTGTTGTTTAGTCACTAAGTTGTGTCTATTTGTGACCTCATGGACTGTAGCACACCAAGCTTCCCTGTCCTTCACTATCTCCAGGAAAGTGAAAATGTTCGTTGCTCAATCGTGTCTGACTCTTTGTAACTTCACGGACTGTAGTCGACCAGGGTCCTCTGTCCACAGAGTTCTCCAGGCAAGTATATTGGAGTGGGTTGCCAATTCCTTCTCCAGGGTTCTTCCTGACTCAGGGATAGAACCACAGTCTCCCGCACTGTGGGCAGATTCTTTACCATCTAAGGCACCAGAGAAGCCTCTATCTTCTGGAGTTTGCTCAGATTCGTGTCCATTGGGTTGGTGATGCTATCTAACCGTCTCATCCTCTGCCGACCCCTTCTCCTGCTCTCAGTCTTTCCCAGCATCAGGGTCTTTTCCAGTGAGTCGGCTCTTGGCATCAGGTGGCCAAAGAATTGGAGCTGCAGCATCAACCCTTCCAAATGAATATTCAGGGTTGATTTCCTTTAGGCTTGACTGGTTTGATCTCCTTGCTTTCCAAGGGACTCTCAAAAGTCTTCTCCAGCACCACAGTTCAAAAGCATGAATTCTTCAGTGCTCAGCTTTCTTTATGGTCCAACTCTCATATCTGTACATGATGGTGTTCTGTAATAGTCATCAAAATAATTAAATAAGTTCAATAGTTCTCTCTGAACTCAAGTTGGAGAGAATCATGTGTTTTTCGTTCTTAAGGGGAGGGAGGATTCATGAGGAAACATGAATATTTGAGACTGATATTGGTACGCTATATGGCATGGGAAATAAAAGAGTATGAATTTTGGAATCAGGCAGAACTGGGTGTGAATTCCAGCTCTGCCACTCAATAGCCTTGAACCTCAGGCCCAGTTTTAAAACTTCAAGACCCTTGTTCACATCATAGAGATGTTATCTACCTGGCAAGACTGTTTCAAAGACTGAATGAGATTAATTGACATCTATGAGACATGGCAGCAACTCAATAAGTATTACAAATCAGTCATATCACATGTGAGTTAGAACTTTGCAAATTCAACTGCTCATACTTGGCAAAGAAAGAGTGTGGAAGAAGTTAAAATAACATGAGTAGTTCCAGTTTGTGTAAAAATCTTGTTCAAACAAGGCAGCTTGAAAATCTCCTGAGTTTATTTGCTCTTTCACTCAATGAACTTGTATTTGGGGTAAGCGTCTGCTATTCCCTAACAGAGCTTAGCTCCCACATCCCCCTCAATGTGAGTATCTCACCATGCCAAGTGTCACTCTAGCATTTGAAGCTGTGTACATTTCATATCTCATGTGCCCTTTCTGCAACTCAACTGTGTCATCAGGGGCTCAATTAAAGAAACAGTAATCAATGGTCATTTTGACATTGTGTAATTTTTGTTGTTTTTTCTTAAACCAGAGAATTGTGAAATAATTAAAAGAAGTTATGATGTCCCCCTGTCACAGTAATAAAGATCTTTGAAAAAATGATAACATTTAGGGTCTGCCAAGACCCTCACTGCTGATAATACAAATGGGATTTCTCTGGAGGACACAATAATAGGTATAAAAAAGCGTAAAAGTGTTCTGGCCTTTTGATGCCATAATTTTACTTACAAGAACGTTTTTGAGGGGGTAATTAAATAGGATCTCATTGTTTTCTAAATAGGAAAGTTTATCACAAAGTAATGTTAAGACCAAAATACTGCAAATGACTTCAATGCTCACCCATGTAAGACTGACCAAGCGAATCATTTGTTGAACACCCCACTACAGTGCCCACCGCTGTTCCAGCCCTGGGGCTGCTTCAGGCAGCTTCTTCTCAGACATGTGGCCTGAAGGTGAATTTTGACTTAATGTTGAACACACACATTTGTCAACGGATATTCTGTCAAGACCACATATTGCCATCTTAGAACTTCCGGGTTATATAGATACATCTGAAATTTTATTTAAAAAGGAAAATAACATTTTGATATTCACTTAAGAACTTTAGTAAATTTTTTGGCAGTTTAAAAATTAAAAAAATTTTTTTAATTAATTAATTACTTTCGGCTGTGCTGGGTCTTTACTGGGCATGTGGGTTTTCTCTAGTTACAGAGAGCGGGGGCTACTCTTTGTTGTGGTGCATGGGCTTCTCAGGTGGCGGTGTGTGGGCTTCAGTAATTGTAGCACATGAGCTTTGGAGTTGTGGCGCACCTGCTTAGTTGCCCCATGACATGTGGAATCTTCCTGGACCAGGGATCGAACCTGAGTCCTCTGCACTTGCAGGCAGATTCCTAACCACCATACCACCAGGGAAGGCCAGGAGTTAATTTTTTTTTAAGTTGGATAGTACAGTACAGTAATAATGATGTCTCAACACCATCAACCGGCAGAGGGCCCCTTGGTGCAGTGCTCACACGTGTGAGCAAAACAGAAGCCTGTTTCCAACTGAAATCAGTGGGGAGTGTGGTGCATTTGGCAGCTTTGTCGTTGTTGTGTTCTGAAGAAGTCACTAGGGCCTGAGAATTAATGGCAGCATCTTTATGAAGGGTTATCACGTACCTTTAGAAACATCTGTACTGTTATTAAGATTTCTTTCATGTAAACCAGTGATTTTCAGGGTGATTTTAGGTTTTGCCCCCTAGGAGACATTAGGAAATGTCTACAGACAATCTTGGTTGTAATAATCAGGGGAGACATGTTACTGACATCTAGTGAATAGAGGCCAGGGATGCTGCTAAACATCCTATAGTGCATAGGACAGCCAGCAGCTCACAGCAAAGAATTATTGATTTACAATATCAATAGTGCAGACGTTAAGAAAACTTGCTCTAAACATTATAGCTAAAGTCAAGTCTTTCCCCCTCTTCATCTCCTGGGCTTGAAGATTTGGTTTAGGGAGCTGAAGCAACACTCAGACCAAAGCTGTATGCACTTCTTAGAGAGGGTTTCTGAGTATTTCAGAAGCAGAACTTCGACTGTTGCCTTCACTTGGTCATCTTTGCTTCTGCATGGACTTCAGGAAAATTTGTCCTTAAATGTTCAATCTAAGAATGGAACAATGTATAAGTGTCCCCAGCTCTTCCAAAGTTCACTTTTCACCACTTTGCTTTTATGGAAGACCTACGTTAGTACCTCCTTTAGCCAACAGAGAGAGATTTGAAGAGGATTTTCAATTTTATGGAAAAAGGTAAAACTGCAAAATGGTGTCAGTATTTGTTTTGCAGTGAGTTGTTATAATCGGTGGGTACTCCACGCTCCTCCCCAGGGAACTGCATCTCAGCCTCAAGTTGCTATATCTTTGAGCTGTGTTGTGAGTAACTGTGTTTTATCTCTAGTTATTCTATGTCTGCATTAGCAAGATATGTCCTGAGGTAATTACTTCTTAGCTTCATGCTATAAAAGATTTCATAAGAATACTCTACTTTTGGATAGCGGGGGAAACTTGTAATTTGCTTTCAAGATAACACTATCATCCGGGAATTTCCACCTGCTGCTCAGCTTCCCTTGCCAAGTCCAGCACCTTTTCAGCAGTAGGAACATAGGAGGACCTTAAAGCAAGTTCGAGAATGAAATACTTGCCTTTTTAAAATCCGTTAGGTGATTTACTTCTTCGGCATGTTTCTCAAATGAACTACTTTCTCTGGAAGCAACATTTGGCTGTTAGTACGCATGCTGAACTGGCATGCTGCAAGATACAATTTCAAGATTTTTTGGTACAAGTAGCCTTTGAACACACAATAGCTGCTGTTTTAGTTTGTTGGAATGTTTTATAAATTTATGTGATAAGGCAGTTCCAAAATCTCTTCTATATCATGTAGTATATCTTTGGATGAAAAAGAATGATGAAGGGGGCCCGTCCCTGGTGACTACAGGCAGCAATTCTGTGCCATAATAGCTTTTTCAACATGCAACTGAAGAGTGTGAACAACGTGGGGTGCTTGTGATCCTTAAATCACTCGTAGCCTTCGCTGTGTTTGTTCCATTGTCAGAGACAATTGCCCAACACTTTTCTTGATGGACTTTTCATTTCATAAATATTTCTTCAACCTGATTCACTATGCCGGGAAGAACCAGAACCTCTTGGCACCAAAATAAAGATGAAGTGCACTTGACTTCATCACTAATCCATGGTGCTGTCAACTGTTGTAAAAAGTACAAAAGTAAGCATGTTTAATAACACCACTATGCTTCATGCACAGAGCAGAATATAATTCAGGAAAAAGAGCTTTTTAACATTATGTTTCCTGGAAGGAACTTTGTACCTAATCACTTGAGTAAATCACAGAGTCCTTTGTCTTCATCTACTGAAAAGAGTTTTCATGGCTGCCTGGGTGCCTGTGCGGGTTGGTCACTAAACCATGGCTTTGGAACAGCAACCAGGGTCTTCAGGGCTCAGGTAGTGGTCAGTGGGGAGGGCCTTCCTGGAACCATCTGGGGCAGCGGTGCCTACCCATGGTGAAGAAATGCTGTTCAGAGGCAAGAGTGCTTTTAGTTGACGGTTCTTAGTAACAGCAGTGACCACCCTGAAGCAAGGACCGTGCCTGCCCTTCTCTCCGAAAGCACAATAGCCTAGAGTTCTTAGTTGATCCCATTATAAGGCATAAGACAGAGTCCCCGAGGGACTGACCTTGGCCTTCTCACCAGGCTCAGCCAGAATTTGCATTAGAAAAAGAAATGTGACATCTCTAGAAGCCAAATGTCAAGGAATTGTTATCATGTGACAGGTAGTATGTACAGACAAAACCACACTATGTATATATCAACAGAGTGATAGTAGTTTCTCTAGGTAAGAAGGTCGGGGAGATTTTAATTTTAATTTCTAGAATGAATTTGTATTAATTCTACAATCCAGAAAAATAATTCTAGTAAGTTAGCAGATGATTTTAAAGAAAATCTACAGGTAATCAAGAAATTCAGAATGGCAAGAATTATGTCTTACCGCCTATTGCAACTCTTTTGTTTCAGCATTAAAATAAACAATCAGATAACAGATATTTTAGTCTATGAAGGCTCTAGGGTCTCTGTTACAACTACAAAACTTTACCATTGCAGTGCAAAAGCAGACACAGGCAACATGTAAATGAATGAATGTGGCTGGGTTCCAATAAAACATTATTTAGGAAAGCTGGCAATGGGTTGGGGCCAGCCCACAGGCTGTGATTTGCTGACCCCTGCTATGGAGGAAGAAAATAGCATAAACATAAAGCTTCCTAAATTAATGCCTCATTTAATGCAATTCTAATCAGGAATTTAGGATAATGTTTTTCAGCATTTCAGAGGGGTCACCTTTTTAAGCAAGGCAGGAAACTAAAAAGTCTTAAGGGAAACATTTGACAAGCCTAACTCCATAAAAATTCAATATTTTTGTGTGGCCAAAGATAATACAAAAATATTGACAAAGATGATGATACTAGAGAAAATATTTGGAACACAGATGATAGAGTATTAATCTCCCTAATATTGATAGTCTCATAAATTACTAAGCAGAAAGAAATAGGACAGTGAGCAGTTCAATGAATAAGTATCAAACAATTGAAAATATGCCCAACATTACTAGCAGGCAGAATGTTATATAAGAATAAAGAGAGCCAATAGTTTGCCGATCAGGTTGGCAAAAATTAGTGGTAATATTCAATGCCAGTAAAGGTGTGGGGAACTTCTCTCTCATGTCTTATAATGCCAGTGGGGCCTGGACTGGCACACATTTTGGGAAAATAATTTGGTGGTACCTATTAAAATGAAAAACAAGGGCAAATTTAAAATGATAAATTATCTAGAAATTAAAGAAAAGGAAGATACTTTATATCAAAAACTATGAGTTTATGGTCAGGGCTGTGTGCTGAGCAACATTTATAATCTTCAAAAGACATTCATGTTTTTCAAAAGAATGTTGTACTCCATTTCTATTTTATACGTCTTATAGTTAAGATTGCTAGTCTCTTTGTGACCTCAGGAGGATGGGTACTTCCTGACTTTGATTGAAGTGGGGCCTTTCCAGGGACACTTCTTTTAAAGTGCTTCCCTTTACTTGTCTCTTATGCCCATTCTGGGGTTTACTTTGTCTTGTGCCATGTGGTTCTACCCTTTTGTAGCAATGTTGGTGGTATTGGCTCATAACGTTACCTGCTAAGAGTTTGTGCCTCTCTACCAGGGCATATCCAAGTGTTAATGTCCAGTCACTTCTGGTCTCACAAATAGCACTCATGATCTGAGCAACTCGAGGGCATTTTATCAAAAAAAGGTCCTATAAAACTCCAAGGCGAAAGTTAGTACTCAAAGGAACAGAGGCGAGGATGGAGTCAGGGCTGGGCAAAATGACTTCTTAAGGTCCCTAAAGCCTTTTGCTCTAATAATTATGCAACTTCAAGGCTTGATTTATTATAATGAAAAAGTGTAGTTCATATTCTTCCAAATCAGGATAGTGATAGCCTCTCTGTGAACTCAGGCTAGAAGCTGCAAAAAAATAAATGCAATGAGTTTATATTATGTCTTCCTCTGTCTTCAAAGATGAGCACACATCTGTTGGCCCCTTAGCCCACCCATATATCCACAGCTGAAAGTTGCCTATGAATCTTGCTAAATAATCTCCTACAACCAACTAAATGTGTTGCAGGGCCTGAATCAAACAGAATTGGATCGAACTGAGTGAGAAAGAAGATTGGAATTTACTCCATATGGTTCTGTCTCTAGAGATGTCACTAGGCAAAAAATGACGGGTGGTAGGAAAAGGTTGTGGGCACAAGGCTTGGAAGTCTGATCCGGACTTGCATATTATGCTCTAGCCACTTATCTGAACTTCTTTAATAGGAAAGACATTCCCTTTATATCTGCTTGGCCTTCCCAATCATCACATCAGTGCTGTGTTTTCACTCCCACGGTTGTAGTAGGGAAGTGTCAGACCTTGTATAGAATATTTCTTATGACTATTTAATGCTATGCCCTCCACGTGAAGAGTTAGAGGTCTAGTTCTTTACTTAAGTAAAAAGTGGACAAGGCTTTGTTCCAGCTGATCCTGGTGCGACCACCTTTCCCTCCAGTGCCGGCCAGTTTTCTACTCCTGGCCAGGACTTACCCTTCCAGCCCTGGTTCAGCAATGTCTCAGGAGGATGCCAAGTGGGGACTAAAGCACAATATCACTCTTTATTTGGCCTGAGTTTCAGGGGGGAAGTATCACTGATGCATTAAAATCTGTGTTTTGTTGGGTCACACATGTCCCAGGGCCCTGTTTGCAAATGTCCATTGGAACACCCCAGGGCCACCTCCCTTCCTCCTGGAGATGGTCTGCAGCAGGCTCTGGGTGGTGTGGTGTTTTAGATCCCATCAGAAATCTAAAACCTGTAAACACACTGACAGCAGTCAGCTGAGGGATGTGAGAAACTTGCAAATGAACAACAAATGCAGGGAGAGAAAGGCCAGACCAAATGGACTGATGTTTTTCACAACCGTGGAGGGTTTAATCCACTGGTCTCAAACCATATGGCATGCTGAACACGAGCCGGGAGAGGCTGGGAGGTACTTGGCGGCAGACCATGGAAACATAAACGCAAGGCATTTTGTTTCCTTGTGTGTGCTTTTTTCCCTTTAAATATTTACTTTTTGTGTTTTGCCAGGACGCAGTTTCCATCACATATGCAGAACAGGCTGCTTTAGCAGATGGGGGTGGGGTAGGCAGGGGACAGCTCGATTCAGGGGACCTGTCATAGGATATTGATTCTGTCGTGTCCAGGTTGCTGGCTTTCCTGCCCAGGGTGGCTCTGAGCAAAAACCTTCTACAATCTTTGTGTCTGGGCTTGGTGGCTCCTGGAAAAACAAGCCCAGACCCACACCCACATGGTTAGCGGTGCACTCAGACGGAGAAGGCTGACTTGCTTGTGGAAAATGTGGGCCTTTGTTGGGCCAGCAGTAGGTGGTCTCTGCCTGTCAGGTCTGAGGCTGTGGGTGGGCGGCGGAACGTGCGAGCGAACCGCAGTGGCAGAGAACAGAGTCTGTGGTGTGGAGGCTGCTGATGGGGGCATCTTTCACAAACTTTCCACCCGACCGGAGAGGCAGGCCTGGGAAGAAGGGTGGCAAGAGGGGGTGGGTGGGCGAAGGGAGAGCAGCTGGAAGAGGGAATGGGGGGTGGCAAATTCCCAAGTGAAATAGAAATGTACCATATAAAAATAAATAAATTACTCCTGGGCTGTGAGCCATGTTTGAACCAAAATAATGTAAGCAATCAAATGCTTACTGTCTCTGATTCACTCAAGCTTCCAAACACATTACTTAACAGAAAATGGAAGGTTTTGTCATAAAGGAGTGTAGTAGTTGCACAATGCTGGCCACATGGTTAGAAGGCGGGCTTGGAGCTGGCAAATGTAGATGTCCTCAACTAAAAATACACAACCCTGGCATTTTTTCATTGGTTATAAGGGATGAGGGCTGGAAGAAGCTTCCTGACATTCTCAGAAGGTCCCTGAGGTCTTCCGTTTGTTCCACCCACAACCAGAGGAGTAGATGTAAGAGGTGCCGTGCTAAATACTATGATCTGTACACAATAGGAGGGAGGGCAGATGCTCCTCCACCAATATGCAGAGCAAGCCCATGGAAACAAGACTCCAGCTAGGAAGAGGAATGCTAGTTTACGCCTGCAAACTGCTTTGTAGTTTATGACATCTTTTCATGGTCACCATCCAGAGACACTGACATTATCGTCTTTCTATTCTAATGCAGTCTTTCTTAAACTGTAGTGTGCAAAAGCAGGACAGGTTCAGGGGGCCTACTTCCAGAGTTCCTGATCTAGTTGGTCTGGATAGGACCCAAGAATGTACATCTCTAACAAGCTCTCAGGTGACCCTGATGCTGCTGATCATGGACCACACCTTTGAACCCTGCCGTTCTCAGCGCGCTTCAGTAACAAGAGCCTTTATTCAACCAGGGTAGCTGGACTCTAAGTCCAGGTTTCCCACCAATATCATGATGCTTCTTACTCCTCACATGCTCTCCCTGCCAGTCATGGTGCCCACGTCAGTTGAGCCTCGACTTGTACTCAGAATCCGTCCTGGCACAGCCTGCTTAGCAGCCATAAGCAACTGACCAGAGTTGGTGGTGCTGGTGGTAAAGAACTCACCCACCAATGTAGGAGACATAAGAGACACAGGTTCAATCCCTGGGTCAGGAAGATCGCCTAGAGGATGGCATGGCAACCCACTCTAGTGTTCTTGCCTGGAGAATTCCACAGACAGAGAAGCCTGGAGGGCTACAGTCCATAGGGTTGCAAAGTGACTTAGCATGCACGCACACACATGCACAATATATACAAATAATGTTATCTGTCATCTTTGAGTTGGTGGAATGGGCACTGGTCTAAAATCCAGAGAACTTGGACGTAATAATGACTAGGCCATTAACTGGCTTCCCTGGTGGCTCAGTTGGTAAAGAATCTGTCTGCAATGTGGGAGACCTGGGCTTGATCCCTGGGTTGGGAAGATCCCTCAGAGAAGGGAATGGCAACCCACTCCAGTATTCTTGCCTGGAGAATTCCATGGACAGAGGAGGCTAGTGGGCTACGGTCCATAGGATTGCAAAGGGCTGGACGCAACTGAGTGACTTTCACTTTTAGGCTATTAACTAGATGTGGGGACACCAGATGAAATTCACTAACTTGCCTAAATATGTACAAATTCTGCAATAATATGAGGCCTTTGGTATTGTATGATGTTGAATTCAGAGAGGTGACAGAACTTGTTAAAGTGGATAAATTGAAAATTGTAGCCTGTGATGGTAAAAATACTGGCTCCAAAACTACAGAATGACTAGGAAAAAAATAGCTTTTTATATCATCCTCTGTTATTCATCTCTTTTAAAAGAGAAGCATAGAAGAAACTTTAAAAAAAATTTGTTCTGCACTGTGTTACGCTATCAGAGAATTTCAGTAGAAAGAGGTTTATAACTCCATACCCTCTTACATTACCTTTATTATACAGCACAAAGAAACAGAACATTTTAAAAATGATGAATCAAATGTCGTTGCCTTCCTAAAACCATTCTTTAATAGGTTCATTTTAAAACTAAAAAAACAAGTTTCCTCACCTGTCAAATGAGAGGGCTGAACTGGGTCAATGGTTCTCAATTGATATGACTCTAAGAATCACATTGCATTATTGTATTAGTTTGCTCAGGTTGCCATGAAAAAATGCCATAGACTGGGTGACAAACAGCAGGAATTTATTTCTTACCCTTCTGGAGGCTAGAATTCCAAGATCAGGGTATTGGCTGATTCAGTTCCTGATGGCAACTCTCTCCTTGCCTGGCAGGCAGTCAGTTCTGTGGGCAAGAAGTCTGAGATTGAGATGTTAGCAGGTTTGGTTTCTTCTGAGGCCTCTCTGTTTGGCTGGCAGATAGCGACCTTCTCTCTGTCCTGACATGGTTTTTTGTGAGTGTGTATGCATGTCTTGTGTCTCTTTTTAAATGGGCACAAATCCCTCTATGTGGGTCCCACCCTCATGACCTCACCTAAACCTAACTACCTTCAAAAAGCCCACCTCATTGCATCATCACGGGCTTTCCAGGTGGTGCCAGGGATAAACAGCCTGCCTGCCAATGCAGGAAGACGTAAGAGATGCGGGTTTGATTCCCTGGTTGGGAAGATCCCCTGGAGGAGGGCATGGCAACCCATTCCAGTATTTTTCCTGGGGAATACCCAAGGACAGAGGAGCCTGGTGGGCTACAGTCCATGGGGTCACAAAGAGTTGGACACGACTGAAGTGGCTTAGCATGCATGCACACATGCATCATGACATTGGGTGTAGGGCTTCAACATATGAATTTGAGGCGGGGGGACACATTTCAGTCCATCACACATGTGAATAGTTTCTATAAAATACAGCTTCCTGGGTCTTTCCTCCAGAGGTTCTAATTTGGTCTGTTTGGGGTAGTGTACAAAAATTTTTTTTTAGCAGCCACACCACATGATTCTCAGGCTCACTCAGGCTTGAGAAGCTCTGCGTAAGTTGCTCACTGAGTTTCCTGACTCCCAGGCAATGAGCTTTGGGCCCTTAGGAATCCAGCAGCTGCTTGCTCACCTCTCTGCATAAGCACTCCACCCATTTCACTCATAGCTGCTGACACTGGATGGAGAGCCTGACTTATTAGGATTCACGTCTCTAACCTAGGACTTCTCTTAGAGCAGGGCATACAGTAGGCACATAATCAATGTTTATTGAAGGCCTTGTCCAGCACCCTTTCTAATTTTAAAAGTCTGTGAAATGTGTAGATCATTTTTGAAGAGCTCTCAGGGGTTATGTGACATTATCTAGGAAAAAGGCAGTACAGCTGCCTTTGCTTTACTGTCCAGGAGGCTTAAACAACAGAGAGCACATTTCCATTTCCCTCTTTCCCTGAGCAGTGGAAAGCAAAACAACTTGAGCTGTGACTAGAAAATGAATATACACAGGCACAAAGAACAGACCTCCTCCTCTTAGCCCTCTGGCCAGCTGCTTCTTTCTTTTATTCCCTGCTGACTACAAAGCCAATGGTTAAAGCAAATAAAGGATGATAAAATTGAGACTTCATTAGGACAATATAACCCAAGAGAAAATGAGAAGTTTTTTTTTTTTTTTTACATTTTTTAGTCCCATGAGGAATAATGAAGCGAGGAAAGGGAAGGGAATGTGAGAGTAAGAGGAAGAAGATAGCAATGCAAAGTAGTTGATCTACTACATAGCAAATTAGAAATCATTCCTGAAAAATCACAATGAGATGTAACTACATATCTGTTAGAAGAGTGAATATAAAAAGCAGTGACAATATCAAATGCTGTTGATAATGCAGAAAAACTGGATGTCTCTCAGACATTATTTATGGGAATGTAAAATGGCATAGCCATTCTGAAAAACAGTTTAGCAATTTCTTACAAAACTAAACATACCGTGGAATCCAGCCATTGCACTCCTGGGCATTTATCTCAGAGAAAATAAAATTTATGTCCACACAAAAACATGTACAGGAATCTTTATACTAGCTTTATTTATTGTAACCAAAAATTGTAAACAACCCAAATATCATCAATGGGTAAATGTTTAAACATACTGGAATATTCATACCATTGCTGACTTAAAAAATGCACAACATAATAGTTCTGGGTTAAGATTTATTTGGGGCAAAATGAGGATGATAGCCCGGGAGACAGCATTTCTGAGGGCTCTGAGAAATTGCTCCAAATAGGTAGGGGGAAGGTCAGTATATATATGATTTTGGGAGAGGAGTACATGCAATAAAGCACATATTTTTGCAGCCATGAAGGAATTTATTGCTTTTCTAGATGTGAAGAGATGCAAGAATTGGGCTTATAAAATTATCTCCTGAAAATATGTAACTATCTGAAGACCCGTTCTGCCAGTTTTCTGGAACACAGAGTGCCTCATTCCTGATCTCCACCCTGAACTCCCTTCAGGGGTTGTTGAAGGTCAGCAGCCATGACAGCAGATTTGATTTAATCCTTGTAAGAATACACAGCAAGCACCCATGGCAAGTGCCAGTTTGTAGTAGACACCATGGAATACAAAGTGAAAGTGTTAGTCAACTATTAATGCATGCAACAAGTGGGATGGATCTCAAGGTAATAATGCTGAGTTAAAAAAAAGTAATCTCCAGGCGTTTCATACTATATGATTTCACTTATATAATATTTTTGAAATGACAAAAATCATAGAGATGGAGAGGAGATTAGTGGTTATAGTGTGTGTACTTAGTCAATCAGTCGTGTCTGATTCCTTGCAACCCTACGGACTGTAGCCTGCCAGACTCCTCTGTCCATGGGGTTTTCTAGGCAAGAATACTAGAGTAGGTTGCTGTTTCCTTCTCCAGGGGATCTTCCTGACTCAGGAATCAAACCCGCATCTCTTGTGGCTCCTACATTTTCAGGCAGATTCTTTACCACTGAGCCACCTGGGAAGCCCGTGATTATAATGGTGATTACACAAATCTACACATGTAATAATACAAGTGTAAAGAACTACATCTACATGCAGATGAATGCATGTAAAACTGATGAAGTCAGAATAAGATCTGGGATTGTACTAACATAAATTTCTTGGTTTTGATACTGTACTACACATAGGTAAGATGTACCACTGGGTGAAGATGGGTGGAGGATACACAGGACTTCAGTACGATTTTTGCAATTTCCTGTGAACCTATACTTAAAAAAAATTCCTGAATAGAAAAATAAATATATAAGGAATGTACTTTCTCTCATTGGAAATTCATTATAATTACTGAGAAAAGCAATTTAATTTCTTTCTCTTTTGGAGTAGCACGTACCATCTTTGTTTCTTCAGTATAATTGTTAGTCACCTTCAAAGGCTAACATTGTAGAGAAGAGATAGGCCAGAAATAAACCTTCTCACATATAGCCAAATGATTTTTGACAAGGGTGTCAAGACCACTCAGTGGGGAAAGTATATTCTTTTCAACAAATGGTGCTCAGGAAATCTACATGGAAGAGTGAAGTTAGAGCCTTCCCTTATGTCATATGCAAAAATTAGCTCAAAATGGATCCAAGATCTAAGTGTAAGAGTTAAAATTATCAAACTCTTAGAAGAAAACATATAGAAAAGCTTCATTTGGCAATGATTTCTTGAATATGCCACGAAAACCAGAGGCAGTAAAAGAATAGATAAATTGGACCTCATCAAAATTAAAAAGTTTTGTGTGTCAAAGGAAAACAGAGTGAAAAGGTAACCCACAGAATGGAAGAAAATATTTATCAGATACCTGATAACGGATGAATATCTATAATCTATAAATAACTCCTACAACTTAACAGCAAAAAAACCCCCTAATAACCAAGTTTTTTTTTTTTAAAAAAAAAGCACAAAGAACTTGAATAGACATTTATTAGAAAATATGCAAATGACCAAAAAGCACATGAAAAGATGCTCAGCATCACTAATCATTAATCAAATGCAGATCAAAAGCACATTGTGACACCGCTTCACACTCATTAAGGTTTTTATTAAGAAAAAACAAAACAAAAGATAAAATTGGAAACTTGTACTTTGCGGGTATAATGTAAAATAGTGCAGGCTCTGTGGAAAATGGTATGGCTAGTTCAAAGAAAACACCAAAATTAAACATAGAATTATCATACGATTCAGCAATTTCACTTCTGGGTATGTACCCAAAGAATTAAAAGCAAGGGCCTGAACAGGTATTTGTATACCCATGGTCATAGAGGCATTATTCCCCATAGCCAAAAAATGAAAACAACTAAAATATCTGTTGACAGGTAAATAGATAAATAAAATGTGGTATATACATACAATGAATTCAGCCTTAAAAAGAAATGAAACTCTGACATGTGCTACAACATGGATGAATCTTGAAGACATTATGCTAAAAAGCTGTACACAGAGGACAAATACTATATGATTCCATTTGTGTGAGGTACCTAGTCATAGTCATATGAGGAAAAGTCATATGCCTCAAAGGAGGCAAAGTCATAAAGGAAGACAGTGGTTACCAAAAGCCAGGGCAGGAGAAATGGGAATTACTGTTTAATGGGTATCGAGTTTCAATTTGGTAAGATGAAAAGTTCTGGATATTGGGGCTTGTTGACCAATAATGTGAATGTACTTCATACTACTTAACTTTAAAATGGTAAATTTGTGGTGCTAGTGGTAAAGAATCTGTCTGCCAATGCAGGAGACACTGGTTCAATCCTTGGGTCAGGAAGATCCCTTGGAGTCAGAATTGGCAACCTTCTCTACTCTTCTTTCCTAGGAAAGTTCCATGGACAGAGGAGCCTGATGGGGTACAGTTCATGGGGTCATAAAGAGTTGGACACAACTGAGCACCCACAATATTTTTAAGAAGTATTACTAGAGACAGTCTCACACATGCATAGGTCAAACTTTGCCAGGTTTTCCCCTTCATTCTCTGTATTTCTTTCAGTCCTCAAGAAAAGTGTTTTATCACAGGCTCAAGAAAAATAATAACAGGATTTATGACAGACTGAAATGATGCCAAGCAACAATTAGAAAAGGTAAAACTTTCAGCATAGCATTTGTAGTCCTGTGCATTTCAACTTAAAATCACTATTCCTGCCTCCTCAAACAATTCAGTCTGACAGGGCTCTGAATCCTTCCTAGAATGACCTCTGTTCTCTTCTTCTCCATCTGTCCAAAGCTGGCCTTTCTCCAGATCTCGCTCACATTTCACCTTCACTGTGACAAGTTCATTCAGTGACTTCTCCCTCTCTTCTACTCACCTGGAACACTTCTTGTCCAGACCGATTTTTGGCATCTGTATTTTTTAGACAGATTTACAAGCAAAAATTTCAAATTCCTTCAATCAGTGTATAAGATCCTCAAGGCACAAATCAAATCATTCATCTTTTTTCACCACCAAGTCATTCACTGTTGTGATTTTCACAGAGTGGGTACTTACTTGGGACTAGAATCCCTGTCTTCTAAGTTCCCACTTTTTCTTTTACTTACCAGAGCTGCCTAATGGTATGTCTATTTGTGTGTGTAGAAATAACAAATGTCCATCACAATATTCCACATGCAGATGAAACAAATTAATGGTAGAAATAACCTTGCATGTTTCAAATTGGCAGGTCTTTGGGTTGAGAACATCTTCCTGCTGAATGAGCCGAGATGTAGACTGTTTGTGATGTGGAAATAAACAAAGACCACCCAGAGAGAATAAACAAAGGCTATTTATTCAGAACTGGCTCCAGCAAGAGGGTCATCCACTATCACTCACATTTGGCAGAGACTCAAAGACAGGCAGAAGAGTTGCAAAGCTTTATAGTCATGGAAAAAAAGAAAGGCTTCAGGTGTTCCCTGTCTGGAGGCCCTGGGCCTGGGGAAGCCAGAAGAAGAATAACTAGAAGAGGGGCCTCCAATATAGTTGGCTGGGGTGTTAATTTGGCTTTTGCTTCTAAGACCTCTTTGGTTTTAAGCTGGAAGTAGAGAGAAAATTTAGGGAAGCTGTCAGTTACTAACAATGTCCTGGCTATTCTGAACTGACTTTTACAGTTTATTTTTTGGCTTCCTGGACCAGTGGCTAGAGATAATGGTATGACTTCCTGTAAGCATTACAGATAGCAGGCTGCCTGGGGGTCGGTATCCTAGGTGGGCGATGCAGATTGTGGGTCAGAGCTATTTTTATATATGGTCTGGCCATTGCCTGCTTGTGTATTCTGTCTCTCAGTGGTTATACTTAGGGAAACTGACCACATCTTGGTCTCTGAATAAACAACACCGTCCTTTCCAAGACTGAAATGAAGAGGCACATTCAGGAACCATGCCTCCACCTACGAAGAGCAGATCCTGTGCTGTATACTCTGTCCCCACAAGACTTTCTTAAACACTACTTTTCTTATGTTAATTCCCTGCTTAAAAAATGTGCACTAATGCTGGATTGAGTTAACCATGTTGTGTCTGTCATGCTCAGCCAATCTTTGCTTCCCTCTTCCTCAGTGCTTCACTCAGGTGGGAATCCTTGCCTCTCCCCACCACCCCTGTGCTTATCTTACCTCAGTGCTTCACTCAGGTGGGAATCCTTGCCTCTCCCCACCACCCCTGTGCTTATCTTACTTCTTTGCCCTTTCCTCCATGGCTTCCCCCTTCCTGCAATGCTTTCTGCTTGCTTCTCCAAACCCACCACTTGTATGAACCATCTCCTCATGCTCTGGTGATATCAGCATATTTTCCAAATCCTGAAAGGCTGGACTTGCTCTCCTCACTGAGGGGTTGCCAATGGCTTCGCATCAGAGTCTTGCCTGGGAAAGCTGGTTAAGATGCAGTTATGGGTCTTCCCTCAGAGATTCTGATTTGTTAGGTCTAGGTAGGAGGGGAAAGTCAGATCTGAGCTGGAAGGAACAAGAAGAAAGAGTACTTTGAGTAAACGGCTTATGGATGGGAAAACATAATCGGTGTGTTTGTGTGTGCATGTGTGCTAAGTTGCTTCAGCCGCGTCTGACTCTGAGCAATCCTGTGGACAATAGCCTGCCACACTCCTCTGTTCATGGGGCTCTCCAGGCAAGGATCCTGGAGTGGGTTGCCATTTCTTACTCTAGGAGATCTTCTCCACCCAGGGATCGAACCTGCATCTCTTATGTCTCTTTTATTGGCAGACGAGTTGTTTACCACTAGCACCACCTGGGAAGCCTGTGTGTGTGTGCACATATTACATATTGGGGGAAAAACTGTGAAAGACTTAGAAATGGACCAGAAAGATAACTGTGTGTGGGAAGCCTGTGTGTGTGTGCACATATTACATATTGGGGGAAAAACTGTGAAAGACTTAGAAATGAACCAGAAAGATAACTGAGTGTCTTCACATGGGAAACCAGGCATTGTCTGGCACCTTCTTTTAGATTATTGGGTTCCATAGGGTCTCTGCTCCTCTCATTGTCTTTGAACTTTTCAGAACTCTAAAAATTGTAGATAACTGATAGCAGTGCAAACAAATTTTGCGCATGGGTGGAGATCTCATTGATTTCCCTCCCAACTGTAGAAGAAGTAACTTTTTCATCTATTGAGCAAATTCATTTCTGTATTCTTGATGGCCTATATGTGTGCTGGTTCTTTGGGTTCTCCTTTAAACCAGTTCTAACATCTCACCGAGTCTCTCATTAATTAATAAGTTAAATAAAGTCCTTGGCACACGTTCATTTTATTAATATATAGGTTTCCCCTGCTATCTGAAGTGGAGCATTCTTTATGAAACCTTTCATAAGCTGAAATGGCAAAAAATAAAGAAGCATCCTGCTAATGGATGCATGAAATAAATCTAGATAAAGCACAGAAGCTCTTTGACTCGATTGAGAGCTATGAGGGCTTGAGGCTGAGACGCTGAGTGTAGTTCCTGGGAAGGGAGCGTGGGGGCGCCACTCTTACTGCTTGGGGTTGGCACTGCCTCTTTAACTATTCGTTATGAAACAAACATTGAGCACTATTTTTGCTTTTCGCCTTTTCCCATAACAGCCAAAATCCTCTTTGGATTTCTTTCGGTTAGCAAAAACAGGTACTCAAGTAGGTCTTTAATAAAAAGAGTGACCTAAAGTGAACTTCTGAAAAGTGGGGGACACCTGTAGTTCTTTGAGTCTTGGTTTTACCTTGTGAAAAGTGCTCTCTCACACACACATGTGCACATACACACACATTGTCACTGCTTAGTTGCTAAGTTGTGTCCAACTCTCTTATGACCTCATAGACTATTGGCTGCCAGGCTCCTCTGTCCATGAGATTTCCCAGGCAAGAATATTGGAGTGGGTTGCCATTTCCTTCTCCAGGGGATCTTCCCTACCCTGTAGTCTACAGGTACATGTGTGCTTGCTAAGTCGCTTCAGTCATGTCTGACACTCTGCGACCAAATGGACTGTAACCTATCAGGCTCCTCTGTCCATGGGATTATCCAGGCAAGAATGCTGGAGTGGGTTGCCATGCCCTCTTCTGGGGATCTTCCCAAACCAGAGATTGAACCCGCGTCTCCCAGGGATCAAACCTGCGTCTCCCAGGGATAAAACCTGCGTCTCTTGTGTCCCCTGCATTGGCAGGTGGGTTCTTCACCACTAGTGCTACCTGGGACGCCCCTACGTATACATACATAGGCCCTGTTTGACTCAGCCATCTCAGCCTGGGTTAAATGGGTTAGTTTCGTGGGAAAGACAGGTTGGGAACTACTGAAAGGCCAAAACATGCAACTGGGGCTTTATTGGACAATTTGCTTTTAAAATGGTCATTCAAGATGCTGGCATCATCATTTTATAATTATTCACCCATCTCAGATGCCTTTGAGTAAGAATGAGTAGGTAGTGTTATTCTTAGCTTTTCCACACATCTCTGGGAGCTTGCCTCTGAAAATCTCAAAGTGCCACACAAGAGGAAGCATCAGATGTTCTCACTGCTCTCTCTCAGAGTGTAGTCACAAAATATCTTGATTCTTTAATCTATCGGAGGCCAGGGAGATTCTGTCTCAGGATCCCTCCTGGAATGCCTTCCTCCTCCTCCTGGGTCTCATTTGGCCAGGCGACTGGCTGCTTTGCCATCCAGAAGCCAGCAGTGCACCAGCCAAGCCACGTGCACACCAAAGGACCCCCACCCGCCTCTCCGGGCCCGGCACTGCTTCATTCCTCTTCTGGTCCTTGTTTTAAGAGCATTAGGCAAAAGGTCCAGGTGCTGCCTGCACCTTTTACCTTTTGACTTTTCATGGATGAAGATGCTCCTTGACCACACTTTGGTAATATTCGTCTGAACTCTCTTCTTGATGAGGCCTCATCCTTGGGCCTGTCTTCAGCCCACCTCAGGCTGTTTTATTAATAGCAAGAATCCTGCTAATCAGTTTAGAGAGAATCCCAGCACCCTTGGTATCTGATCACCCTGGCCTGCCTTCAGCAAGAATCTTAAGTTGGTTTAGGAAGAATCCCCCTACCCTTGCTGTCTCTGCTGAGTACTTTTCTATTCACTGACTCCCTCACTCTGCTCCATTGCTATAAATCCCCAGCTGTCTTAGCTGTATTCAGAGTTGAGCCCCATGTCTCTTCCTTATTGCCGTAGTCATGATGCCTCTTGCATCAGTCCTGAAAAAAGTCTTACTTTACTATTTAACAAGGGTAAGAAAAAAATTTTTTTGTGTACCATCACTAGGGTATGAGCTTAAAGGGCTGACACCCTGGCTATTCTGACCCCTAAGCAAAGCCGACTCAAGCTGACTTGGGCTGCTTTTGGAGACCCACTCACACCAAATCACCATCTCCTCTTCTTTCAAGTCATCTTGCTGTGCATTGGCATCCCTGGAAAAGAATCATCTGTTCCTCTTTTGCTCTTGAGAATCTGCTAATGTTTCAATTGCTGGGATGGCCTGGAGCTAAAGGCCCAGTGAGAGTGTGTTGACTGCTGGACATGGCTGAGGATTGGGCAGCCAGAGGTTCACAGGTCACCTTTCTTCATGGGTTTAGAAGGGCCCTGATGATTTTGTAGCCCACCTCGCAGGGCTCCCTTTGGGAGATATCTGATTCTTTAGAAGGGGGACATTTAAAACTCTCTCATAGAACTCAGTCGACCCCCAAAATGTGCGAGAACAAAAGGGGGTAGGAAATGTGCCTAAACGGCTGAAACAACAAACCATTTTCCTAAAGGGCAAAGAATGATTTCCTATGTGGGAAAGAATTTACAACCTTGGTTGCTTTCTTTTCTGTTTTCTTTTTTCCAGCTTCCTCCTCGTGCAATAAAGGAGATCAGTTAGTCCGGGCGCGCCTTCTTCTTGATGAGAGCCTGTCTCTGGGAAAAGGATTGAGCTTCAAGGAATACATAAAAGAAAGTAGTAAAAAACACAACCCAGTCCCGTGCAGTGCCGCCACGTCCCCAGTGACTGGCAGGACCCTCGCCCAGAAGCAGCCTCCGGTGTCCAAGCTCGGATCTCAAGGAGAGGGTTTGTGAGTGAGGTCAGCCTAATTAGCCAGGCTAATGTCTGGTTTCCTGGGGAGAGCTTTTGTGAAGTAATTGCCTGCCTTGGGGTCAAAATGCAGTAATTACAGGTCTTTTTTTTTTCTTTTACTAAATGAGATAAACAGCTTTTGAATTCTTCCAGCAAGGAAGCCAATCACACTGAGAGACTTCTCTTTGTGCCCCAGAACTGCAGTGGATATTTTGACAGGTGATTTCAATACCATGCAGCTCTTTATTTATGCTGGGCTAGGGACATAAACACAAACATCTTGGCCTACAATTCTATACATTAAAAGACTATCAGACTCTGTCAGAACCGAATGTGGGGGTTTTGTGGCCAAGGGTCCATTTAAAATGCTGACATAGGAGAATAGGATTGGCAGATATTTTGAGCTAAAGCAGAAATTCCATCACAATTTTAAAGGTAGCAGAGAAGCAGAGCCATCCATGCAAACCAGCTCCCTTTCTCCTAGTTATTTGCTTATTTTCTCTGTTAAAATCAACAACCAACAGTCTGGGAAGACTGTGGGAAGTTAATAAAGTGTTTCCATCTCCCGAGGTGGACAATAGAGGCAGGCAGACTGAATTAATTCCGAGCACAACAGAAACATATTTTTACCAGTGCCAGTTGAGGTGAAGGTGACTGACCCCAGAGTGTGAATAAACTGGTGTGGAGACCCAGAAATAGGAAATGGGAATATGTCTTATAAATAAAATGAGTACCATTTTGAGGATTTTGTTGCTTCCTGGGGTCCCCACAACCCCACCCCATAGGCCGCCAGCTGGCTAACCCTGGTTGGTAACCCAAAACCCATGTGTTGCTCATAGACTGACAGTATCAATATCACTGGAAAGTTTGCTTGAAATGTAGAGTCTCAGGCCCCACTGGGGACCTCCTGAGTCACAATGTACATTTTCGTAAATTGAACTATCGTCGATTTACAGTAAATACTAAGTTAGCTTCAGCTGTACAGCAAAGTGCATAATCCATAGTTTAATGTGATTCCTCAAGGGTTCCTACAATTACTCAAGATTGAGAAGCTCTGGCTTAAATTACCCTGGTATAGGGTTTCATCCGATAGGAGTGGCTCATTTTGAGCAAAGACATTGAGACGGCCTCAGTGTGGGGACAAACATGAATAGGTAAGTACCAGGGTGGTGACCTACAGCATTTTGGTCTCTTCTGAAGACAAGTGATTTGTACACGACTATAACCTACTTTTAAAATAACAAAAAACCTCATGAGAATTCCAGCCACCACCTACCCATATCCCTCCCTGTTCTCCCTAGGCAACATGACCCCCAAAGGTGAAGGATATAGGCTCACTCCATCCCCAAATCTATTGATGCAACTTGGCGCTATAGGTCAACTACTTTTTGAACGTGTGGCTGGGGCACGTCTGTTATCACTTCTCTCCGCATGTCTTTGGAGGAAGGGTCATTCAAACAGAATCCTGGTAATTAACAATGTAGTTAACTCTATATCACCACAAACCTTAATGATTAGAAAGAACTGCCTACTGAGGTGTGGTCAGAAGGAGGTGCAGTTCAGACCGTTTCCAAATCCCACATCAAATGCACCAAATTGTGGTTGGGAGCTCTGCAGAGCTTACCTACTAGATTCCTCTCATATTTTTTCTATTAGATGTGTGAGAGTTTTAAAGACTGACTTAAGACAGTGTCAGCAAAGGCAGGCAACCCCTTATGACATAGAGCATGCATGTTTTCAATCATTTAAAGACGTTGATTGAGCCCAACTCACAGTATTGTGTAGCTTGCATCTACACACTAAAACCAAGACCTCAACCAGCAGTCAGCAATCTCCAAGGAAAAGGAAGGAATTAGATTCAGTTCTGTTCAGTTGCTCAGTCGTGTCCAACTCTTTTCGACCTCATGGACTGCAGCATGCCAGGCTTCCCTGTCCATCACCATCTCCCGGAGATTGCTCAAACTCATGTCCATCAAATCGGTGATGCCATCCAACCATCTCATCCTCTGTCGCCCCTTCTCCTGCCCCCAGTCCCTCCCAGGATCAGGGTCTTTTCGAATGTCAGTTCTTCACATCAGGTGGCCAAAGTTTTGGAGTTTCAGCTTCAGCATCAGTCCTTCCAATGAATATTCAGGTCTGATTTCCTTTAGGATTAACTGGTTTGATCTCCTTGCAGTCCAAGGGACTCTCAAGAGTGTTCTCCAACACACAATGTAGTTCCATTATTTTAATTGTATTTTAGAACTTGAAAGTCAAAATGTTTCTAAAACCTTCTGAAAATGTTACTCTAAAATCACCTGTTATCAAGAAAATTCTGATGACACACAATCTATTCCTGAAATCAGAGCTCTTCTCCAAGCTATCCTCAAGGAAATCTATTCTTAATTCTGCATAGAATACACAAGCATTATTTATTCAGGCAAATAGATGGGGAAACAGTGGAAATAGTGACAAGCTTTATTTTCTTGGGCTCCAAAATCACTGCAGATGGTGACTGCAGCCATGAAATTAAAAGACACTCCTTGGAAAAAAAGCTGTGAGAAACCTAGATAACATATTAAAAAGCAGAGATATTACTTAGCCAACAAAGGTCCATCTAGTCAAAGCTATGGTTTTTCCAGTAGTCATATATGGATGTGAGAGTTGGACTATAAAGAAACCTGAGCGCTGAAGAATTGATGCTTTTGAATTGTGGTGTTGGAGAAGACTCTTTGAGAGTCCCTTGGACAGCAAGGAGATCTAAGCAGTCCATCCTAAAGGAAATCAGTCCTGAATATTCATTGGAAGGACTGATGCTGAAGCTGAAGCTCCAAAACTTTGACCACCTGATGTGAAGAACTGACTCATTGGAAAAGACCCTGATACTGGGAAAAATTGAAGGCAGGAGGAGAAGGGGACGACAGAGGATGAAATGGTTGGATGGCATCACTGACTTGATGGACATGAGTTTGAGTAAACTCTGGGAGATGGTGATGGACAGGGAAGCCTGGCATGCTGCAGTCACAAAGAGTTGGACCCAACTGAGCAACTGAACTGAACTGATCTACTCAGGACTCTGCCTGGGTATGGAAGGGAAGCATCACTAAGTGCTAGTTGTTGGGCATATGTAAGCCACAATACTAAACAGGGTAAAGAGTATTCTTCATTCAATAAGTGTTTATTTCGTACATAATGTCTAGATGCTGATCAATGAATAAATATAATAGCAGTTAGAATTCTGTAATTGTCTTCTATCAGGCATGCTCTATGTAGTTCTCACTTGTTATCTAATTTAACTGTAAAATAATCCCATGAGAAAGATTTTGTAGACTTGGAGGCTGACACTCAGAAACTCCAAATAATTTGTGTGAGGTCACGTATCTATTAATTGGTGGAGCTGAGATTCAGACCTAGGGAGTTATTGCATGTATTGGTACTCTTAATCCTAATACAACCCATGTCTCCAGGAAGACTAGCCCTACCCTTGCTCTCGTGATGCTTACTATCTTCACAGGGAAGATAGATATTAAACCACTAATCGCGAGTCTGATGAGTTTTACAAAAGGTTGCTGTGGAAGCATATCAGTAGGGGACTGAAGACTTCCTGAAGAAGTCATAAATTTAAGTTGCAGTTGAGGACTCTAGGGTTAGAGTTTCCATAGTGAGTCCAGAGCATGAAACTGGAGCCTGATTAGGGGAAGCCTGGGTGAGCTTTGGTAATGATGTTGAATTTTGTTTGAAAAGTAAAGAAAAGCTGTTATACTCAGGGAGAGAGTGACCCAATCCAACTAAAACAATAGCAGGGCTGGAGCTTGGAGCTGGGTGGTTTGGAGGTGGTATACGGGAGGCCTCAGCAGGAAACTGTTGCAGTGGGGTGGTGATGGCTGGGCCAGAGTGTTGGCTGTGGGGATGGGACACATGGTCATGAGATGCGATCACTGGAAGTTGATTTAACTTGAGGAGCGAGAGAAAGGAGTTTGGGTTCTAAGATATAAAACATAAACAGTAGAGTTAAATACAGATTCATTGACTTGATAAAGTATAATGAGGTATACAAATCATACTGTAGAGTCCCTCCTTCCGATTTTATCACCCACACTATGAACCTGGCACCCGGCAAAGGGGTTGATATGCATTTTATCATTAATCTTCATAGCAACCCTGTGACACTAGCCCTGCTATGATTCCCATTTTACAGATGAGGTAGGTGAGGCTTAGGAGGATTAAGCAGAAGGCCCAAGGTCATAAGAAAAGTGGTAGGAACAGCACTAAAGCTCTAGTTTTTATCTGATTCCACAAACGACAGTCTTCATGTATCTATTTCCTGAACCTATCTGATAAGACTCAACTGGGATATTTGTTGAGTGGCTGTGTTGCTGGGCTCCACCCCTGGATGGCTGACTCAGTGAGTCTGGGGCCCAGGATCTGCGTGTTCACAGGCCTGTCACCAGGCCACTCTGGGTGGCACTGGCCCACGCTGATTAGGCAGCAGAAGGCAGGGGCAGGTCAGCATGGTCACTTTCTAATGGGTCCTGGGTCAGTCATTTTGCTCTCCTCTTAGCAGTATTTCTCATTTGCCTTCTCCTTTCCCTTCACTCTGCTTAGTGCTATTCACTGAATTCATCACAACTTGGCATTTTACTGTATTATGTATCAATTGGTTGTCCAGAAGCCCCTCTAGAACATAAATCCCAAGAGGGCAGGGCCTAGCTGGCTCTTGGAACGTGCCAGGACTGACACTGTCTACTATGCTCTCCTCTTACTCTGGACCATGGGAACCCTGGGCTGGTCCCCCTCCTTCCTTCCACTCTCTCTTCCCTGGCCAGGCTCCCTCCTGTGAGGGAGGGAGATCTCTGTGAGACGCCCGTCAATTCTTTGCTCTTCGTCCTTAAAACAAGACAAGCTGTGCTTTGGCCCTGACCTTCCCTTCCTTCCTCCCGCAGTCCCTTGGCTTCAGCCAGACACACTGGCTCCCAGTCACCCCAAGTGATGTCTTTGAGCTCCCCCAGGTAGTCTGAGCCATCGAGGGTCACATGTGAAGCTCCAAAAGAGACCTTCCTGGAGGTGCCAGCGCTGCCCTCCATCTGCGCCCTGTGGAGGCAGCGAGGCTGGCAGCCATGCTCTCGGGTGGACCCTCCTCTGCCCACTTCCAGAAATGGACTCCTGCTGAGCCCTTTAGGAGAGGGCTGCTTGCTCCATGGCTCGCAGAGAGGCTATGCTGCTGACGAGGGATAGAAGGCTCGAGAAGGTGTCCTGAGCAGGAGGTCAGGAGGGCTGCTGGCCATCCTGGTGGGGAGCCAGGGGCGGGTGGGCAAGGGGAGGGGGGTGGAATGCAGGGAGGCCGCCTGCTTGCACAGAGCTCTGCGTGGCTGCTCCCTGGGTGGCCCAGGCTGTTGTGCTCTGTGGAGTTAAAAGAAAACTGCAGGGTGGAGGGAGCTTGCTTCTCAGGGCCTCGACCACGGCTTACACCACACATGGCTAAAGTACACAGACGATTAGCAATCAAGGGAAGGACCTCCCTGTGAGAGAAAATGACACAGGGGTTACTTCTCTGTAAACAGCTCCAGAAAAAGCACCGGTTCCTTTTACGGGCTCTTTACTTCCTTTGAGAAGCTGCAAACGTACCCACCGCGTGCTTTTAGCTCTCAGCCCTCCAGTGGAGAGGAGGGACGCGCTCAGACACACATACTCACTCGCAAACCTATACAAGCCCCCAAATGGAAGAAACCCCCGAAGGCCATCAGGGCTTCTCAGCAGCCTGTGCCCTGAGACTGGATCCCCTGATTCACAGAACCAGTGGTGCCTGAAACAAAACATGGGTCTGCCTCTGGGTGATGCACGCAGTCCTGGTGGCTGGTGTAGTGGCATTCTTTGGAGGTGTGTTGTCCCAGCAATTCCATTTCACAGGTTACTTGTAAGCAAACAACATAGAGTATTTGCATGTTGCCTTTGTAATTTACTCCAAATTTAAGTCACATGGGAAATCTGTCAGGCCCTCTTGAGAAAAGGTGTGACAGAGACTTCGGGGTTTTCATGCTTACTTTATGAACCCCATCTGGGAAGCCAGAGACTTTTGGGGTCTTTGCAAAGGAGCGATTACAAGTTTCCCTCTACCTGTGAAGCCTGAAAACAACATTATTTGGGAATAAAGAGTTCTGGTTGTGGAAATGGCTACTACACTTGTGAGTGAAAGAAGGCCCCACCCAGGAAATTTCTGGGCTTCTGCAGCTGGGAGTCCAGATTAGCTCAGGCACTCCAGTGAAATGAATGAAAGTGAACATGTATTGAGCCCTGAACACGGGATGCACACGCCCAGGCATCTAACCTCCACCCACACAATGACCCAGGCTCTCTCCTCATCTCATTTTCTGAGGGACAGGTTGAGAAGCAAGATCCACAGCTGGAAAGCGGCAGGCCCATGGCATAGATGGGGCCATGAGGGTGTAAATGGCTGAGTCTCTAAGCACTGCTCAGTCTTGCCCCCAGTGTCCCAGGTCCATTCTTTCCGCTTCGGGGATCTGTTAGCCTCTGAATTTCTCCCATTCTCCCCTCCCGGGCACAGGCTTCCTCCCTGCTTGGAGAAACCCTCACTGGACAGTTTCCTTACCTAGGGTCTCCAGGCCAGGGCAGTTTCTCCCAGCAGCTCTATAGAGAAGGAACTGGTCTAGACAGGAGATATAACCAAGTGACAAGGGTGCCAGGCACGGTGACAAATAGATTCCAACAACAGCCATGGCTTCTTCAGGGATATAGCCCAGGGTCGCCAGATCCTCCAATTTTCTAGAAAAGCCTGATATCCGGATTTTTCATATAAAATTTTCTGCTTTTTAAAATGCCTTGTAGGCCTAATGAAATATATTTTGGAGTCATCAGTGTTCAACCTCTGCTCTCTAAGAATAGTCCTGGAGAACCAGCCTTAGCTGCTCACTTATTCTTGAAGCAGTTACTTTGGTCAGTCCAAGGCCTGGGGCTCTCCAGCCTTCCGGGAACTGTGTTCACTGCCTGGTGGAGGAGGGGCCATGATGGACAGACTGCCCCCCTCCCTCCGACCACCCTGCATGAAGATGGAGTTCCCAAAGGAGAAGCGATTGAATAAACTTTAGAACTTCCATAGAACTGCTTGTAAGAGTCCCTAGTCCCACAAAACAAACTGTAAAAGAAAAAAAAAAATTCCATTCAAAAGTTAAAGTTGGTTGTTTTTTTTGGGCGGGGGGGAATAACTTCAAAGCAGAGATGAATATACCAGAGTCTAAGAGAAGGCTGATGTAAGCAGTAGTGACATTTCTGCAGCTTCTAATGAATATCCTTTGGTCAGAAATTAGGGGACCCTCTGAGATGGAGTTGGAGGTTTGGTTTCTATTTCCTATTCAAATTTTGGTCTGTCTGATGAAATAAATACAAAGGAACCAGATGTGGTCCCTTTGTAACATTTGCTGATTATACTGGAGAATTTGCCTGCAAGGTTGTTGCACCTGGGGCAAGATTTGGATTACCATTAGCAACTTTTGGGACCTTTCTAACTTGGGTTTTAACAGCCTAGGCCATCTAGAAGAGAAAAATAGTGTGTTTACACATGGTAGACTTCAAATACATTATTGAATGATTCTGCAGACATGAATCTGAATATTCCTTGATGTGTAAGTGTGTGCTCAGTTCAGTTCAGTTCACTCACTCAGGTGTGTCTGACTCTTTGTGACCACATGGACTGCAGCACGCCAGGCTTCCCTGTCCAACACCAACTCCTGGAGCTTACTTAAACTCATGTCCATAGAGTCAGTGATGCCATCCAACCATCTCATCCTCTGTCGTCCCCTTATTCTCTTGCCTTCAATCTTTCTCAGCATCAGGGGCTTTTCCAATGAGTCAGTTCTTCGCGTCAGATGGCCAAAGTATTGGAGTTTCAGCTTCACCATCAGTCCTTCCAATGAATATTGAGGACTGATCTCCTTTAGGATGGACTGGTTGGAACTCCTTGCTGTCCAAGAGACTCTCAAGAGTCTTCTCCAACATCACAGTTCAAAAGTATCAATTCCTCAGCCCTCAGCTTTATGGTCCAACTCTCACATCCATACATAACTACTGGAAAAACCATAACTTTGACTAGATGGACCTTTTTCGGCAAAGTAATGTCTCTCCTTTATAATATAATGTCTAGGTTGGTCATAACTTTCTTCCAAGCAGCAAACGTCTTTTAATTTCACTGCTGCAGTCATCATCTGCAGTGATATTGGAGCGAAAAAAAAAAGTCTGTCACTGTTTCCACTGTTTCCCCATCTATTTGCCATGAAGTGATAGGACCAGATGCCATGATCTTAGCTTTCTGAAAATTGAGTTTTAAGCCAATTTTTTTTACTCTCCTCTCACTTTTGTCAAGATGCTCTTTAGTTCTTCTTTGCTTTCTGCCATGAGAGTGGTGTCATCTGCAAATCTGAGGTTATTGATATTTCTCCTGATATTTCAAGATTATTGATAATCTTGATTCCAGTTTGTGCTTCATCCAGACCAGCATTTCTCATGATGTACTCTGCATATAAGTTAAATAAGCAGGGTGACAATATATAGTCTTGATGTACTCCTTTTCTGATTTGGAACCAGTCTGTTGTTTCATGTCCAGTTCTAACTGTTGCTTCTTGACCTGCATACAGATTTCTCAGGAGGCAGGTCAGGTGGTCTGGTATTCCCATCTCTTTCAGAATTTTCCAGTTTGTTGTGATCCACACAGTCAAAGGCTTTGGCATAGTCAATAAAGCAGAAGTAGATGTTTTTCTGGAACTCTCTTGCTTTTTCAATGAGCCAACAGATGTTGGCAATTTGATCCCTGATTCCTCTGCCTTTTCTAAAAATAGCTTGAACATCTGGATGTTCACAGTTCACATACGGTTGAGGCCTGGCTTGGAGAATTTTGAGCATTACTTTGCTAGTGTGTGAGATGAGTGCAGTTGTGCAGTGGTTTGAACATTCTTTTGTATTGCCTTTCTTTGGGATTGGAATGAAACCTGACCTTTTCCAGTTCTGTGGCCACTGCTGTTTTCCAGATTTGCTGGCATATTGAGTGCAGCACTTTCACAGCATCATCTTTTAGGATTTGAAATAACTGAACTGGAATTCCATCACCTCCACTAGCTTTGTTCGTAGTGATGCTTTCTAAGGCCCACTTGACTTTGCATTCCAGGATGTCTGGCCCTAGGTGAGTGATCACACCATTGTGGTTATCTGGGTCATGAAGATCTTTTTTGTACAGTTCTTCTGTGTATTCTTGCCACCTCTTCTTAATATCTTCTGCTTCTGTTAGGTCCATACCATTTCTGTCCTTTATTGTGCTCATCTTTGCATGAAATGTTCCCTTGGTATCTCTTATTTTCTTGAAGAGATCTCTAGTCTTTCCCATTCTATTGTTTTCCTCTGTTTCTTTGCACTGATCACTGAGGAGGGCTTTCTTATCTCTCCTTGCTATTCTTTGAAACTCTTCATTCAGATGGGAATATCTTTCCTTTTCTCCTTTGCCTTTGGTGTCTTGTTTCTCAGCTATTTGTAAGGCCTCCTTGAACAACCATTTTGCCTTTTTGCATTTCTTTTCCATGGGGAGGGTCTTGATCCCTGCCTCCTGTACAATGTCACGAACCTCCATCCATAGTTCTTCAGGCACTGTTTATCAGACCTAATCCCTTGAGTCTATTTGTCACTTCCATTGTATAATCATAAGGGATTTGATTTAGGGCATACCTGAATCATCTAATGGTTTTCCCTACTTTCTTCAAATTAAGTCTGAATTTGGCAATAAGGAGTTCATGATCTGAGCCACAGTCACCTCCAGGTCTTGTTTTTGCTGACTGTATAGAGGTTTTTCATGTTTGGCTGCAAAGAATATAATCAATCTGATTTCAGTATTGACCATCTGGTGATGTCCATGTGCAGAGTCTTCTCTTGTGTTGTTGGAAGAGGGTGTTTGTTATGACCAGTGTGTTCTCTTGCCAAAACTCTGTTAGCCTTTGCCCTGCTTCATTTTGTACTCCAAGGCTAAATTTGCCTGTTACTCCAGGTATCTCTTGAATTCCTACTTTTGCATTCCAGTCTCCTATAATGAAAAGGACATCTTTTTTGGGTGTTAGTTCTAGAAGGTCTTGTAGGTCTTCATAGAACTGTTCAACTTCAGCTTCTTCAAATTACTGGTCAGGGCATAGGCTTGGATTACTGTGATATTGAACGGTTTGCATTGGAAATGAGCAGAGATCATTCTGTTGTTTTTGAGATTGCATCCAAGTACTGCATGTTGGACTCTTTTTTTGACCATGATGGCTACTCCATTTCTCCTAAGGGATTCTTGCCCACAGTAGTAGATATAATGGTCATCTGAGTTAAATTCATCCATTCCAGTCCATTTTAGTTCACCGATTTCTAAAATGTCAATGTTCACTCTTGCCATCTCCTGCTTGACCGCTTCCAATTTGCCTTGATTCATGAACCTAACGTTCCAGGTTCCTATGCAGTATTGCTCTTTACAGCATCGGACTTTATTTCCATCACCAGTCACATCCACAACTGGGTTTTGTTTTTGCCTTGGCTCTGTCTTTTCATTCTTTCTGGAGTTATTTCTCCATTGATTTTCAGTAGCATATTGGGCACCTACCAACCTGGGGAGTTCATCTTTCAGTGTCTTATCTTTTTACCTTTTCATACTGTTCATGGGGTTCTCAAGGCAAGAATACTGAAGTGGTTTGCCATTCCCTTCTCCGTTGGACCATGTTTTGTCAGAACTCTCCACCATGACCCGTCCATCTTGGGTGGCCCTACATGGCATGGCTAATAGTTTCATTGAGTTAGACAAGGCTGTGGTCCATATGATCAGATTGGTTAGCTTTCTGTGACTGTGGTTTTCGGTCTATCTGCCCTCTAATGGAAAAGGATAAGAGACTTATGGAAGTTACCTGATGTGAGAGACTGACTGGGCGAAACTGGGTCTTGTTCTGATGGGCCATGCTCAGTAAATATTTAATCCAATTTTGTGTTGATGGGTAGGGCTGTGTTCCGTCCCTGTTGTTTGACCTGAGGCCAAACTATGGTGGAGGTAATCAAGATAATGGTGACCTCCTTCAAAAGGAGGTCACTCAGTGTCCCCAACCCTGCAGGAGGCCACCACCAACCCACACCTCCACCAGAGACTCCTGGACACTCATGGGCAAGTCTGGGTCAGTCTCCTGTGGAGCCGCTGCTCTTTTCTCCTGGGTCCTGGTGCACACAAGCTTTTGTTTGTTCCCTTCAAGAGACCTGTGTTAGTTCTGGTGGCTCTCTGGTGGGTTAATGGTGACCTCCTCCAAGAGGGCTTATGCCATACCCAGGTCTGCTGCACCCAGAGCTCCTGCCCCTGCAGCAGTCCACTGCTGACCCGTACCTCCTCAGGAGACACTCTAAGTTATGTCTCACTCTGCGATCCCAGGGATGATACTCCACCAGCCTCCTCTCTCCATGGGTTTTCCCAGGCAAAAATACTGGAGTGGGTTGCCATTTCCTACTCCAGGGAATCTTCCTAACCCAGGGATTGAACCCAGGTCTACTGCATTGCAGGCAGAATTTTTTTTTTTTTTTTTTAACAACTGAGCCACCTAGGAAGCCCCATTCCTTGGCAGGAATCATCATTTCACTCAGAGGTGAAACAATCTGTGGTACAATGACCTGAGCTCCAGCAGGGGTCCCTTTGCACTTAGTCCTCGTGTCTCAGTCTTCTGGTCACAAAGCCTAAGATTGTAGTAGTACTGTTTTTCCTCAGACTCAGTTCATTGTATGTCTGTGTGTTCTATACCAACCTGGAAGGATGGTATATTAGTACATATAACATGACCTCCTATGTATTGTGTCTGCCTTGTTTCAGGTGCTATTTATACCCTTCCTCTTATAAAGTATCTAATAACTGTTTAAAAATTTTAAAACTGAGCCTCCAGGAGTTGGAGTGAAACTGTATATACAAATCACATGTATCATATAGCCAGTACTGGCAGAGGCAAGGCACCAGGAGTATCATATAGGATGTTTTTAGCTACAGCTAACAGAATGACTCATAAGGAAATGTATTTTCTAACGTAACTGTAAGTCCAGAAGTGAGACAGTTCTAGGACTGCTTAATTTCATAACTCAGATGATACCATCAAGAACCCAGGTTCTTTCTTCCTGCTTGTCATCCTTCACAAGTTAGCCTTGGCTTCCATCCTCATTGTTGCAAGTTGGCTGCATCCTGTGTAGACGTGGCCACACCTAGAGCCAGGGGCAGTGAGAGAGCCTCACTGGTGCTCACTCCCTTTTCTCACACTGGATTTTGAATGGTCTGCAGCTCCAGATTGCAAACTCACATCCTACAATTCTTTCAGTATTTGATAGTCTTTATGTTAGTAGTGACTTAGTGAAGTTGCTCAGTTGTGTCTGACTCTTTGCGACCCCATGGACTACAGCCTACCAGGCTCCTTCATCCTTGGAATTTCCCAGGCAAGAGTACTGAAGTGGATTGCCATTTCCTTCTCCAGGGGATCTTCCCGACCTAGGGATGGAACCTGGGTCTCCTGCATAGCAGGCAGACGCTTTGCCATCTGAGCCACCAGGGAAGCCCCAGTCTTTATGTTACTGAGCTCTTTATAATGAAAATTTGGAAGGACAAATAACACCTTTAGGAGCTAACTCTGCTTTGATACACACAAAAAAACTTTCTTGCTACTTCTTTGATGATACAAATATTCAGTTCAGTTCAGTCACTCAGTCGTGTCCAACTCTTTGTGACACCATGAACCGCAGTACGCCAGGCCTCCGTGTCCATCACCAACTTCCACAGTCCACCCAAACCCATGTCCATTGAGTCGGTGATGCCATCCAACCATCTCATCCTCTGTCGTCCCCTTCTCCTCCTGCCCTCAATCTTTCCCAGCATCAGGGTCTTTTCCAATAAGTCAGTTCTCAGCATCAGGTGGTCAAATATTGGAGTTTCAGCTTCAACATCAGTCCTTCCAATGAACACCCAAGGACTGATCTCCCTTAGGATGCACTGGTTGGATCTCCTTGCAGTCCAAGGGACTCTCAAGAGTCTTCTCCAACACCACAGTTCAACAGCATCATTTCTTCAGTGCTCAGCTTTCTTTATAGTCCAACTCTCACATCCATACATGACTACTGGAAAAACCATAGCTTTGACTAGATGGACCTTTTTCGGCAAAGTAATGTCTCTGCTTTTTAATATGCTGTCTAGGTTGGTAATAACTTTCCTTCCAAGGAGTAAGCATCTTTTAATTTCATGGCTGCAATCACCATCTGCAGTGACTCTGGAGCCCAGAAAAATAAAATTAGCCACTGTTTCCACTGTTTTCCCATCTATTTGCCATGAAGTGATGGGACCAGATGCCATGATCTTAGTTTTCTGAATGTTGAGCTTTAAGCCAGCTTTTTCACTCTCCTCTTTCACTTTCATCAAGAGACTCTTTAGTTCTTCTTCACTTTCTGCCGTAAGGGTGGTGTCATCTGCATATCTGAGGTTATTGATATTTCTCCTGGCAATCTTGATTCCAGCTTGTGCTTCATCCAGTCCAGCATTTCTCATGATGTACTCTGCATATAAGTTAAATAAGCAGGGTGACAATATATAGCCTTGAAGTACTTCTTTTCCTATTTGGAACCAGTCTGTTGTTCCATGTCCAGTTCTAACTGTTGCTTCCTGACCTGCATACAGGTTTCTCAAGAGGCAGGTCAGGTGGTCTGGTATTCCCATCTCTTTCAGAATTTTCCAGTTTCTTGTGATCCACACAGTCAAAGGCTTTGGCATAGTCAATAAAGCAGAAATAGATGTTTTTCTGGAACTCTCTTGCTTTTTCGATGATTCAGCAGGTATTGGCAATTTGATCTCTGGTTCCTCTGCTTTTTCTAAAACCAGCTTGAACATCTGGAAGTTCTCGGTTCACATACTGTTGAGGCCTGGCTTGGAGAATTTTGAGCATTACTTTACTAGTGTGTGAGATGAGTGCAGTTGTGTGGTAGTTTGAGCATTCTTTGGCATTACCTTTCTTTGGGGTTGGAATGAAAACTGACCTTTTCCAGTCTTGTGGCCACTGCTGAGTTTTCCAAACTTGCTGGTGTATTGAGTGCAGCACTTTCACAGCATCATCTTTTAGAATTTAAAATAACTCAACTAGAATTCCATCACCTCCACTAGCTTTGTTAGTAGTGATGCTTTCTAAGGCCCACTTGACTTTGCATTCCAGGATGTCTGGCTCTAGGTGAGTGGGAGTGATCACACCATCATGATTATCTGGGTCGTGAAGATCTTTTTTGTACAGTTCTTCTATGTATTCTTGCCAGCTCTTCTTAATATCTTCTGCTTCTGTTAGGTCCATACCATTTCTGTCCTTTATCAAACCCATCTTTGCATGAAATGTTCCCTTGGTATCTCTAATTTTCTTGAAGAGATCTCTAGTCTTTCCCATTCTATTGTTTTCCTCTATTTCTTTGCATTGATTGCTGAGGAAGGCTTTCTTATCTCTCCTTGCTATTCTTTGGAATTTTGCATTCAGATGGGAATATCTTTCTTTTTCTCCTTTGCTTTTTGCTTCTCTTCTTTTCACAGCTATTTTTAAGGCCTCCTGAGACAGCCATTTTGCTTTTTGCATTTCCTTTTCTTGGGGATGGTCTTGCTCCCTGTCTCCTGTACAATGTCACGAACCTCCGTCCATAGTTCATCAGGCACTCTGTTGATGATCTAGTCCCTTAAATCTATTTCTCATTTCCACTGTATAGTCATAAGGGATTATGTACACGTATTAGGTGTGAAAAAATGTGACAAATCGAACTAAAGCAGACAGTAAAGTCTGTCTCTTTAGGGTACGGTTCATAATGTGCCCTGGCTTCAGAAACACAAGCAGCATTAAAGTCTAAGTGGCTGCCCCAGGAAGTGTGCTTCTTCCACAGTGCCATGGGCTTCGTCCCAGCATGACACATGCCACAGGATGACACATGCCACAGGGTTGGGCCACGCCACCAGACTGTGGGGTCTTCCTGTAGGTGTGAAGACAGAGCTTTATCATCTTTGCACCTCCGGCCTCCACTGCAGTGACAGAGCACAGAGGAAACTCAGTTATGGTGTTTTGAAGAAAATTGATAATGTATATAAAAACATATTTTCTAAAGAGCAGTTTAGTGTAAATAATTTTTATGAAGGCTAAAACTTGCTATGTACTAGCATGTACTTAGTAAGGACTTTTTTACACTAATTTAATTTTTTTACTGTAAGAGCCACAGACCGTCAACAAACATTTTTCATTTAATTTTCACTTTTGTCAACATATGTGCATAGTTTTAAAAGTGAAACAGTTTTACAACAACAACAAAAAATCAAAGCAGTCTTTGCCCACCCCGCTTCACCTATCCCGATTCCTACTCCTGTGGCGAATATTTAAACTCTTTTAGTTCTTTTTTTTTTTTTTTTTTGGTTCTTATCTTCACGTTGTAAAATAATAAGCTTACTTGCTATCTTTTTATTGTACAGTTTAGACATTGTCTTAGCCCATTCAGGTTGCTATAACAAAGTATCATAGTTTGGGTAGTTTATGAACAACACAAATTTATTTCTCATACTTCTGGAGGCTGGAAGTCTGAGACCAGGTCACCAGCATGGTTGGGTTCTGGAAGGACCCTTTTGTGGGCTGCAGAATGCCACCTTCTCATTGTGTTCATGAGTGGAGGAGAGCAGAGAGAGGAAGCAAGCTAAAGCCTGACTCTTCAGGGGCACTAATCACATTTATGAGGGCTCTTCCTTCATAACCTCATCTAATTATTTCCCAAAGGCCACACCTCCTGACATAATCACATGGTGGTTAGTGTTTCAAAATATGAGTTTCGGGGGAAAACAAACATTCAGTAGTAATAGACACCATCTTATTAACTTATAACTATAGAATCCCCTGGAGGAAGACATGGCAACCCACTCCAGTATTCTTGCCTGGAGAATCCCATGGACAGAGGAGGATGGTGGACTGCAGTCTATGGGGTCACAGAGAGTCAGACACAATGCAGCGACTAAGCACAGCACATCTAGAATGTGAAGTTTAACTCCTTTCATAAGTTTAATTCCTTTCATACCCCTCCTTACATTCTCCCAAAATAGTTAATCCTATAGATTAATTTTTGATTAAACCAAAATTCTGTTTTCCAGCATCATGATTGTATAAACAACTATATTGTGTAGTATACTGTAACTATTTTCTTTAACTGTTACTGTTTTGTTTCCCTGAGAATTAATAGTTCCCTCAAATTTTCCCAATTTTGTAAAGTACCCATCCTTTATTGTATATCCTCAAATTCTTTGCCAGAGTATAAACTTCCTAAAACATTTCAACATATCAAGTAGTCTATGTGATTCATATTTTTCTCGGTTAACATCCTTCTAGAGATTTCTATTCCAGTCTATCAAGCATTTTACTTCGTCCTCATTTCCCCATAGATTTTTGTCCCCCCGAGCTTTTCTTTTTCTACTTCCAGTACTGGACTTTCTTAGGCCAGTTGTAGAGTCTCTGTCATCAGTCTGGAGATCTTATCCACCACTCTAGGAATTCTCATCTGTGTTGGATATTCCTGTTACCTGGATCCCATATCTTTCTTATTCTTGGTGTATTTCTTTGCTTTGGTTAATTACAACCTCTAATAGTTCCTTTCTTTCTTTCTTTTTTTGAGACTGGCTTGTCTGAAAAACTATTTATTTTACTTTCATATTTTGATTGATGTTTTGGGATGATGTTTTCAACTTAAAGATTCTATGCTGAAAATCATTTTGAAGGCCTTACTCTTCTGGCTGCTGAAAAGTCTAATGCCATTCTGATTCCTGGTCCACTGTGTGTGCCTGGTTTTCTCTCTAGAACATACTAGAATCTACTCACTTTCCCCAGTATTCTGAAATTTTAAGGTGGCCTGCTTTGATGTGCTTTGTTTACTGTTATTTCAATTATTGTGGCAAGCTGTTGGTGGGCCTTTTCAGTCAGGAAACTTAGGTCCTTCAGTTCTGGAAAATTCTATTTCTCTGGTAATTTTCTTCATTCAGAGTGAAGAAAGTCAAGCCCTCAAATTAGGTGTACTAGTTTTCTTGTATTTTCTCTCATTTTTCAATCCCTTGTTTATATGTCTTTCATTAAAAAAATAAATAAATTTCTTCAACTTTTATAATAGTTTTAAAAATTCAGGCTATTTATATTTATATATATTCCTCTTTATATGACACCTTGATCATGTTTTACGGATGCAATATCTCCTTTTTCTTCATTTAAAAAATGGATTACAGTTATTAAAAAGATATCTTGATTTCTACATTATCTCTTTCCTTTTCTTTCTTTTTTTTCTATTATTCTTCATAAAGACTTTCCTCCAGTTTCTGCTAATCCTTGAGTTCTTACATATTTAAGAGTGATAAACTATTACAACACCAAGAGAAACTCTGCATGGAAGGGTTTGCTTTTGGTGGGGTTACCCAGAGAGTAGCTGGCTATTCTGGGGATAAACTCTCCAATGTCAATACCTTCCATCAAGGCTACAGTTCATCAATGTTTTCCCCAGAGAGGCATTCTCTGATTTCCTGCTGTGGGATGTGGTGGAGAGGAGGGCCTACGCCTGAATTTCAGAGTTGGAAGCCAAGTGAGGACAAGGACTTGACTTTTGCCTCATGCTCTATTTATACCTGGGCCTAGACTCTCTTTGCTATATCATCTCTAAAGAGTGATTCTCCTCATGGTTGAGGGAGGGGTGGTCCCATGCTGTGAGGAGTGGGCAAAGGGACTCATGACACTTTTGTCCATTTTCATTGAATCCTTTTGTTCTCAGCTCACTGGGACCTCTGTGTGAGAATCACCAGACGCTTCTACTGCCTGAGACCTCCTGGGTTCTGAGGTATGAACCTGCCCTAAGCCCCCAGCCCAACCCCTGCAGCCCTGGCTCTCTGCCTCCTCCGGTCTGTTCAATTAATCACCACTGGCTCTGATCACTGCTTTCGGAAGTTTAGCTGACCTCTTTCTGCTCTAACTCCTTTCATGCTCTCTTTGCCTTTGTGGGTTGATGTCTTTTTAATTTCTTTTCTGTCACTTTAATGTGGTATTATGAGGGAGAAGAGAAAATGTGTTTGTGCTTACATACATTTCCATAAAGCCATAACACCTGAAGTCATTTACCAACCCACCTGTGTGTCTCTTGTCCATATTTGGGACAATTCCATTGTCTCCTAGCTGCCCACCACATTCCCATTGAAATGGCCTCCCCTCTTATTTGGAGTTAAGTGGGGCAGGGGACAGGGGTGGGTGGGATCTGCATGACTAGGACCCTCACTTTCAATGCAGAATTGGAATGGGGGTGTGTGTGAAGCAACCCCTGCTAGTTTTCAGAGTATCAGACACTACTCCTGGGTCTAAGTAACTCTAAGAATATGTCAGAATTTAATCAAGGAGTAAAACAGTAAGCTAATCCTTAAAGCTGCCAAATTTAAAATGATGCTGTATGAGGGAAAAACTCCCATGATGAAACATTTTGGTGCCCATCTAAAAGAACAGCCATTGCTCTTTTTAGTATTTTGCCTAAAAAAAAAAAAAAAGGTTTCTGACTATAATGAAAAAGTAGGGTTGGGGGATGGAGAGACTTGAAAGTCCCCCCTTAGCGTAAGAACTGCCTGAAATGGTGATTACTGAGCTAAAAGTGTCCCTTCTACTTTAAGCAGTTTGCAGATGAAGAATTTGGATGAGTCATATCTGTTTCTTCTCCAGGCTGTGTCTGTTTCTTCACAGGCCATCTGCTGAATTCCAGTGGTGGGCACAGTGATCAAGGACTCATGGACAACACACCATAAGAACAACCATGGCCTACCCCCCCACCCCCGAGTCCCATGACAGGGTGGAGTAAGAATCCTGGAGCTGGATTCTTGGCGGACCCTGGCAGTTCTTTGCTGAGAGGTTGCCAGGAGACCAGTGGGGATGTTGGGAAAGGTACCAGCTGGGACTGGGCTTGCTCCTGGGTACAGAATGTTTTATTCAGTGGGGAAAAGTAGTGTTGGACCATATGAATAAAGACTTCAGATTCTGGGTAGGGGACTGTTTAACTCTCTCCTTCTTCCTTGGGCACTAAACACAGCCTAAGGCACTTGGGATTTGGCCCACACTGATCATAATATAGGTGACAATGAAATCTGGGCCACCCCAAATCAATGAATCCTTAACAAGCCACAATCGGCTGTTGGGGCTTGTCTGAAGAATTGTGACGTTGCCAGTTGGGTAAATATCCTTTGTATAAATACACTCAGTAATGGGTAAACTATTTTCTTCCCAGTTAGCAGATTTTTTATAAGACGGCTCTTGTGTTTCTACTTGGAGGCTGAAAAAGTTGTTCTCCCTAAGCACTTAGGGTCCTGAGGTAGGAACAAGATGAAATGTCTGATTCAGCAACATTTGGTTTTAATCCAGCCCAGGGTTCTGTGGCCAAGACCTGAGAAGAGAAAGGAGGACAGTAGGAATGTGAAGGTGAGCGATGGTAGGGAGGAGGCATGTGGGAATGGTGGACAGAAAAGTGGTCCTCAAAAGATATATCCAAGTCTTAACCTATAGAACCTGTGGATATGACCTTATTTAGAAAATAGAGCCTTTACAGGTGTAACTATGTTAAAAATCTCAAGCTGAGATCGTCCTGGATATAGGGAGCCTAAACCCCCAATGACTGATAGGAATCCTTGTAAGAGAAAGGAGAGGAAGATTTGAGACACATAGAGAATATAGTCATGTGGAGATGCAGGCAGAGAATTGGAGGGATACTGCCATGGCCAAGAAACTACCAGAAGCCAGAAGAGGCAGGAAGAATTCTCTTCTAGAACCTTCAGGGAGAGTGTGGTCCTGTTGACACCTTGATTTCACACTTCCTCAGAACTACGAGAAAATAACTTTGCTTTATCTCACCAGGTTTGTGGTCATTCGTTACAGCAACCCTTGAAAACAAATTCAGTGGGGGAGATCTGGAAAGAAAGAGACAGGTAGTAGAAGTGTGTAGGCAAGGGCAAGGACAGCCACAGGGACTGAGGCAGGGAGAGGCGGGCTGTGTAATAACTCCTCCTCCCTTCCTGTCTTAGTCTGTTCTGGTGGCCACACGAAAGAATATTGACTGGCTGTCTTAAGTGACAAAAATTAATTTTCTGGAGTCTGGATGTTAAAGGTCAAGGTACCAGCATGGTCAGTTTTCAGTGAAGACTCTCTTCCCAGCTTGTAGATGGCCAGTTCCTCATTGTGTCCTCATAAGGCAGAGACAGCAAGTTCTCTGGTGTACTTTCTTAGAGACACTAATCCCATCACAAGGGTCCCACCCTCATGACCTGATCTAAACCTAATTAACTTCCAAAGTCCCCACCTCTAAATAACATCTCATCTCCTGCATTTGATTTTTAAGGAGATGCAATTCAATCCATAGCACTCTCCTACAGCATGGATTCCCATCATAGGTCTGGCAACTTAGTAGCTGAAACTGGACAGAACTCTGCTTTATGAAACAGGGAAAACCACTCTTGATTGAAGGATGAATTAACTTGAAGAGAAGAGCTTATGTTAAGAATCAAAGAGGAACACACTTGTCTCAGGTTCTAAATAACAATTATTCCAACAGTTTGGATGACAGCGAAGGCAGCCAGGGCATCATTCAGCAGCTCTGTGAAATGGAGGCTGGGAATTATCTTTTAGGGTCCCATTAACTTCCTCTTCTAGCATTTTCCTGCCAGGAGGGATTCCTTGACTGGTACTCTCCTATTATGAGCTGAATTGTGTCATCCCCAGAACTCATATGTTGAAGTCCTCAGACATCAGAATATAAATGTCTTTGGAGATAGGGTCTTTAAAGGGGTAAATAAGTTAAAACGAGGATAGCCTAATCTAATCTGACTGCTTTCCTTGTAAAAAGAGATTAGGACACAGACATTCACAGAAGAAAGACCCTATGAAGACAAAGGAAGATGATGACCATTTACAAGCAAACTAAAGAAAGAGACCTCAGAAGGAACCAAACTCTGCTGATACCTGATTTTGAACTTCCAGCCTCCAGAACTATGAGAAAATAAACTTCTGTTGGTTAGCCCACCTAGTCTATGTGCTTTGTATGGCTATGTCTGAGGAAACTAATGCTTCTCCAAGCCCAGTGCTTCAAGCAGAACCTGCCTTGCTTTATAAACAGGCTTGTGACTCCAGACCATGTGCATTCTATCATCCTCATCCCCTTGACCTGTTAAAGCCTCCAGGAACATGTTGGAATTCCTGTTCATTCATTCTCACCTAACCAACGAGAGTTTTAGCAAGTTATTCAATCTCTTGGAATCTTTTCTTCATCCATAAAACTGAAGATAATTAAGTCTCCATGGTTGTGCAATTAAATGAATTTACATACACAAAAGTGTAACCAAGCAAGACCCAATGTGGCCTTCCCAGAACAGGCCCCATCACCTTCCAAGTCCTCCTGCCTCTTTTATGTGGAAAAATTTAGCCTCCTAAGCCTTCCTGGAGTTTCAAAAAGTAAATTTAATCAGAGAAGTGAGAAGATACAGAAAGGAAAACAGTCAAATAAGACAAAATAATAGTTAAGCCACTAAACAAAGTCAAGGACCTTAATTCCTCCTCAAAGGGTATAGATAATAATCTGAGCCATATCCTTTGAGCTATTCTTCAGATACTCAAACCCCCATCAGGTGGAAGAAGTTCACTCTATGCTGCCCACAAGCATGTAGACTCCAGACTGGTTGGAAGCAGAAGGTTGATGATGCTGACTCCTGGTTGCCTCACCACCAACTTATCAGAAGAATGTCCCTGAGCTGATCATACTTTTGACAACCCCATCCCTCACTCTGTCTTTAAAAGTATTCCCTGAAGGCCTTTGGGGAGTTTGGTGCCTTTTAAGCACTAGCTTCCTGGACTTCCTGCTTGGCACCCTGCAATTAACACTGCACTTTCCTTCACGTTAACCCACTGTCAGTAGTTTGGCTTTACTGCTTGTGGGCAAGCAGACCCAAGTTTGGTTTGGTAACAAAAGGATTAAATAAAGCTGAGGCCCAGTCACTCTAGCGCCTTCTTCAGTTTTATCTACGTTAGAGGACATTTGCCATGTTTTTCAGCCCATCACTAGGTAGTCTGCCTCTTTGGAGGAAAGGCAGATAATTTATGAGAGTTACAGCCCTGTCTCCCACTGTGTGAAGACAAGTCTGGAAGTGGAGCAGGTGGTGTCACTTACTCATCCAGATCCTCCCACTTCCTGAGGTGCTTTTCAAATGTCAATCCATGTTGCTTCCAGGAATGTTTTCAAACTCACTGTCTGACCGGTCAGGATCACTTCTCCAAGTCATAACTGCTCTTCCCTTTCTGTGGCTCCCCAAGTCTATTAGTCAACAGACTCCATGGACACCTCTGTGCAGAATCCCCCTTAGTGTCCATCCCCACTGATCCTGCTTTGTTTCTCCTCTTACCGTTTCTGTCTCCAGTTCTGTCAATAGACTTCTTAGGGATCCTTCAGCTTCTCGATTGTTCTCCTCAGCTCAACCCATCTTGTCCACAGTTTCCAGGTTAATAAAAAACTATCAAAGCTGCCACATTATATACAAAATATTAAGACTGAGAGTCAAGTTCTTACTCAAATTTAGTTATTTAAGATATTCCACTACTTTCTTTCACTATTATGTGCTCAGTGTGGGCACTCTTAAATGTCACTGTGTTTTGGGATTAACCGCATTGTAGAGACACAGAAAGATATAAGAAATAAATTGAGAAATGATCCGTAGAAACAGATTTTACACCACAAAAGAGTAAATTATTAGGTGTTAGAAAAATATAAATGTTGCAAGCAGTGTGTTTTATATGCTGTTTCCAAGAATAAAAATATGCCAAATCTGTGGGTAGAGGAGTTGGTTAGTCAGATTTCTGGATGGCCCTTCCTTTAAACCGTTAGTACTGCTGTGCTGCTTTATAGGCAATAACCAGTCACCAAAGAGAAGAAAATCTGAATAGATGCCTTGGAGGAAATGCCAATTTGAGGATCAATTATTGCCTTGTTAAGCAGTAATATGGGGTTATTGTAGATTTTTGGGAGTATAGTGGTTAAAATGTATTTTTAAAAACAACTTTCTAGAAACCAAGAATTTTCCAAATTTAAGTAACTGAAAGAGTAATTTAAAGAAATGCAGTCTCCCCATGGAACCAGATTATGAAGTAAAAAAAGGAAAAGGAATGATGTTAAATGGAAACAAAAAAGAAATGACCCTTCCAGACGGTTATTTTGAAACTCCTTTCGGAGAAGCTCTCTGCTGGACAATGCTACCAAGTGGCCTGTGTGTCTGTTGTTTCACGTTTCTAGAGGCTAGAAGTCTGAAAGCAAGATGTCAACAGGGTCATGCTATCTCTGAAAGCCCTAAGGAGGGTTTTTACTTGATCTTCCAGCATCACTGGTATTCCTTGGTTTGTAGTCCTCTGGGGTCACATGGACTCTTACTCTGTGTCCATCTGTGTCTACATTTCCCTCTTTTTATAAGGACTTCAGTCATTGGATTAGGCCCACAACAATCCAGTATACTCTCATCTTAACTTGGTTATATCTGCAATGACCCTTTTTTTCAAATGAGGTCACATTCACAGGTATTGGGGGCTAGGATTTCAAGACCTCATTCTGAGTCAATGATATCATAGTGAAGAGAGCATGCCAGAAGTTCTTTGTTATTAACACAAAAATAGTATTAATAATAGCTACATACTCAAAACTACACAGAGTAAGATCAACTTCTGGCATGATAGCATGAGGAGCTCTACTGACCCACTTACTCAGTGAAACTGGTGAAAGACTGTTAAAAAACTCAACAATTTAAGGCTTCTGGAAATGATCCTAAGGGGGAAAAATAGCAAAGGGAAAGTCTGCTCTTTAAGAAAACGTATGAAAATTTGGTAAGAATGGTGAGAGTTTGTGGTATTTGAACTGAGACCGCTTCCTTCCTACTCACTCTTAGTTAAGTAGGGTGGAGACTCCATTCCAGAATTCTGCAACTAAGGACAAGGGCTCCTTTTCCCAACCCTCCCAGCACATGGAAGTCTTTCTTCTCCAGAGGAGCAGGTTGGCAATGTTTCTTATCCTGTCCACAGATCCCATTGCCAAGACTAAGTTCCAGATGAGTGTGATTAAGAGGTCAGCTTTCTGGTGGATTGGAGGGTCTAATTTGGGCACAGAATACTGAAAGGACTGTCCCTAATCATTCTTTCCTTGACTTGTGGGGTGGTTCTTCCATGTCAGAAGATGCAAGCTGAGAGGACCTCTGGCTGCCCTACTTCTCCACCAACTACTCAGCTCCCAGAGTGGGGGTATCATTCAGAGAGGAGCCTGCCATTGTTCCCATCCCCAACTCCAGAGTCCTGAATCAGATATTTTGCTGGAGAATGGGACTGGGCAAAGAGTAAGAAGGAGGCCATTAAAAAAGATAGTTTCTAATATTTTTCCGAAGGAATTGAAAGTCAAGCCTAAGGATGCTCTCAAAAACTGTGGAGGTTATGGTAAAAGGCAAATGGGAGGAGATTCAAAATATATGCTAAACCTGTAAGCCTGTTAGTTTGTGGGAGAAAACTCAGAATGAGTCACTAGGGAGGAGTCTTCTTGGGTTCAGAACAAATATCAAACACTGACCTCAGAAACTATTCCTTCAAAGGAGTCACAACTTAATTAGATTAGTTTGTAGAGCAATTTATGCTTTAGGGCATTGCTGGAAGAACTATAGCAATCAGCCAACAATTAGTAGAGTTTTACAACTGGATGTGGTCAGAGAAAAAGTAGCTGAGAACCCTAGCAAGATCACTGTCATCCAAGCATGACTGTGGTTATACCCAAAGCTGTGCTTCTTTGAGAAGAAAAATCAGAGGCTGAATACTATGGAAGGGGAAATAGATTTCAAGAAAATAATCCAGCCATTTGCTAAACAAATAAACAGTTAATTAACAGTAACAAGCCCTGGAGGAAGGGAGGAAGATGAATATCTAGAATTGCTACAATATTTCCAACAAAAATTTTAAGGCATGCAAACAAATATAAAAGTATGATTCATACAGCTGGAAAAAGCCAGAAAAGAAACCGCCTGTGAGAGTGACCACTACTGTCTTATCAGAAAACTTCAAAAGATTCATTGTAAACATGTTCATAGGGCTAAAAGAAAATACGATGGCCATGTTGCATCAATAAAGAATATCAATAAGGAGATAAAAGTTATAAAAAAAAGAACCAAATGGAAATTCTGGAGTTGAAAAGTGCAATAACGGATATAAAAAATTCACTAGAGAGACTCAACAGTAGGTTTGAACTGGCAGAAGAGAGAAAAAATAAACTTGAAGATAAATCAGTAGAAACCATGCAAGCTGAAGAACAGACAGGGAAAAAGTATACCAAAACACATGTAGTGGAAGTACCAGAAAAAAATGAGAGAAGGGAGCAGAAAGAACACTTGCAATGAGGGCTTCCCTGATGGCCCAGTTGTAAAGAACCCACCTGCCAATTCAGGAGACAAGTGTTCAATCCCTGGGTCGAGAGGATTTCCTGGAGAAGGAAATGGCAATCCATTCCCATATTCTTGTCTGGGAAATTCTATGGACAGAGGAGCCTGGTGGGCTACAGTCCATGGGGTCACAAAAGAGTCAGACATGACTTAGCAACTAAATAGCAACAACACAACACTTGCAGTGAACTATCTGAAAATTTAAAAAAAAAAATCCATTTACACCAATAAAAAAATAACTTAGAAATAAACCTAACAAAAGAAGTATATAACTTATCCTCTGAAAACTGCAAAACCTTGTGGAAGAAATTAAAGGTCATCTCAATAATTGGAAAAGCATTTTATGTTTGCAGATCAGAAGGTTTAACATTTTAAAAAATACATCTGTATGTTTATTTTCAGTGAAACCCTAATTTGTATTCTAGACTATCTCTTCTGAGGATAAACATACTTTAAATAACTTGTACATTGTCTATTTAAGTGCTCAAATACTAAAATACTCAAATTCATTCCAAATAATTTTCCCTAAGATTTATCAGATATTTAACAGACAGGCCTGCCCAATCCCTCTACACCCACTGACAAACAAGTTTAATTCTGCTAACAGCACACCCATACTCACCCATCCTACCAGACAAAAAGCAGAGAAAAGAAAGGCAACCACTTCTTTAAAGTTTTTTTTTTAATGTGGATCTCTTTTAAAGTTTTTTTTTTTTTTTAAGTTTCTTTTTATTTATTTGTTTGGCTGTGCCAAGTCTTGGTTGCAGCATGTGAACTCTTAGTTGCAGCATGTGAAATTTAGTTCCCTGAGCAAGGATCAAACCCAGGCCCCCTGCATTGAGAGCAGAGAGTCTTAGCCACTGGACCACTAGGGAAGTCCCATTTTTAAAGTCTTTATTGAACTTGTTAGCATATTGCATCTGTTTTATGTTTTGGTTTTTTGGTTGCAAGTTATGTGAGGTCTCAGCTCCCTGACCAGGGATCAAACTGGCACCCCTTGTGTTGAAAGGTAAAGTCTTAAAAACTGGACCACCAGGGAAGTCCTGGTGCAGCCACATTTGAAAATAATCTGGCAATTCCTCAAATGATTAAACATAGAGTTACCATATATCCCAGTAATCCTACTCTTAGGTATTAATATATACCCAAGAGAAATAAAATTATTTAATCACATAGAAGTTTGTACATGAATGTTCATAGCCGTATTATTCATAATAGCCAAATGGGGAAAACAACCGAAATGTCTATCAATGACAAATGAATAAACAGAATGTGATATAACAATGAAACAGAATATTATTCAACCATAAAAAGAAATGAAGTACAGATACCTGCTACAACATGAATAAATCTCAAAAAATTATTCTAAGTGAAAGAAGTCACAAAAGATCTCATATTATATTATTTTATTTTTATGAAATGTCCAGAAGAAAATTTATAGGGACAGAAAGTAGATTAGTGGTTGCCTAGGGGTTAACAACTGACTGGTTCAAAATTGGGAAAGGTGTATGACAAAGCTGTATATTGTTACCCTGATTATTTAACTTATATGCAGAGTACACCATGTAAAATGCTGGGCTGGATGAGTTATAAGTTGGAATCAAGATTACCAGGAGAAACATCAACAACCTCAGATATTCAGATGATACCACGTGGTAGAAAGCGAAGAGGAACTAAGGAGCCTCCTGATGAAGGTGAAAGAGGAGAGTGAAAAAGCTGGCCTGAAGCTCAGCATTTAAAAATTGAAGATCATGGCATCCGGTCCCATCACTTCATGGCAAATAGATGAGGAAACAATGGAAACAGTGACAGGCTTTATTTTCTTGGGCTCCAAAATCACTGTGTATGGTGACTGCAGACATGAAATTAGAGGATGCTTGCTTCTTGGAAGGAATGCTATGACAAACCAGATAGCATATAAAAAGCATGGACCAACAAAGGTCCATGTAGTCAAAGCTATGGGGTCTTTCCAGTAGTCATGTGCAGATATGAGAGTTCGACGTAAAGAAGGCTAAGTGCTGAAGAATTGATGCTTTGAACTGTGGTGCTTAGAAGACTCTTAAGAGTCCTTTGGACAGTAAGGAGTTTAAACCAGTCAATTCTAAAGGAAATCAACCATGAATGTTCATTGGAAAGACTGATGCTGAAGCTGAAGCTCCAGTAGTTTGGCCACTTGATGCAAAGAGCTGACTCCCTGGAAAAGACCTCGATGCTGGGAAAGATCGAGGGCAGGAGAAGGGAACAGCAGAGGATGAGATGGTTAGATGGCCTCTTTGACTCAATGGACATGAGTTTGAGAAACTCAGGGACCTAGTGAAGGACAGGGAAGCCTGGCGTGCTGCAGTACATGGAGTTGCAAAGAGTCAGACACAACTTAGGGACTGAACAGCACAACAGAGGTGGGGAGGTGGGGCTGGCAGGTAGGAGGTACTAGGCTTCTTTCTGAGTTGATGGAAATGTTCTAAAATTGATTGCGGTGATGGTTGCACTTATCTGGGAAAATACTTTTGAATTTTATACTTTAAATGGGATTGTATGTGAGCTAGTTCTTAATTACCCAGAGTGAAAGATTAGCCCAGCACTGGAACTCCATCAATTTAATGCACCCTCTGGGCTTCCCTGGTGGCTCAGATGGTAAAGAATCTGCCTGCAATGAAGGAGACCCAGATTTGATCCTTGGGTTGGGAAGATCCCCTGGAGAAGGGAATGGCAACCCACTCCAGTATTCTTGCCTGGAGAATTCTATGGACAGTTGAGCCTGGCGGGCTACAGTCCATGGGGTCGCAAAGAGCTGGACACGATTAAGCAATTAACACCTCAATAAAGGCAGACCAATGCAGGGTAACCACCTAGGGAATCCCTATAAGCTGGAGTACTGCTGACGCTGGACTTCGCAGGTGGCGCTAGTTGTAAAGAACCCACCTACAAATACAGGAGACGTAAGAGAAGCAGGTTCGATCCCTGAGTCAGGAAGATCCCTGGTGGAGGGGATGACAACTCACTCAAGTATTCTTGCCTGGAGAATCCCATAGACAGACAAACCTGGCGAGCTACAGTCCATAAGGCTGCCAAGAGTCAGACGCAACTGAAGCGACTTAGCACACACTGCTGAAGGTAGAAGATGGGGCTGTTTTATTACACTTTGTATTACTGAATATGTGCAAAATGCACTGGGGTGCTCCACCTACCTTCTTCTTATTGGTTTCCTCCTATTCTATTATTCTTCCTCCATTAAGCTCCATAAAACCTGAAGCAGACAATCAAAGGAACTGGGATAGTCATCTTTCTGAGGACTGGGGAAGGAAGAACCATTTCATCTCCCATTGGTCTGACTGCGCTGTGTTCTTAGCAAGAACTGGTTGCGGTAATGGAGAATCTGGTCAGGCAAAGAACAGGAGAGCCATCTCGGATCCTTCCCATTAACTTCAACTCTCCCACAGTTTATAAGCTCCATGGTTTATTTGTAATTTTAAAATCCTTTTTTCCTTTTCTTTTGTTTTATATAATGCACATTTATGTTGTAATAGAGCCTGATTTTCTACAATAGGCTTTTATGTGTGTTTTTGATTCAAATATGAAAAGATCCACTTCAGTGTAATAAACAAATACCCAGCTGCTATTGTACTAAATAATTGACAAACCTCAAACACATTTGGACTCAAACAAACTTCTTGTCCTCCCTGCAGAGTCCACCAGCATACCCCCTCCCCTAACCTCACTAAGGAGCTTGAGAACAAATCACCCTGCTTTTGGACAATGAGTCTGTGCCTCACTATTTTAAATATAAATGTTTGAATTTGGAGCATTAGTGTGTCTCATTGCCGTTCCTGATGGAGGCCATACATGCAAAACCTAGATTTGGGGTTTGGATATGCCACTGATTTATTCATGGGCTGATTCTGTTTGGAGCATTTCTTATGCTCTAAGCAAGACCCCCTACTTTCACCCCCATATGCTGTGGGAGACTTGGAGAGGAAAGCCCACTTGGGTCTGCAGTGTGGGTTATTCTCCCCCAGCGCATGTCATGCATCTATTTATCTCTCACTCTGAACTCATTTTGCTTCTGCCTTTCCGCATATACCGTGTTCCTCATCTTAATGGATGGAGCCACTGTATCAGTCCACACCAGTAATTTTCCTACTTATTCCATGAGAGAGATACAAACTTGAATTGGTTTAAGCTGTCATATTTTGGGGGCCCATTTTTAACTTGGCCTAACTGTGCTAACTGTGTATCTATACACGAACAATGCTCAGGCTCAAGCTGTTGGCCACAAGGGAGGCCACCACCAAGCTAAATTTCAGAGATTCTGTCATTAAAAAAAGAAGGGGAGAATGGATACTGAGAAACACACTACTTCATATGAACAACTCCAAGCCCAGTTGACGGAATTCACCAGAAATCCAGAACCTCCTGAAATGGCTTCCTTGATATGTTTGATGTCCTCAAAGATGCTTCAGTGTTGGGGTCTCAGTCTGCCCCGAGGAGCAGGAACTTGGGTGGATTTCCTACAGAGGCTAGAGAACTTCGTCCACGTGGGGCTGAGTGCAGGTCTTTTAGCAGCCGAGGCCTGTGCTCTCCCACGGCTGCTGCCGCCGGTGGCCCCCAGAATACTGACCTACAGGCATAGCTGTTCCCGGTGATGGATGAAGGGAGGGACAAGGTTCTCCTCTGAACCACCAACCAGCCCTTCCCCTTAATTCTCCATACCCAGAAAAGAATAGACTATATCTTTTATGAGAATTTACTGAAGTTTGAGAAAAGTAAGATGGAAGCACAACAAGGAGGAGAGCTTTCAGGGAATGCACAGGCCCGGGACCTTCTAGGATTCTTTATCAGGCTACTTCCTCCTTATGCCGTCAAAAATGCTCTGAGTATCTCTGTTCTTCAGAGACTCTAAGAACTGGGGAGGAGAAAATATATAATGTCATCTCAAAGGTCCACTTCTAGAGCCCCTATTCATTTTCCCAGGGGTGTGACGACATCTATTCCCTACAGAACCACCCACAGGTTGTGGTATTAACCCATGGTCCCAATAAGAACTTCATAATTCTCAGAAAGAACAGTCCCTAAAGTCTGGACTATTGCACTGTAAGTACCATCACATAAGTACAGCTCAACCCAGCAGGGCTACAATAACTTCATTCCGGCTTCTGTATACTCTCATGAACTATTCAACTGAATTATTCAATCTCAAACATGTCATTAAAAAGTGTTTTGCTTTCTTTCCATTGGACTCAGATGTAATCCACAGATCTTAGCAAAGCAGACCTCATGTTGCTCTCTACATGTCTCCATCTCTCTAGATGCAGGATCTTTATCAACTAGGATGTGTTTGACTGGAAGTCAAGCCTCTCACAGTCATGATTTCTAAGTTTGGCACCTTTCCTGGGGAGAAAGAGAGGTTAGAAGGTAAGACATGGCAGTAAGCCATATAGTAGCCCTGTTTGAGACATTTATATTCTGAGATTGGCCTTCTGGAAGTTCTGTCTGTTTAATTTATGGTGATAATATCTCTAACAATAGTACTGGTTGACAGATATGATGGGATTTAGGGAGGGAGTATGTGTCTTTCTGGACCCAGTAACTTCTATAACCCAGAGTATCTTCTTAAAACTATTTCTGCCTTCTAAAGTAATAATAATCCCAACCTGATTCATAAAAAAACTTGTGATCTTACCTCTGAGAATTCTAGAAAGATATGGTCTAGCTGAAAAAGGGCATCCCTGGGTTGTACCTAATATCATGTAGGGTTTTGTTCTTGTTTTTAATGACACCAGTGCAATGCAAGGGTTCATCAATTAGAAATGTAAAGTTAAATGACATGACTTTGTAATGGGGTTTTCTGCTAATAGCAGACTGATGATCCCGGTAGATCCTCAGCACATCTGAAACTCCATGTCACTGGAATCTCCAATGTTTATTTTATGTGAAAAGGGAAACCCATGTTGAACTTTGTAAATGCTTTACATGTTTGAAATTATGCCTTTTCTTCTATTTGTTGGTGCACGTTTGTATCATGTGCTCCCGGTTCCTATATCAGAAGTTTATCACTCACGGGAATTAACTTGCTATTTGAGCTTAGAATTTCTTTAGCTGGAATCTCAACTGTGGAAAAACAGTGGAAGAAAATTCTTATCTTCAGTGGTGATGATACTTTCAGCCAAAAGAAATGGAAAAGGGAAAACTGGAAGGGAAGAGATTGTGGGCCAAATAAAGGGTGTTCTTTTCTATATTTAGCAGAAAATGTCCCCATGTGAGAGGAAAGGAAGCCTCTCAGGACCCCATGAAGTGATACCCAGCAGGGAACTGCATTTATTACTCTGGAGAATTCTCTTCTTCCAGGTCCTGGAGAAGCAGGCAGGAATTTTCTCTACTTGGATATTTTTGTTGTTGAAAAAGAAAAGCAGAAAAGTAGAGATGATAATAAACAGGTATCCAAGAATCAGCCATACTAAATGAACAGATGTTATTCAGATACATTTACTTCTGACCCTTTTTTAAAAAAGTAAAATATTATACATATTTTGAAGTCTATGAAGTCCCTCCTCCCAGTCCTCCTCCCCAACAGCAATTGCTATGGCATCATTCCAGCCCACAAATCAAAATTTACATTTGTATGTACATAATAAAGAGATTTATTTTGTAGGTTGAAAAACATACCACGTAAATGGCATCAGATTGTATTAACATTCTGCAGCTAGCTTTCTCCACTCTAGATTTTTTTCTAGCTCCATTCATGTTGGGACATATAAATCTAATCATTCATTCTGACTGTTGCATAATATTTCTTCATGTGACTACATCAAATTTATTTACCCGTTTCTCTACTAATGGACATCTTGGGTGTTCTCTCTAAAAACTAGTGCACTTGTGCTATTATTCCTAGAATTGGAATTAGTGGGGTACAGAGTATTGACCAAAGTCACAAGAGATGCCATAACAAACTCATACATAAAATGGCTCAGACAAACATCCTGAGATGCTCAGAAAATCACCCCTGACTGCTTGTGAGCGACAACAACAAAGTTGAGCTGTTCCATGAGGGACTGTATGATCCAGAAAGTCTAAAATATATACTGTTTGATCCTTTATTGGAAAAGTCTGGCAACACATATCTAGACTATGAAGGTTCAAATCCTGGTTTCTTGATTTACTAGCTGGATGACTTGATCAAGTTTCTTTATGTGTGCTTCTGTCTTCATGTATAAAATGGGGATAACAATAAAGCAGACCTTTCTCCAAGAAGCTGTGAAGATCGAATGAAATAGTGCATATCAACCACAGAGCCAGTGTTAAATGCATCACCATCATCATCATCATCTCTTTCAGATGACATAACCAGAGATCAGAGAAGTTATATGTGGTCTAGGATCACTGTCACACAGCTCAAATCCAACTCTTGAGTCTTCTAATTTATAGTTTATCTCATTGGAAATCTCTTACAACAAAACAAAAGCCCTTAAAAAATAGATTGTCAAAAATAGATTGCTGGGAGGGTAAATTCATGGCTTGCATATACTCCTCTCCCTTCCCAGATGTGGCCTCAGAATCATTCTCAACACAGTTCTCCAGGGAGTAAACACAACTGGATTTGCCATATGACCTGAAACCTCTTTATTATCCCCATCTCTGGTCCAAATACATGGGCTTCAAGGTTAGATGGACAGAAAACCTCCAATATAAATAACTCTCAGCATATCAAACAAAAATAAATTATACTTTTGGAGTTCCAAAGTGTTGTAGCAGTAAAAATGTATTGGGTACATAATGCAAATAACAGTACTTCTCATTTACAAAGTATTTTGAAATTTATAAAACATTCATAAAAGGTTAAGAGGCTTCTCAGAGGGCACAGTGGTAAAGAATCCACCTGCCAAAGCAGAAGACACATGAGATCTGGGTTCAATCCCTGGGTCATGATGATCCCTTGGAGTAGGAAATGGCAACCTGCTCTAGTTCTTGCCTGAAAAATTCCATGGACAGAGGAACCATGAAGTTGCAAAGAGCTGGACATGACTGAGAGACTGAGAACAGCAAATAAGGTTAAGAGAGCAGATACTTTTATTCTATTTTCATAGATGGGAAAATTGAAGGCCAGAGAATTGGCTGAAGGCCATTAGAAAACTGGTGAGCAGCAGAGACTAGGCCCTGATCTGCAGGCCCTGTTTTCTTGTATCTATGAACACAGTTTCCCTGAGAGCCAGAGTCCTCAACCAAAATGCTTTGGAGAGTGGCTAGTGTGAATCTGTGAAGCAAGCTGGGAATTTGTGTACAAGGAAAACCCTTCAGTTTCAAAAAGAATTACTTTCTTTTTCTTGGGACATGTAGCCTTCTGAACTACCTTATTTCCTCCAAACTTTGATAATGATAAGGTTTTGTTTTTTTTTTTTTTTTAACTACTGCTGCAGAACAAACATCCCCAAACTTGGAGGCTTAAAATAACCACAGCCATTTACTGTCTAACAGTTCTGTGTGTGGACTGGACTCTGCTGGCTATTTCTTTGGCTCCATATGGTGTCAGCCAGGGCAGGGGTCATCTGGAGGCTTAAGTAGGCAGGAGTGTCCAGGATTGCTCACTTTTACATGGCTAAGAGTTGGGCTGGCTGTTGCCTGGGAGCTCAACTGGGGTTCTGGAATGGAATGTTCCAGTTCTTTCCAGACAGTCTCTATGAGTGGTGTGAGCTTCTCACAGTGTAATAGCTGAGTTCCAAGAGGGAGTGTTCCAAGTATGTGCAAGCAGAGACTGGTTATCTGAAGGTCCAGTTTCTGAAGTTATGTGGCATCACTTCTACCACATTCTATTGGACAGAGCAAGTCACAGGACAGCCTGATTCAAGAGGAGGGGAAATCTACTTCACTTTTCCATGGGCAGAAGGATAATGAATTTGCAGCCATCTTCAATCTGTCTATGCTGTGGGAAAAGCAGCAAACACAATGATAAATGGCAACTGACATTCACCCTTGGTCTCAGGGACATAAAAGGAAGTGTGAGACCAACAACTTTTGGGGCAGGCTTGCCCAGGCAGCTGCTGCCAGGTGAAATGGTAGGTCCACCCTCTCCAGAAGACCTCTCAATTTCCAAAAGAGCACACTATGAATTTTCATGTGAAGTCCCTGCTTTTTCAGTGTGAGCTTGACCTTTACAGTCATGTTGCATCGGGCAAATTGACCCTTGAGCTTCCAGTTTTCAACATCTGCCTTACGTCTTCATGGGACAGCTCATCTTTTATGTGAAACACCTGTCAGCAAGACAGTCGTGGGCAGCTCATTTATCAGAGAATGTCACTGCTCTGTGGTTGGGAAGAAGAGGGAGGAGAAAAGAACAAGTCAATTATCGTGAGGCTGAGTAGTTGCCAGGGGGAAAAGGCTTTTTTGTCATTTATTTACTACTGTGTACGCCTAGGATGATAAATCAAAGTCTTCAGTTGGCCAGGAGAAGCAGTGCTGGCAGCAGCGTGCCAGACAGCACACTCTTTTGTATATGATGAGCACCTGGCGAGGGTTGGTTTCGAAATATTTCCTGCAGCTTTTATTAGGCTCCAGGTCAGAGAAGTCAAGGGAAGGGACGACAAAGGAAAAGAGGAAGAGGAGAGAAGCCTCAGTCCCAGGGGAGATGTGCTCTGTCTCGAGCAGGCAGATGAGGACCGCCTCGGCTCCAGAAGTCCCCAGAGCCACGTGGACCCTCTACCTGGCAGGAGATCCTTCTACCCTCCCAGCCTTACTCCCAAGTCCTGGGTCTTTTTTCACCATGGACATCAAAGAGCATTCAGTTCAGCAATGTAAACAATCTTTCTTGCTGTACAGAGAAGAGACACCCATTGGTAAATCTCCCAATCTGACACTGGCTGGAGTTGATGGTGGAGAGTTTTGAAATCTGAATCCTGGCAGCAATGCACACACTGAACAATTCCCAGCATTAAAACCTCGGGACCAGGCTTTCTGATGGGAACCTCAAGGGGAGGGGAGCCTCTGTGGGGACAACGTACTCCTTCGAGGGTCTGCTTGAGGGACTCTGGGTGGGAGAAAGAGCTGGGGATCTCTCCCAGCCCACCTGCCACCTTCCCTGCCACAAGAGTATCTCTGTGTGTATGTGCCAGGGGCAGGTCTGCTTTGAACAATGTTCATCTAGTCATTCAACTCATTCATTCAAGTGTTCATTAAGTGTCTAAACGACTGGGTGCTTTTCCAGCCTCCGGGGAATACACAGGCCCCTGAGATGTGCACAGGCTTTGCTCTCAGGCCCTGACCTCACAGCCTAGAAGGACAGGGTCGCTGGTTAGGGGTCACCGAGGTGGATGAGGGATGGGGATGCTTCCTCCCACCCCACCGTGACCTCAGTGAGCTGGAAAGCCATCAGGGTATACAGTGGTCATAGTTTTCAGGTGTGAAAAAGAGTGTCTAAACTAAAAACACTTTTTGATGGGCTCCATTTCTGGGTGAAAGAAGTAGTCTGGGAGATGCAGTTTCTGTGATGAGAAGAACTCTATAGCAAATTCCTTATTATGTGGGGAAAAATACATGTGGGAAGAACATTAGAAATAAGGAAATATGAAGGAACGAAATTTGTCATTATGGGGACAGGATCCTTATTTGTAAGATTTAGGTACCACGGCTGAATGGGAAAACAGTTTATTTTGCATATGAGCAATGGTACAAGTAATTAGTAGCTAATAACATATATGTAACTAACATTTAGAGCTCTTACTCTGTGCCAGATTACTAACTTTGCATATACTACGTCATTTAACTCTTGCAGCAACCACCTGGGATGGGTATTCTTACTAATCCCAGTTTCCTGTTCATATCTGGCAGAACCTAAAATCAAACTCAGAAAATCTGCCTCTTAGAGGAGCTCTTGCACCAGACTGTATTTTGGTTTAGGGGAACAGGCTGTCTACCAGGTCTAGTGAAAATAAATGACTGCACATTGTGAGGCAAGGCTGGGATTGGAGGCAGAAAAACTGCTCTGAATCTCCAGGTCACCTTGTTAGCTGAGTGACCTGGGCCCAGCTCCCTCTTCATTCATTCACTGTGCCTCTTTCTCCCACATGGAGGAAACACTTTACTGTGCTCTAGATGAGATAGCCCCTGGGAGTGGGGGTCGTTTTGGGGGGCCAAAGATGAGGGCAGCCAGGTCATGCACTCAAGATGGGGCAAGAAACTGTGAGCAAAGCACCACAGTCCCATGTGATGGTGAAATCTGCTGAGGAGCCAGAGTGTGAGCTGGCCACTGCTAGGCTGCATCCAGGACACACGCTTTCCAGGTGGGGAGTCAGGAGGTACGGCAGGGCATGAATGGCCACTGTCTAGCAGTATGATTGCATAGCAGCGAGAACACAGGCCCTCCCAGCAATGCAGGGAGCCCAAGGGTGCAAAGAAGGGCCTTGGATGCTGGTTAGGTCTGGGCTAACCTTGATGCTGGGCTGTGGTCTTGATCAAGCTGTCAGGGAGGAACCTGCTGGAGGCAAGTCATAACAGAGGAGTGCTATAGTAACCAATGGGTGATAAATTCTCATGGTAGGGTGTGAAGCTGAGAATCCGGAGGGGTTGGGCAGGGTGGGGAGAAAGGGAAATAGTGAGAAGCCTGGGTCACACTCCTTCTGAATGCTTTTCCAACCTGCCCTCATACAAACCCGCATCTAGTAAAGTTCTGATAAAGTGCAGTAACTGGATTTCAAACACCAGACTAGAGCCTCCCTTTTGTTATATTTCCTTTTTTAAAAAAGTGATTACCTTTAAACAAATTTACAAGATGGCTTGGGCTTCCCTGGTAGCTCAGGTGGTAAAGAATCTGCCTGCAACGCAGGAGACCCTGGTGTGATTCCTGGGTTGGGAAGATCCCCTGGAGAAGGGATAGGCTACCTACTCCAGTATTCTTGGGCTTCCCTGGTGGCTCAGATGGTAAAAAAAAATCTGCCTGCAATGTGGGAGACTTGGGTTGGCAAGATCCCCTGGAGGAGGGTTTGGCAATATTCTTTTCATGGAGAATCTCCATGGACAGAGATGTCTGGCGGGCTATAGTCCATGGGGTCGCAAAGAGTCGGACATGACTGAGCAACTAAGCACTGCACAGCACGAGACGGCCTGAGAAGTGTTTATTGGAAAGAGCAAACCATTTTCTAATGCTTTGTCAATTTCTTGGGTGAAAGTCACATGTGATGTACAGAGGACCTTGCCTGTTTATTAAAGCACATTGTCCAGAGAGTCTCCAGTAACACTGTTTTCCGTGAATATGTTTACTGCTAAGTTTGGAAACCACATGACCACGTGGCTGCATCTTTTAACATTTATTGTATGACATCATCAGTTCCCTAAGTCTTTGTCTATGTTCTCCTCACACACACCCCCCATTAGCCTATATCAGTGCAATTTAATTATAATCTCCAGCCAATTCCATTTTAGCACAATAAAAGCTAAAGGGCTTTAATGGCTAGCAAGTGAGGGTTCTGGTGAAATTTTCATCTGGGGAAAGATGTAGAGATAAAGCTTTTGATCAGCTTGCCTGCAGGCTGATGTGGTAGTCTGGACTTACTCTGTGTTTATAGGAGTGGCCCTGCCATCCTGGTCTTCCACATCTGCAGTGCCTCTGGTTAGGGAGCCTGCAACCGAAGCACTAAAAATGTTACATTTATTCCCGGATGCCTACCCCTGATTTTAGGTTTTTCTTTCTTCTTATCCCCAGAGGGGAACCATCTATTTTTGGTTAGATAAATGGTTCATCATCTATTGCAGTTGACTTCCTTTTATGATCAATTAGTTGAAGGTTGTCAGCGCTGTTTCAAAGCCACTATGTATCTTTCACACCGTTCTATCCTATAATTTATAAGCACTATGGTTTCCAAAAAAAGAAGAAAAACAGCCCCTCTAGTACTTTTATTAGCTGCTGAAATGCATTAGGGTATATACACTTTGAACTGTGCAGAAGAAGATAACCATGTTTGGAATAATTCACATTGGTCCCCTCTCGGCTCCCTTTAATAACTTCTGCATTGTTTTATCCCCAGGATTTACTGATGACCTGCAATAGCCTTCTCCTAGGCCCAGGCCCACTGGGGTGTTTGTGGGGGAAAGGGCAATGTGCGTGGCCGACTCCCTGACCCGAGCCGCTCCATAAATCAGGGCCTGCATTCGTCTGTGATGGTGAGCCAGATGGCAGCTGTTATTGGAGGAGCTCAACAGGAATCAAGGCCTGTGATCTTTCCTGTTGCTAACAGGCCTGATTTTTTATGGCTGTCAGCATCCCTGGAATGGCTGCGGGAGGCACTAAGGGAGGTGGGGGTGGGGTGTCGGCGGGGCCTGATGGCTCTAGATCTGTTTTCTTCTCCCAAGGGGACAGGCCACAGAGGTCTTTCTTTCTCACTGGCCAGGGGTCTTGGCCTCATGCTCTGTTTCTGAAGAAGTCTCCTGGCATGTGTGAGTGACAAAGTAAACGTGATCAAACACCTTCTAGAAAGGAAAATGGTGGCTGGCTTCCCTTTGCTGTTGGTTCATGGCCCCTTAGCATTGCCCTACCTGGGAGATAATAGTTGGCTTTTCCCTCAGAGTAGCGTTTAATATTCAGCGGGTTGCTTGGAACACAGTCTTGAGTGCCCTTGATACAGAAATGAAAACAACTACTTAAAGCTTCTTGGTGGGTCCAACATTTGAATTTCTTTGCTTTTTCAGAATGACTGAACAGAAAATTCAGGAAGGATGAGCAGTTCGGATGTAAGGGTACAGGATGAAAAGGAAAGCATTTGCCAGACAAAAGAAAGAAACTCCAGCCAGTTTTGAGGTACCTGATTAGGGGGTGTTAGCAGCAGAGATCCGGTCATTAAGGTGGAGTTTGGACCACAGTGGGTGTACCGGCCTGAATACCAGTGTGGAATAAACAGTTTATTCACAGTCCTTGTGTGGTCCGGCAGCCTGCCTCCAACAGACACAACCTCCTAGCAAGAACAGAGCCGCCACAGGGCAGGGCTGTGTGACCCACACCAAACAGAGGCTGCAGAGGCCCAGACAGATAGTAATAGAATCCCAGATGCAGCCAAGGAGTTTCCAGGGCAGGAGCAAGAATCTATTTATTTATTTATGCAGAGCTTGAAGCTAGTGTCAGACCATGGATATGCTAAGCTTACAGATAAAACACATGCAGAAAGTTCCAAGGGGACACAAGTTTTTTGAAATATTTTGGGTCCACTGAGACTTGCTGTAACTCTATTTGTGACAGTGGGATTTAGCATGTATGTCCATTTCTTAAGCTCTGAGTCTTTTTTTATTTTATTTTATTTTTTCCATTTATTTTTATTAGTTGGATGCTAATTACTTTACAATATTGTAGTGGTTTTTGTCATACATTGACATGAAGCTCTGAGTCTTATGACAGACGGGTATGTAGATGACAATTTCATTCCCAGTTAGGATCATCCATAGGCCAGTGATATGACAACCACAACTCATCATGTCAAGAGGACTCACTCATTCAAAAGGAAAATTGTTCAAACAGCCTCAGGATAGTTTACTAGTACAAAAGCAAAGTCAAGTGAAAGTGTTAGCCTCTCAGCCATGTCTGACTCTTTGTGACCCCATGGACTGTAGCCCTCCTGGCTCCTCTGACCATGGGATTCTTCAGGCAAGAATACTGGAGTGGGTTGCCATTCCCTTCTCCAGGGTATCTTCCCGACCCAGGGATCAAACCCAGGTCTTCTGTATTGCAGGAAGATTCTTTACCATCTGAGCTACCAGGGAAGCCCTGTTTACTAGTACAGGGCAGGTAAATAATGGACTGGCTGGAGAAAGGCCATTCTGATGTTTCCCAGAAAGGCTGGTGCTCTGCATTTCCCCAGACCAGCCACCAGGGAAGACCTCATTGTGGTCATCAAGGGGGTCAGATCATAGGCTCGATCTTCCTGACTAGTACAGTCCCCAGGTAGACAGGTGCATGGGTTATTGTATTCTGTCCTCAGAGTCAGGGCTTTGGGCCCTCTGAGACACCTGGGAGATAGGCCACTGACTTGCATTGTAAAAATGGTGGTGAGACCCTGCCTTCAGCTCTCCCTTCTTCTGGGCCCACTGAAGCAGAGGCAGTAGAAGGAGCAAACAGGCAGAAATATTTTGTTCCTCCTTGATACAACTGCTCTGATGGAGGCTCCATGTGGATCCCTCACTCCCAACTTTAAGGCATTCAGTAAGGCCTTTCAGGAAAGGCATATGGACCCAATTCTTACATTGGGCCTTATGGGGAGGGAAGAATCCTACAAGCTCCTTCCCAGCATGAGGGAAGGTCCCGCAGTACAGGCACCTTCACAGGGGTTATAGTGAGAGCCCCCAGATCCTGAACGGATGGAATACCCACTGCAGTGGGCAGAATAGTGACCCCCAGAGAAGTTCCCCAGAAACTGAATATGTTACCTCACATAACAAAAGAGGCTCTGCAGGTGTGACAAAGTTAAGGATCTTGAGATGGGGAGTTTATCCTGGTGGGCCAAGGGAATCACAAGTGAAAGAGGGAGGAGAAATCATAGAAGGAGCTCTGACAATGAAAGCAGAGGTTGGAGAGATGCAATTTCTGGCAGGAAAAGGCCAAGGGCCAAGGAACGTGACAGCTTCTAGAAGATGGGAAAACAAGGAAATGAATTCTCCCCTGGAGCCTCCGGAAGGAACGCAGCCCTGCTGACACCTCGATTTCGGCCCAGGAGACCCATTTTGGACTGCTGGTGTCCAAAACTATAAGATAATAAATTTGTGTTGTTTTAAGCCTCTACGTCTGTGGTAACTTATAACAGCAGCAGCAGGAAACAAGTGCGCTCATCACTCATGAAATGGTCTTTCCATGTGTTAACCTCACTTTGAAAAAAGCATTGTTTCTCCTCACACAAATTCTCAGTCCCCGCGTGATCTGATACCAATGGTGTTCTGAATAACCCAGGAGAAAAGTGAAGAATTGAGGTGGAATTTGTTATTTGAGAACAGATACAGTAGCTATGCTAACAATCAGAACAAATTAATCTTGAGTATGAGAGCCAAGTGCAGGAGCCAGCGAGGACGAACTAAGGGGTGGAGACTCAGGGTGGGAGCCCCCTTTCACTCTGGGGGTGATTTTGCTAGCGCAGAGTTTTGTAAAGGGCCCTCTAGGCATCTCTGTCTTATAGGCTTGATTCATTGTCTGAAAAAGAAATGCTTACGATGTTTTTCTTAATTGATAAATCTGATTTAAGCAAACACACCCAACAGACACAGATCCACACATAATTTGGTCCTTGCTAAATTTCAGTAATGCCCAATGTATTGAGTTCAGCTTTGCCTGTGAGCTGATGTATAGGAAGACAGGAACTCATAGTGGTATGAACATGGGCTATGGAGCTGGAGAGCTAGGTATAAATAAACAGCCTTTTCTGACTCTAGTGAATGACCTTGGGTAGTTGATTACTATCCCTGACTCTCCATTCCCTCCACGTAGATAGATGCTAATTCTATCCCCTACTTCTTAACATCATTGAAAACATTAAATACTGGTGCCTGCGTGGTCCTTATCACAGTGTTCAGCTTGTGGGCACATAGCTGTACTCTGCAAAGGTGAATTAGTTATTTTGATAACTGCTATTTGGTACAAATGAATGTGCAGTTTATTTAATTATTCATTAGCGAAGCTCACAAACTGATCCAAAGGTGATGAAAGTGGCAATGATAAAAATAGCGAGCATGAATTAATCGCCTACGATGTATCAGACACTCTTTGAAGCATTTTACATATGATGTAATGGAAGCTCAGGGAGTTTGAGTAACTTGTCTGGGTCATCTTGATAGTCAGCAGCAGAACTTGGATCTAAACCAAAGCAGTCTAAGCTCAGAGGCTGACTAACCACCTTGCCACGCTGTTGTCAAGGGAGACCCTCTCAAGGCTTATGCCTTGACCTATATAACCACGGAAGGGTGGGTGGATTCACTTCTGCTCTTGATTTCCTTATGTCCTACACGGTTAGTCCACTACCCTGAGCATTTTCCTTAAATACTTAGATGACACTGATTAATATCTTGGAAATGTTGGCCAGTGAAATTCTTGGCTTCCCAATGGAATGAGATGTGCAGAAAGGTAAATGATTGTTTAGCCAAATGAGCTTGAGGTAAGTCTTCCAGGCATCTCTCCAGCATCATGGCCAGGGTAATCCCCATGACTAGTTATCATTTAGGAATGATTTACCTTGGCATTATCTTCTGAACACAAGGTGAGAACCAGGGTGCTCATCTCTAGAGAGTAGTCATTTCCATGATTACAAGCAAGAATGACTGTGCTTTCCAGGATTCTGGAAAATGTGGGTAACTGGGCTCAGAGCAAGTCACCTTAAGGAAGAGGGTGACAACCTGGAGAGGTGAGCAGATCACTTGGAAAACTCCAGGAAAAGTAGGAGTCAGGAAAAATAGGTAACACCAAATATCCTAGAAATAGGAGAGCAAAGTTGTCGTGACTATCTAGGAAAGAATAAATCCTAGAAGTGATTAAGAATGAGTTCCAAAAACTGAAAAAAGAAGTGAACAAAATGATTAAAATTCTAGTTCTTGATGAGAATGGGAGGAGAAAGATTTCAAGATGAGATGGCCAGTGAGGCTCAAAGACCTTCCCCACCCCTTCCAACTCAGATTTTAAGTGAAAAGTGAAAGTGAAAGTCACTCAGTCGTGTTCAACTCTTTGCGACCCCATGGACTATATAGTCCATGGAATTCTCCAGGCCAGAATACTGGAGTGGGTAGCCTTTCCCTTCTCCAGGGGATTTTCCCAACCCGGAGATCGAAACCAGTCTTCCACATTGCAGATGGATTCTTTACCAGCTGAGCTATCATATTGTAAGACAATAACTAAGTGATTTATCACATGATTCTATCATGTCAATTGAGTGACCATGATTTCCTTTGCCCAAAATAGCAGCTGCTCCACCTGACCTGGAGTTAAAACATTTCTGAATAGTTTCCAAACCAACTGAATCCCGCTTTGCAGTCCTGATGGCTTAAGAAGTTCCTTTTCTTAAGAAATTCCTCTTCTCCCTCTCATTTTCTCTCCTCTCTTTGCTTCCTTCCTTCTCCTCCCCGCCTTCTTCCTCCTACCTCCTCTTCCTCCACATTCCCTGCTTAGATTTCTGGCTGCTGGTATAATTTAATTCCAATAGGATACAAAGCAAATGCCCTGGCTTAGAAGCTGTAAGTGAGATTTAACACCACTTCACACTCAGCTGTTAGTGGCGCAGTAAAGACAATGATTTTCTCTTAAAGGAAATGAAATTAAAAAAAAATTTTTTTTTTAAATTTTTTTTGCTGTCAATTTTGAGTTTAAAGTTAAAGTTTTATTTTCATAAGAGAGAAGAAAGTAAAAGAAAAGAAAGGAAAGAAAAGAGAGTTCTTATGTATTGTGGTGTGATTAGGCTGTCCTTGGGGTTGAAGAAAAGCAGAGTGTGACTTTGTTAAAGTTCATGTCCCGATTCCATAGTGAGGAGGCTGCAGATTTTCATTGCAGCCGTGCAATGAAACATTTTGCCGTGGCTTGTGAACCCTGGAGGGGCTGTTGCTCTGCATATAGTTTCTATCGGATTATGCTGCATTGAGGCCTGGGTTTTGTTAATATTGATATTTTAAAAATCTTATCTCAGCTATCAACTGTTTTAAATACCAGGAAGAATTTTATGGAGACACCAAGGTTACATAGATGACATGAACTGCATTGAAACGAGCTGTTCTTCCTCCCTCATCAGTTATGTTGCAGATTTGGAGTCAGCGACTCTTGTCTCAGAAACAAACTCGAGCAACACGGTGCAAGCAGGAGCCTGTGGGAAGAGGCAAGGAACCTTAATTAAACAACAGAGACCAGGGAGGAGCCAAACTAATAGAAACCAAGGACAGAGAAAAATAAACGAACCGTAGACTAAGTAGGGCAAAGTCGATTTCATATCCTCTTTATCTCTTCTTGCATACCCCAAATATCCTTTTCAGTAATCATTCATTCATTTATTCACTTTCAGAAGAGATTAAGAGAAAACAGAACTTTAAAAAATAAAAGCAACAGCATGAATTAAATGAATGGGGGAAACAGAGGAGGCAAACGCAGGCATGGAACTGATAGAAGAGTTAGACAAAGGAACTCTTTTTTGCAGTTCAACAAAATCAAATCTCAGAGTGGCATGTTTTATGCCTTTTGGCCTAAGTATGTTTATGATGCCTGACGAAAAAATAGAATAAAATCAACTGCTTTATTTTTATATTCCTCACTTGAAAAAATGGAAGGATGAGGAAATGAGCTGAGGGGTGAGCTCTATAAATGTGAAAACGAAGAGCATTAACAAGGGTGGGAATAAAATGGGAACTGCAGCAGAGGATGGACCAGGGAAGAGGGAAAGCAGATGAAGGAGCCACAGAGAAAGGGCCATGCAGAGCAGAGCATCATAGAGAGGAAGAATCCTTTGTCTGTGCTTTCCCAGTAACCTGAACAACTTTCATCAGAGGGTTGGGAGTCACTGAAATGTTCTGTACCACTATCTCCCCTATTAGTCTATCAATGTGTCCCTAGGGCAGCCTCTAACCCATAGGAGATGCCCCATAAATGTTTGTTGGACTCAGGTCTAAAAGATAAAAATGGAAGAACAAGTATAAGACAAAATACCAAATGCCAAGTGAACTAAAGGTGATGAAAATTAGTAATTAGAGATAAACAGTAAGGAACAAAAAGAAAGAGATATCTTTCAGGTGTTGCTTCGGAGCTTTCCTTCTCTGGAAATCCCTTCCTGATCTTCTAGAACAAATGCCCCTCATGAGGGCTTCCATCACCCTTTACAGCAACCTAGACTATGACTGCGTGGCTGTCTCTCTTCTCCTTTGGATGTTCGGCTTTGAGCAGATGCCGAGTGTGTCCATCCAACTCACTATGGTGCCCACGGAATCTAGCTCAGCAGCTGGCTCATTGTAATTGCTCAATATACGTTGTTTTGAATGAGACAAAAGTTAAAGGAAGTATCTCATGAAGAAACAGGAGAAATTAAAAAAGAAATGATAGAGGGCATAAGAGGCTGTTTAGGCACCTTTAGATGAAGGAATTTAACTTGAAAAATTCAATAAAATAGAAGCTGTTCAGAAGATGCTCCTACGCCATTGGTGGGAATGTATACAACCAGTATGGAAACCAGTATGGAGATTCCTCAAAAGCTCAAAACAGAGTTACCATATGATATGGCAATTCTACTCTTGGGCATGTATCCAGAGGAAATTCTAATTTGAAAAGATACACGCTCCTCAACATTCATGGCAGTACTATTTACAATAGCCAAGACATGGAAGCAACCTAAATGTTTATTGACAGATGAATGAATAAAAAGATGTGGTATTGTATTGCTGATCCTGTTCCTGACACCAATTGTCTTGCTGTATCTCACTGTGCATACTGTACATTGGACCCAGGGTAGGCAAGGCATGAGCTAAGAGGCTGGAAGGAGACTCAAGGAGCGGAAGGAACTGCAGATGCGTTTATTCCCTCCTGGCTGGCACAAGAGCCGTAACACTGCCTCTCTCCTGGCTGGCGCAGCAGTCTTGGCAGCAGACATGCTGTATTATCTCCTCTCGTGGCTGATGCAATAGACACAGCCATGAGGCAGCAGTAATGCTGCTGCTTTCTAGGTGGAGCTCATATAGCCCTACAGCACAAAGGAGCTTGTGACCAAGTGAGTGCCTCGTGATGTGCATGCACAGTGCTACAAATGATCTCAGCTGTTACACGGTCATTATTTATGAAACGTGGGGTCAGAGAGACTGAACAAACCACCTTGGCTAATTTGCTCTCTCTCCCCACAGGTATATACACAATGGAATATTACTCAGTCATAAAGAAGAATGAAATAACGCTATTTGCAGCAACATGGATGGACCTAGAAATTATTATACTGAGTGAAGTAAGTCAGAAAGAGAAAGACAAATATCATTTTATATCACTTATCTGTGGGTTCTAAAATATGACACAAATGAACTTACTTACAAAAACAGAAACAGACTCACAGATCCAGAAAACAAACATGGTTACCAAAGGGGAGTAGGATTTCAGGGAGGAATAAATTACAAGCTTGAGATCAGCAAATATATAATAGTACTATGTATAAAACAGATCCTACTAAAGGACCTAAACAAAGTCTTACTGTATTGCACATACTATATATTCAATATCTTGTAATAAACCATACTGGAAAAGAATATAGATACATACAATTGAATCACTTTGCTGTACACCAGTAATTAACACATTGTAAGTCAACTAAATTTTAAAAAATCAAATCAAATTTAGCAAAATCATATCAATTAAGATTTTTTTTAAAAAAGCAGGGAAGGTGCTTTTATAGTGAGGTATAATCTCCTGGAATTTTTGTCTCTTTATCTATAAACTGGAATGAACAGTTACTATCTCCTAGGTTTTTTGTGAGGGTTAAGTGAGACTGTGTGAAGTGTTGAGCACGTCTTAGCCTATACAGTTAATGAAAACTGTTCAGTTCAGTTCAGTCGCTCAGTCGTGTCTGACTCTTTGCGACCCCATGAATCGCAGCACGCCAGGCCTCCCTGTCTATCACCAACTCCTGGCGTTTACTCAAACTCATGTCCATCGAGTCAGTGATGCCATCCAGCCATCTCATCCTCTGTCGTCCCCTCCTCCTCCTGCCCCCAATCCCTCCCAGCATCAGGGTCTTTTCCAATGAGTCAACTCTTCGCATGTGATGGCCAAAATATTGGAGTTTCAGCTTCAGCACCAGTCCTTCCAATGAACACCCAGGACTGATCTCCTTTAGGATGGACTGGTTGGATCTCCTTGCAGTCCAAGGGACTCTCAAGAGTCTTCTCCAACACCACAGTTCAAAATTATCAATATCTTGGCGCTCAGCTTTCTTCACAGTCCAGCTCTCACATCCATACATGACCACTGGAAAAACCATAGCCTTGACTAGACGGACCTTTGTTGGCAAAGTAATATCTCTGCTTTTTAATATGCTATCTAGGTTGGTCATAACTTTCCTTCCAAGGAGTAAGAGTCTTTTAATTTCATGACTGCAGTCACCATCTGCAGTGATTTTGGAGCCCAAAAAAATAAAGTCTGACACTGTTTCCACTGTTTCCCCATCTATTTCCCATGAAGTGATGGGACCAGATGCCATGATCTGTTTTCTGAATGTTGAGCTATAAGCCAACTTTTTCACTCTCCTCTTTCACTTTCATCAAGAGGCTTTTTAGTTCCTCTTTGCTTTCTGCCATAAGGGTGGTGTCATCTGCATATCTGAGGTTATTGATATTTCTCCTGGCAATCTTGATTCCAGCTTGTGCTTCCTCCAGCCCAGCATTTCTCATGATGTACTCTGCATATAAGTTAAATAAGCAGGGTGACAATATACAGCCTTAACATACTCCATTTCCTATTTGGAACCAGTCTGTTGTTCCATGTCCAGTTCTAACTGTTGCTTCCTGACCTGCATATAGGTTTCTCAAGAGGTGGGTCAGGTGTTAGGTTGAGGGAATTTCCTGGTTGGTACAATGCTTAGGACTCTTGCGCTTTCACTGCTGGGAGCCTAGTTTCAAATCCCTGGTTGGGGAAATAAGATCCTGAAAGCTGAATTGTGAGGCCAAAAACAAAAGAAAAAACAAGATGGTTAGGTTGAAAATGATAGAAGCCCAGTTTGAACTTCTTTATGAAAAAAAAAAAGAAGGGGAAGTTGCAGTTGCTTTGCTGGTTTGTGTAGCCAAGCCAGGAGGAGGACGGGATGGGGTGGGGGTGGGGGGGGCGGGGAGGGGAGTGTGAGTGCAGTGAGGACCCCCTGATTTCCTCAGTTTGTTGGATTCCTCCTGTCCTACTCTAGCTGTCTCACATACCTGTCACTGTGACTGCCAGTAGCTCCTGATACATCTGTTGACAATTGCACAAGTAGAGAGAAAAACAGGGTTTCTCTCTCCCGGTCCCAATTTAACAAATTCCAAGGAGGTCTCTGATGAGTTCCATTCAAACTGTGTCCTCACCTCTGCTCCTCACTGTGCTCAGGGACCTGACTTACCTTGAGTGCCCTACTCTGGATCACATGCTCACCTTTCAAAAGAGGGACTGAGGAAATCATTGTTGTCCAGGCAGTCATCCCAAACTGTGTCTATGATATTACAAAAAAATGGAAGTTATTAAATGTTACTAGCAAATGCAGTGTGGAGAAGGCAATGGCACCCCACTCCAGTACTCATGCCTGGAAAATCCCATGGACAGAGGAGCCTGGTAGGCTGCAGTCCATGGGGCTGCTAAGAGTTGGACACGACTGAGTGACTTCACTTTCACTTTTCACTTTCATGCATTGGAGAAGGAAATGGCAACCCACTCCAGTTCTTGCCTGGAGAATCCCAGGGACAGGGGAGCCTGGTGGGCTGCCGTCTATGGGGTTGCACAGAGTCAAACATGACTGAAGCGACTTAGCAAGAGCTGCAGCAGCAGCAAATGCAGTGAAGAAAGCAAAGGAGACCAACCATAGCTTAAATTTTTTTTGTTGTTGTTGTTCATTGTTCAGTTGCTCAGTCATGTCTGACTCTTTGCAACTCCATGGATTGCAGCATGCCAGGCTTCCCCATCCTTCTCTATCTCCTGGAGTTTGCTCAAACTCATGTCCATTGAGTCGGTGATGCCATCCAACCATCTCATCCCTGTCATCCCCTTCTCTTCCTGCCTTCAATCTTTCTGAGCATAAAGGTCTTTTCCTATGAATCAGCTCTTCACATAAGGTGGCCAAAGTATTGGAGCTTCAGCTTCAGCATCAGTCCTTCCAATGAATACTCTTTTCTTGGTTTAATAACATGGCCCCCATGCATGTGTTGTGCTTAGTCACTTAGTCATGTCCGACTCTCTGTGGTCCCATGGACTGTAGGCTGCCAGGCTCTTCTGCCCATGGAATTTTCCAGGCAAGAATACTGGAACAGATTGCCATTTCCTACTCCAGGGGATCTTCCCCACCGAGGGATCGAACCCACATCTCCTTCATCTCCTGCATTGGCAGGCAGATTCTTTACCAGTAGCACCACCTGGGAAACCCAACATAGTCCCTGCCGTGGCTTTGAACTTTGATCCCTATTCTGTATCTAAAAGCGTCAAGAGTGGGAAGCCACATGTTGTGCTGGGTAAAATTCAGTGTCCAAATAGGCTGGTCTGCCAGCCAGCCAGAAGCAAGGCAACTGGTAACCTTGGAGCTGCTTCTCTTTTCCCTCCTCCTCTTGTTTGAATGAATAAATTTCAGGCTCCACAAACACGGGCACCAGGGCTTCTACTTTCCTTTGTGTACCTTGCCTTACCCACAGAGTGCCATGTACCCAGGAAATGTTATTGAGTGCTTTTTAATGATTGAATTAACAAGCAAACAGATGAGTAACAGCATCAGGCATCAACCATGTTGTGAAATGAAATGCTTGTGTCAAAATTTTTCTGTGAAAGTAACTCACTGAAAAGAACTGAAAATATTGCTTCAGAAAATGTGTCTCCTAAGCCAGTTAAACATGTTTGCTGAATGCCTAAGATGTACAGATTTGTAAATTTGGCGCACTTCCTGATGAAACAGAAGATTTGGCCTCTGAGAAGATTCCAATTAAATGACTTCTTTATTGTTTCTAAAGTAAGCTGTTTTAATATTTCTCAGTGAAAGATTAATTTATCTCCTTGTATTTCAACTCTGAACTCTTTTTGCTAATCCTACATGTAAAATCTAGTCTGAAAAGGCAGCATAGAAATCCAAAGAACACATTTACAAAAGAGTTCATCAACAAGAGAATGTTAACACAGTCCTCAGGATTAGCTAAGTTCCGGGGATGAGGGGCAACAAACTAAGGAATGACCCAATTCATGTGCAATCAGTCCTGAAATGATTCCTGAACGAAGTGAGTTTGGAGTCATATTTTAAAGGAAGTTAGAACCATGCACTGAAGCTAGGAGTGGGGACAGGAAACTAGGAAAAGGAACAATTTAGTCACAAATGTGAATTTTAAAGCAAGACAGATGGATCTGTCTCTGTCCTTAGGAAAATATATTACCTCTGAGATTAATGAGAGGAAGGGAGGTGGAGTGTGAGGGATCAGATGGGGGAAACTGGTGGGAAGTTGCTCCAATGAGTCTTCTCCTCTTTCTGGGCTGTTTCCAGAAGCAGGATTTCTGTGAGAGGTCAGCACTAAGAGGAGGGCATGGGAAGCTAGGGCCAGTGTTTGAGTACTTGGAGGAGGCAGACAAACTGCAGAAACTTGGGAGCTCTTAAAGAAAAAGAGATCATCACTGGGATGGCTGGGGAGAGAGATCAGGATAAGTGGAATAAGCAATAAAATGTGGGAGACAAATTGAAAGCCCACTCAATCTGAATTTACAAAGGTGATTGGAGTGAAAAAGAAGCCCAAGGAAGAGGCAGAGGGCTGACTGCTTAGGTGGCTGAGGTTCTGCTTCAGCGACACAGTTTCCGCATCCCTGTGGTTGAAACAACTAAGGTCTGCTTCTTGCTGACCTGCTTGTCTGTTGCATGTTGGTATCATAGTCACTTGGGGACCTAGGCTGATGGGAGCTCCCTCTTGACTTTTGCTACCACCATCAAGACAGGACAAAGGGTACTCGTAGACTATTTCACACTGGTTCTTGAAGCTTCTGCCCAGAAATGACACACATTTCTTCCACTCATAGCTAGAACAAGTCACATGATCATCTATAACTTCAAAGTTCCTGACCATCTCTTTTTAATTTCTTAGTAAAATGCCCTTCAAATTCCCAAACTTAACATTTAAAGATATTCTTCACCTGAGTTTATTTTCATATCTGTGAATAGAGAAGCTATAGTACATGAAGAAGGCCTGCATTGTGTTCTATGATGAGTCATCTTCTACGCCGAATGAAAGATCTTGTTACAATAGAATATGCTTGGGGAGGCAGAGGTGTGGAGTGAGAGGCTGACATGGTTGAGCAAGACTTGCCAAAGGGAATTCCTTGAATAAAAGAACCTTTGCTTTGCATTATGCAAGAGCAGGTCCAAAGCCAATGCCAGAGCCGAGCTCAGGGAGAGCCTGCTTGCTCCATGGAGCTGCTCTGAGAGTAAATTGTGTACCTCTGGGGGAGTGGGGCCATGGAGTATTTGATAATGTGTGTCTCTGTCAGGCTCTCAGGTGTGGCAGTAAGACACTTGGGATAGTGAAGATCTGTCCCTGATCTGCTCCAAAATTAATGAAAAAACGTGTCCTGTGGGGACTGAAATTCAAGATTAAGCAAAGTGGTTTGAAGTGGTAATATGTAATGGTGACTTGAAGGAGATGAGCTGACTCTGAAGCCACTAACACCTGTGTGAAACATTCATCTATCTGTCAAAAACTTACTGAGTACTTCCCATGGACCGCGTGCTGTTACGGGCACTTGGAATGCAGTGATGAACAAGATAGATGTGATGCCTACTGTGAGGTGCCACCAGTTCCCCTTACGGAATGAAGCTGCTGCAGGTGTTGCTGGCAGATGGCCCTCAGCTCCCAGGTCCTCTGGGGGCTGCTGCTCAGAGGCAGAGAGCTGCCTCCCTCAAGATCACATCCCCTTTAGCAGGGAGCCCTCATCCAGTGACTGACTGGTGAGGGGCAATATCCCAGGGAGAGGAGGACAAGTGCAAGCATTTTGAGGTGGAAATGGGCTTCAGGAAGGTGTGGAAGAGAGAAGTGTGCTGTGGCTGGGTGACATGAACACCAGCAGTGTTCGTGGAGTTCATGGAGTAGTCACCTTGAGATCAGTGAGATGGTGGGGACAGACCATGGAGGCCTCCTTTGGCCGTGGCAGGTGATTTTAAGGGCAATGAGAGATAGGGGCCACTAGTCCCTACAGTAGTTTTCCATAATTTCAAAAAAGGCACCCCTCTCTCAAGTTACCAAAAAAAAAAAAAGTTGGGACTTTCCTGGTGGTCCTGTGGTTAAGAATCTGCCTTGTAATGCAGGGGACTAAGATCCCACATGTGCTGGAGCAACTAAGCCTGCTCACCAAAACTAGAGTATGTGTGCTGCAACAAAAAATCTGCATGGTAACTAAGACCCAATGCAGCCAAACAAATAAATACATTTCCCTCCCCACCCCCAAGTTGGGGACTAGTTTAGTGCATGAGTTGAAGAGCAGGGATGCAGAAGTTTGTGGCAGCTGAGACACATAACTGGAAGAGGAGTGGGGGTGAGGGGGTAGGAAGGACATCAGCTCTGGAGTTTAATCAGCAGCATCCAGCCCAGGTTCATCTAAAGAGGGATTCCATAATTCAACCTGCATTTTAAATCACTAACCAGACATATGCATCTTATTAGGAATTAGGCAAAGCTGCTCCTGTGAGGACATACCCCTTGACTTGGCTTGGCTCTCCGCATGTGCTCACTCATCACCTCTCCATGTGGGGGTGCACAAGCAGGCAATAGTATGCACACGCCTCCCACACACTCCCCTCCGCCCCTGCATGTCCCAAGTTGTTTAATACAGCTGGAGAGGGAAGGGCTTCTTTGATTGGTTAGTTGTATATCTCTAAATAAAACGCTGTGGGGTTTTTTTTTTTTTTTTTGTATCAGATAGGGATTGTGTTCAGCTGCCAGAACAGAGATCCAGCAAAATCTGTTTAAACAAGATAAAGATTTGTTTATCTCTCACATAGGAGAAACCAGGCACAGGGAGCAGAAAGACAGAAAGAATTTGGATTCCAAATGATTACAGAGCCACTGTAGAAACCCCAGACTGTCTATATCTGGCTGGAAAGGAGACAAGGGAAAGGAAGACAGGAATGCCCCCACATGGTTTCTGACCTTTTAAGGAGCTTTTCCATAAGTCCTACCAACAACTTAGGCTCAGATTACATTGACCCTAACTTAGCTACATCTCCTCTCCACCTCTGTCCTGATACAGATATATCACTATTTCTAGTTATTGATAATAATCAAAATTTCTATTTTTATGATTTACTTCAGCTACAAGAAATGAACCATGTCTATTCTTATAAAGAACATCTCTTATCAAGGTTTTATTCTTTCCTCGAGTTTTAACCAGCCTTTATTTTTGGTACTATCTGCCATTATTATAAGTTCAGCTTTTTTCTCCACCTCCACCCTGCCCTTGAATCTCCATCATTTCAGGTATGCACTCTTTTTTTCTGCATCACAAAGTCCTTTCTCCCTAGACTTTCTGTTCCTTCGTCTCATCCTTTACGGTTTTATCTCAAGATCTGCAGTTCTACTGTCTTCCTTGGACTTGCCATTCCACTCTTGTGAGTTGGAGGCATTGTTTCCAGGGTCCCATTTCTTCTTTCCCATTTCTTCTTTCTTCATTTGTTCCACATTTTGATAGAACTTTCCTACTAATTACTTCTAGATTAGCACCCAACCAAAGAGGTACCCAACTAGGCACCAGACAGACAAAGATGAATGAAATATATTTCCTGTCCTAAAGTGTTTCACAGCCTAGTGATGGAGACAGACATGCAGAAAGATGAGTAATAATACTTCAGTGCACTTACACACTCTCAAAGCTAAAGTATGAGGCAGTGTCTGAGCAGGAAAAATGAAATCTATTTGTGGTATCAAGAAAGGCTTCATAGTAAAGGTGACACCGGGCTTGGAAAGAGACGAAGTTTTCATTTATTAGAGAAGTGGAGGAAGGGAATTCCAGGCAGAGGTAACAGCATGGGCAAAGGCATAGAGGCATGAAAGAGAAAGCCAGTTAGAAGAATGGCAAATTCAATGATACTGGCGTATAAAATACAAAGGGGAGAGTCAGCTAGGCCTAAAGTAGGTTATGGCCAGAGGATACAAGACCTAGTATGCTTTCCAAGTTCCAAACAACCCGTTTATAAACTTACGAGCATGTCTTATTTGCAAGTTGCGGGTGGCCTAAGTAGGTCTATAAACGTAGGCAGCGCATTAAAAAACACCAACATTTCTGTACAAGAAATAAAGTCTCTTCAATTCTGTTTGTTGGTTTTTCAGTCCTAGCTCAGAACAAGGAGACTGCCCTGCTTCCATCAGGCCTACGCATCCCTGACTAACAAACAGGTCACTCGAGGCTTCTCAAGAGATAAGATGTTTCATTAAAATGTAAAAAAGAATAATTAATCTAGTATGCAACATCTTTGGTATGCCTATGTCACTAGGAAATGTTAGAATTCCAAACAACTTAAAACCTCTCTAGCACTTAAAATCTTGCCTGCCTTAAAATGATAAAATGTTTTTCTTAGATACATACTCTGCTTTCCCTTCAAAAGACAAAGCAAACCCAAGTCACCGAGGGCAAAGACCCTTGCCTTTTCCACCTTTCCAGATTATTGGGTTTATTCTATATTTGCAACATTTCTAAGGGCTTCAAAGGGGACTAGGGCAGACATAACCTCACCTCATAGACTCCTCTGGCTCCACATCACAAGTCTCCTGGGCACTTTTACAATATTATTGGTCGAAAATCATTTAAAATGTCTTTCCTCTATAAATGCATGGGCATATAGCTTTGCTGTTTCCCTGCAATGCCCACATTATAGGTAGGAAGTAGCCAGTTGGGCAACTGTTTTATGGAGAGACTCAGACCTCTAGAAAAAAATACCTTCACACTCCTTAATGGTGGAATTCAATATAAGGTAGTTCATGGTTACTCTTTTTTCAAATTATTTTTTGCCCTTATAGATCAAGGTGTTTGTCATAATAGCTCTTTAGGAGGAAAGAATGAGAGAGGAAAATAGTTTAATTGGCTAGGGGAAGTGTGGAAAAGTGTGAGGGAGCAAGTAACACTTAATGTTTTGAAACCTTCTTCTAAACCTAAAACCTCATTCATAATTATAGTTATGAACATTTGAAAGTGTTTGGTTCATTTATTTATTTTTCCGGCTAATATTGAGTGTGCATCTGGTTTGATGTGGACACTTGCTGGATGATGAGAACGAGATGAAGAGGAGGACCAGGTCTGCAGGGAACTTGGGGTCCACTGCCCAGCAGAAGAGAACTTCCTGCCACTGGTGGGGTCAGAGCTAGGAAGGCTGAGAGGTGCCAGGCTGTGCACCCTATACTTGGGCTCACGTTTTCAGATTTAATTTCCATCTCTGAAATGACAGCTTCTGTCCACTTCAGCAGGTTCCACTATTATAAAACATTTTTTTGTTGTTGTGTAGTAGCTAATCACGTCCAACACTTTTGCGACCTCATGGACTGTAGCCTACCAGGCTCCTCTGTCCAAGAGATTCCCCAGACAAGAATATTGGAGTGGGTAGCCATTCCCTTCTCCAGGGGATTTTTCCAAACCCAGGGATCGAACATGAGTCTCCTCTATTGGCAGGTGTTTCTTTCTACTGATCCACCTGGGAAGCCCCTATAGAAAATTTTCTAAAAAAAAATTTTAGATTTTTTTAAAAAAAGGCTTTTTGATCATTGTTCAACTGCAGGTGATTTTCTTTGGGCTCAACCTATCTTACTATAGTTTCCCTTGGCTTAAAAATCCCAGCATTGCCACTGAGGATTCTCTTTGCTTCTGGGAGGGAATGTTGACTGCCCAGTCTCTCATTCCAAAATTATAACCCGTCCACTATAATTCTGGAGTCATTTCTAGGCATGTGTGTGTGTACATACATATATGTGTGTATAGTATGTTTGTGTATATGTATAGATGTATATATACTCATATATGTATGTATAGTACATAATATACACATAAAATATGTATACACATATAGCCATGTATACATATATATGTGTGTGTATGTGTGTATATATATATATATTTCTGTTTGTGTCCCTCTTTTCTTCATACGAGAAAGAAATGCAGCATTAACAAAGAAACTAAAATATTAACTGGTTTATGGCTCTAGATTTCACAACTCAATGAATGTGCAGAAGTTTGTAGCAACCAAAAGAAGAGTGTCCCATGATCTCCTCATCTCTAAGCCTGGGAGGGAGTCACCCTCTGGGGACAGAAACTACCAAGCTGACTTGCCTTCAATCTGTCTCTTTTCTTGGAGTGGAACATCCTGGAAAGAAACGGCACAGGCAATGTGCACTGACGCTAGAAGACCTCAGGCCTGGGCATTCCTTCAGGGAGCCCGTGGCCCTGCCTGGGTGGAGGCTGCCACACACCAGCCTGCCACACGCCACACACGTGGACTGTCTTAATTGTGTAAGATAAGCTCCTGGAATTGAAAAGAGGGCAGCCTGACTTTGTGGGTTCTTGGGCCAAAACAGGAGGTCTCAAAACCACATGGTGGGGCCAATATTGTTTGTAGACAGAAGAAACCAAAGGACAAGAGGACTCTGTTTCAGCAGAATCGTTTATAAGGAAAATAACAGAGGCAAAAGGCACACATGGGAATATTGTTATTGGAAAGAGCATTTTGCTGAAGAATTTTTATAAATGGAAACTGCTTCAAGTTCAAGCCATATTTAAAAACACAACCACATGGGTGGCAGGAAGGAGGGTAACAGCTGTGTTCAAATATTTTTCTGAAGAGATGAACACCCGACCTCATTCAGCTGTCTCTCTCAAGGGACTGAAGTGGCTCTGTGTGGGTCCTGGTATGTTTGGACCTGCCCCCAGCCCCTTCCGAGGCCTCTCTGACCCAGTGAAGATGATGAAATGTGGTAGCCAGGTAAAGAGCTATGCTTTCAGAGATACAAATTAAATCCGCCCCCCCCCCACCCCAGGATAGCTCAAGAACAATTTATTTGGGTACTGCAGGGAGAAATGGATGCAAACTTTGTGTGAATTAGTGAAAAGTCAAGGGATCCAATTCCCTGTGAAACGCATACCCCGGGGCAGCTTGAACTTTGTGATATTTGGCTCAGGGACTGCTCAGGGATTTGGTCTCCCTCCCTGTGACCCATAGCACAAAGGACTGGGTTAATTTGGGGGTATCGGGGAGTTGTTTGGGAACAGAGGTTGGGGGGATTGGGGGAAATTGGGGGCAATCACTGTTCCTGAAGGGACCAGAGTGTTTGCTGTGGTGTGCAGCCCAGAATCTGGTGTAGGCCCTCCTCTGTGGGAATTTTGGAAATTTCTATGGTTTGACACAACCGTCTTTGGCCTGATAGAACTTTGCTTTTCTAGAAAACCACATTTCTGTGTTAAACGAGGTGTATGCTCCACCGCTGGATGCCAGGTCCACGAGGGCAGGCATTTTTCCACCCTCCCCAGTGGGGTCTGCCTCATGCCCTGAGCTGCTGGCACAGAGGGCAGCCACTCCAAATATTTGTTGAACAAGTGAAAGGGTAAATGTCTCCCCTGAAAACTTCCAGGAAACATTTCTGAAGTAGACAAAAGACCCTTAGTACACATTTTGCCCCAAATTAGTCATTTCAGTTCTCAGAAAACAAAAAACGATCTGCCTTTCTCTTTGCTGTCTCAGATCATATTGTTTTTGTTGTTCAGTCACTCAGTCGTGTCCAACTCTTTGTGACTCCATGGACTGCAGCACGCCAGGCTTCCTTGTCCATCACCAACTCCTGGAGTTTGCTCAAACTCATGTCCATTGATTCAGTGATGCCAATCAGCTCATCCTCTGTCATCCCCTTATCCTCCTACCCTCAATCTTTCCCAGCATCAGGGTCTTTTCCGATGAGTTGGCCCTTCACATCAGGTGGCCAAAGTATTGGAGCTTCAGCATCAGTCCTTCCAATGAATATTCAGGGTTGATTTCCTTTAAGATTGACTGGTTTGATCTCTCTGCTGTCCAAGGAACTCTCAAGAGCCTTCTCCAACACCACAGTTTGAAACAATTAATTCAATAAAATCTGTTCTTCCTACTGATGATAGCTAACACTGAGCATACAATATGGAATCAGGCAGTATTTAAAGGGGGTTGCATTTATTACCCCCTTTTTGCTTTCACAACTGTGTAGGAACAGCTATGCACATTTCATAGATGAGGAAATGGAGGCCCAGAGGATTTAATATCTTACTTTAGAAACTCATCTAGTGAGTGGTGGAATTAGGAGCCCAGCCCAGGCAGTCTGCGTGTGGATCTTGTCCCCCTGCCCACCACCCTGCCCTGTGTCTAGGGGTCAGAGAGTTGATGCTGTGGTTTTGCTTGCCCAGCACCCCACTCCTTCTTTCTGGATGCCCTGGCTGACTCCATTAACATGGTTTATGTTCTCCTATGATCTTGTCCCCAACCTTAGTTCATTGAACTATGAATGTGCCCCTGATTCATCGATTTATGACTTTTTCCCCCAAAGTTTTTGACCTTGAAATTAGTAAAGAGTCAGGTCTATTTCTCTCAAATAACTATAAAATCCAGGAGCTATTGGCAACCCCATCTACCACTGCAAGGAGAAAGCTCCCTGCAACCAGAGCGAGGAAGGAAGCCAGGCCCTCGGAGAAATGGGACAGAGAGACCAACAGTCCTGGAACACTAAGCCTCTGGTTCTTAATGTTCCCAAGGGCCGCCACCTTCTTATGTAGGATCCATCCTCTCTGTGACATTTCTCCTTCTGGATGAAACTACTTTGAATGAGATGTCTGTCAATTACAACTTAGGTACTTCTAACTAGGAGAGGCAGAAGCTCAACTCTGAGCCCTAAACCAAAGACTTCAGAGCACTTTTGCCTTTTCATCAACAAAGAAGGCCTTTGTCTAGAGAGGGATGTAAGCCTTCCCCACGTGGCCTCTCCCACAAGACAGGGACTGTTCAAGAGTGCTTCACACCTGCATTGCTACTCCAGATGTTTTCAAAGATGCTGCAGGGACCGTGATCTCTTGCAATGGGACTCTGCCGCTCCTTCCATCAACAGGCAAAGTCTGTTTCCCTTTCCCTTAAATTTGGGCATGGCCCTTGACTTACTTAGACCAACAGACTACACCAGAGGTGGGTTATGTGACCTCCTAGGCTAGGCCTTAAAAGGCCTTGCAGCTTCTGCTCTTGCCATTTTGGAGCACTGCCCTGAGGCCACCAAGTAAGGAAGACAGCCCAGCTTCCTGGGGAGTGAAAAGCCAGGTGGAGGAGAGCTGAAGCACCTGGCTATGAGCCTGTGGCATCTTCCAGACTCACAAGTGAGTCCCTTTTTAACCTTCTGACCCAGGCGACCCTCCAGCTACATGCAGCCATGTGAGTGAGTCCAAATGAGTCAGCAGAGAGAGAAACCTACTTTCAGAATCTAAAGAAATAATACATCATTGTTCTAAGCCACTAAGTTTTGGGGTGGTTTCTTTCCCAGCAATAGATAAGTGATACAGTCCATTTCCATGTTTAAATTTTTCAAGTTTTGTATTGAATATTCCTAATGAAAACAAACACAGCTAGCAGCTAACAGGAAGCCTCTGAATAGAGACAAGAAGATGTGACAGGAGAAAAAAGTCATCTCTTCCAAGGCAGATAGGGGATAATTTCCCTGTATTTCCTGGCCTGCAATATCCTTTGGGACAGAGAAGGGTCAGAAAGTGTTCTTGCCACTTAGCAGGCTGTATGGAGTCTGAGTATTTAAATGTCAGACACTTAAACATGTGTGTAATAAGAAACCATACTTGATGGCTCCTGAGTGTGGATATGTTAGTTGTACAATATTACCGTGGGTGGAGAAAGCCCTGGGTGTCATCTGAGTGCTGGTCCGGTGAAGCAGGAAAGGAATGTTCTGGGTGAGCTGTGAACACGTTTCCCTATGGAGTCCCAGGATCGCGTGGCTTTACGGTCCTTCTTCCAGGCCCTGTAGTACTCTCGCTTCAGGCACAACTGGTCCAGGTCTAACTACTGGGAGCAAATCAAACCTGCGATATGTTAAGCTTACAAACTTAAGAGTTCATGATTCAGCCAGGATGGCTTTATGACTTTCTCCTCACTGCATTAGTTATTCAGCAAAGATCTTTTCTAACTTTTCGCTGTTTCTCCTCCTGGTTACTGAGAGAAAACCATGGGTATGTAGAGCTGCAGAGTCTTGGGGGTACAATGGAGCAAGTCTCCTTGTTTTTCACGAGGTTTGGGAGTCTTGGTGATTTGAAACAGACTTGGCAGAGTGTGGAATTGGGTGTTGGTTCCCAGTCGGCTTCTGTGTGTTCAGGGCAGACAAAACCACTTTGTTCTTATTGTTCAGTCACCGTGTCTGACTCTTTGCAACACCATGGGCTGCAGCATGCAGGCTTCCCTGTCCCTCACCCCCAGAGTTTGCCCAAGTTCATGTCCATTGCATCAGTGATGCCATCCAACTATCTCATCCTCTGTTGCCCTCTTCTCCTTCTGCCTTAAATCTTTCCCTGCATCAGGGTCTTTCCCAATGAGTCGGCTGTTTGCATCAGGCAGCCAAAGTATTGGAGCCATCTTAACTGTGACCAAATTCTCAAGTTCTCATAAACTAGTATCCAGCTAGCTCTGTTGGTTTTACTGAGATCCCACTAAAAAGGACTTAAGCCTCCATGAGAGACAGGTGTCTGAAGGTCTCAGAACCCTCCAGGAAACAGGATTGCAGAGAAACCGCCCAGTGGAAGGTTTTCCAGTGTGAGGAAGGCATTTGGTACACTGTAGGCAGAATGTCACGTGCAGTGTGAGGAAGGAATGGGAGTCCAGGCAGGAATGTCCCCCTCCAGTCCCTGGTGTACCAACAAGAGGATACTATAGAGCCTACAGACCAAGTCTGGCCCAGGCCTCTACTTGTGTATAAAATTCTACTGACTCTCAGCTATGCCAACTTGTTGTAACAGTACTTACAGACAAAAAGCGTACATAATTCCATCAAGAACTTTATTCTAGAGGTAGAGGCATCCCCACCCTTTCTGTCAGGAATGCAGTAAAAGGACAAGGGTAAAAAAAAACCCAATCAATGATGAATCTGGATAGGTGTTATCTAAATAATCAAGTCTTGGAGCAAAAGATCTTAGTCCCAAGTAACACATGGCAACTAGGGCTGAGAACTTTACTAAAGTAGCTCTCGGCACCCACGCTGAATCAGTGTCTTGGGATGGAGTCCATACAAAAAGCAGGGGCGCTGTGGGTTCCTCAAATTGGCATCGTTTAAGTTAACTTGTTCATGCTAATAACCTGAAACAGCTTGAACTTCAGTTGTTGCAAGTTTCTCATGCCAAGGGAGGCAGAAATGACAGAAAAAATATACGAAACCTGTGAAAAGTTACTAGAGAGGACATGACCCAGTCTTTGGCAACATCGGTTGGATCCAGAGCTCAGTAAAATCCAAAGCACCAGGATTATCTTTACCTTTGTGCACTACAGATACACCAGAGAGTGGTACAAGGAAGATTTAGAGAGAGGAGGGGAACGGGAGAGAATGAAGGAAACCCAAGAACTTTATAATCTTCAAATGGCTGCTTTAGAACATCTGGACGTTGACAGTCCCCAGGAATCTATCAGTCAATCCCCCCGGACATGTCCAAGGTCACAGGGGCGGCCAAGGAGCAAATGGACACATGGCCAGTGCAGTCGATGCCAGGCCGTGCTCCAGAAGAGGGTGACAACTGCATGTGCCCCTGGGGGCTGATGGCCCTGCCCCGCACACAGAGCTCCGTCTGATGCCCTCAGATCACAGCAGCTCTGGTCCTTCTTCAGTAGGTGAAATGCAGCATCACAGCTTCAGCCTCCTTCCTTTTCTTCCTTCACATTCTCCAGCCTCCAAGAAAGCAAAATGTGAGTCACAAGGAAAGGCCTGGAGACTGCAAAGCACTCTGTGGGCATCAGCATTCTCATCTGTGAAAGGGGAGAGATGTGGATGAGAGCAATGGATTTCCAACTTTTTGTTTTAAACAAACAGGTGTCATTTTTCAAATAAAAAGTTAATCAAAACCAGGTGGCAACATTTCAGTTGAGGAAAGGGGAGGGAGAGGGCGAGGCCTGCAAGGGCTGTCATGACAAAGGACCACCAACAGAAATGTGTTGTCTCCCCGTTCTAGGGGCAGACATCTTTTTTTTTTTTTTAGGGGCAGACATCTTAAATCGGTCTTCCGGGAGCATGAGTATGAGGGAGGGATGTGTGCAGGCCTCTCTCTTTAGCTTGGAGATGGCCATCTTCTCTCCTCACACTGTCTTCCTCCAAGCACGTCTCCATGTCCACATGCCCCCTTTTTGTAAGGATCCCAGTTATGTTGGATTACGTTCACCCTAAGACCTCACCTTAACTTAGTTACCTCTGTAAAGACCCTATCTTCAAATAAGTTCACATTCTCTGGGTGCTGGGACTTACATGAATTTGGCAGGCGGTTGGGGTGGGAGTGGGACACAGTTCAGCCCATAACAGAGTCTCTCCTGCTCTGACCCCGTGTCCTCTCACGTAGGCTCCTAGGACAGAACCACAGAGCTCAGACAGCCTGCAAAAGCTGACAGGAGTCAGCCCCTTCTTTCCGCTCTGACAGTCTATCCGTCGGTGTGGTTCTACTTTTGAGAATACGTGTGTCCTCACCTGGTACCCAGATCTTGGTTTCTAAATAACAGTCCCCACTGAGTGAAACCAGGTTTCCTTGAAGAAATGGCAGATTCTAGGATGGCATAGAAAAAATATGAGATGCATCTGAAACAGATTTTGGTGCTAGAATGTAATGATGGGAACACAATGAGAGAACGCAGGGTAGGGGTAGGGAGCAGAGAGAGACAGAAGAAAAAAGAGGAGAAAAAAGGACACTAAAGTCTGTCTGAAGGGGCCCCAGTGGCTAAATCTAAGGTAACATGGATGTTAAAATAAACAGTGATTGTAACAGGTTATAACCTTTTGAATAAAAGCAATCTACGAGTCTGTAGGGATAGAAGTAAGTGACTAAGTAAAGAAACAAATGTGGAGAGGGAATGTGGTTTCTTATGGTCTAATGCCAATGAATAAATTTGTAATTAGACAGATTTTGAAAATCACTTTTGGAACCATCACAGTAATAATTTCAGGCAAGAATCATCATGAGATGCTAAAACTGTGGGGGGTGTATGATGACAAATGAGATATTTATATTGGGTCTGATAGAATCTCCCCACAAGTTATCCATTAATTTCAGATGGGTAAATAAAAATTCTATGGTAAAGAAACATAGAGAACACCACCTTAACTGATTAACAAAAGGAGCAATGGGACAAACCTCCTGTATGATGCACTAAGAAAGACAAAACATTTTTGTGCAATTTCTGCTGTATTAGTTTCCTGTAGATGCTAGAAAAAAAATTACTATGAGCTTGGTAGCTTAACAAAATAGAAATTTATTCTCTCACAGTTCTGGAAGCCAGAAGTCTGAAGTCAGTGTCAATGGGCAAATCAAAGTGTCAGCGGTTGCTCCTTCTAGAAGCTCTACAGGAAAATCCATTCTTTGCCTCTCCCAGTTTCTGCTGGTTGTCAACCTTCCTTGGCTTGGAGTCCATCACTCCAGTCTCTGCTTCTGTGGTCACATCACCTACTTCTCTTCTGTCAGTGTGAAAACTCCCTCTGACTTCCTCTTACAAGAATTCACATGACTGCACTAAGGGACCACCCAGATAATTCAGGATAAGTGCTTCATTTCAACATCCTTAACTTTATTACATCTGCAAGGGTCCCTTTTCCATATAAGATAATGCTTTCAGGTTCCAGGGATGAAGACCTGTTATCTTTGGAGGACCATTTGTTAATGTTACTCAACATCTTTTAAAAATGCAAAATCAAATTGTTTTGTGAGGACACATCAGACAGACCCAAACTGAGGGCATTCAACAGGACAACTAGCCTGTGCTCTTCAAAAAATTTGACATTATGAAAGAAAAAAAAAGTGGGGACCAGTTTGAGACTAAAGGAGACCAAAGAGACAAAAGGAGACTAAAGAGACATGACAGATATTTCCATGTATAATCCTGGGTGGGATCATGAGTGGGTGGCAGGGATGTCATAAGGACAATATCAAAAGAATTGGAAAAATTTAATGCTACAATAAATAATGGTAATGCACTAATGCTAAAACTACTAACTTCTAAGCTATATAAGAGAATGTTCTAGTTCTAAGGTAATGAATGGTATAGTATTTGAGAGTACAGAAGCATCACTTAAGTTTAAAAGGATATCTCAACTAGTTCTAAAAAAATGCTGGCAGTAGATATAAATATAGCTATAGAGAGATAAAGTAAATTTGGCAAAATGAATCTGGTGAAGGTTATATGGGAGTTCTTTATACTATTCCTGCAAATCTTCTCTAAGATTTCTGTAAGTTTGAGTTACAAACGAACATAGAGTATGTGCTTTAATTATCAACCTGGGTACAACTTGGGACCCAGTTCTTTCATGGGAAAGTTCAGACCTAGTGACTTTGTTAAGTTGGGGAGCAGGAGTATATCTTCACTAATAGTGAGGCTGATTTATTAATAATTGTTCTAGTGGTAATATGCTGATGTGGAAGGGCCAGGCTTTTGATAATGAAACATTAGAGGTGAAGAAGGCAGCCTGCAGGTGGAGTCTTTTTTTTTTAATTTTTTTTTTCCTTTTTGGAACACTTTATTATGAGATATAATCCATATATATATATAATTCATGAATATAAAGTGTACAATTCAATGCCTTTTAGCATATTTACAGTTGTGCAACTATCATCACAGTCAATTTTGGAACACTGTCATCTCCCCCAGAAATAAACCCTTCCATCTATCTTGTCTATCACCCAATCTCCTCAACCTTCACTCAGCAGAGGCAACCACTAATCTGCTTTCTGACTCTATTGATTTCCTTAATTGCTGCATTTCATATGGAATTATATAATATGTAGTCTTTTGTGACTCGCTTCTTTTGCTTAGCATGTTTTCAAGATTCATCCATGTTGTAGTGTTTATCATTCCTATTCCTATTCCTTCATTCCTATTATACAAATGAGCCATGATGACCTTAGCTTGTTTATTTCTTCACAGCAGGCTGAGACCTCTTACCTCAAAAGTCTACAGGTGCCACATGCCACACTCAAAATTTTACACATCTAATTGTTTTGAGAGTACCCCCAAACAAGCAGACTTTTAGCCGTACAGGATCTGCTGTTTTGCATATCCTGAGGAAACTACACCCAGCTTTTGCTGGCCATTGACAAGATAGAGCCTTGTGGTTTTAAGATTCCATGGTGCTACTGCTCTTCAGATGGTCAACACTGAAATCAGATTGATTATATTCTTTGCAGCCAAAGATGGAGAAGCTCTATACAGTCAGCAAAAACAAGACTGGGAGCTGACTGTGGCTCAGATCATGAACTCCTTATTGCCAAATTCAGACTTAAACTGAAGGAAGTAGGGAAAACCACTAGACCATTCAGGTATGACCTAAATCGAATCCCTTATGACTATACAGAGGAAGTGAGAAATAGATTTAAGGGACTAGATCTGATAGACAGAGTGCCTGATGAACTATGGATGGAGGTTCGTGACATTGTACAGGGATCAAGACCATCCCCATGGAAAAGAAATGCAAAAAGGCAAAATGGTTGTCTGAGGAGGCCTTACAAATAGCTGTGAAAAGAAGAGAAGTGAAAAGCAAAGGAGAAAAGGAAAGATATTCCCATTTGAATGCAGAGTTCCAAAGAATAGCAAGGAGAGAAAAGAAAGCCTTCCTCAGTGATCAATGCAAAGAAATAGAGGAAAACAACAGAATGGGAAAGACTAGACATCTCTTCAAGAAAATTAGAGATACCAAGGGAACATTTCATGCAAAGATGGGTTTGATAAAGGACAGAAATGGTATGGACCTAACAGAAGCAGAAGATATTAAGAAGAGGTGGCAAGAATACACAGAAGAACTGCACAAAAAAGATCTTCATGGCCCAGATAATCACGATGGTGTGATCACTCACCTAGAGCCAGACATCCTGGAATGTGAAGTCAAATGGGCCTTAGAAAGCATCACTAAGAACAAAACTAGTGGAGGTGATGGAATTCCAGTTGAGCTATTTCAAATCCTAAAAGATGATGCTGTAAAAGTGCTGCACTCAATATGCCAGCAAATTTGGAAAACTCAGCAGTGGCCACAGGACTGGAAAAGGTCAGTTTTCATTCCAAAAAAAGGCAATCCCAAAGAATGCTCAAATTATTGCACAATTGCACTCATCTCACGCACTAGTAAAGTAATGCTCAAAATTCTCCAAGCCAGGCTTCAGCAATAAGTGAACTGTGAACTTCCAGATGTTCAAGCTGGTTTTAGAAAAGGCAGAGGAACCAGAGATCAAATTGCCAACATCCGCTGGATCATCAAAAAAGCAAGAGAGTTCCAGAAAAAAAACTATTTCTGCCTTATTGACTACGCCAAGGCCTTTGACTGTGTGGGTCAGAATAAACTGTGGAAAATTCTGAAAGAGATGGGCATACCAGACCACCTAATCTGCCTCTTGAGAAACCTATAAGCAGGTCAGGAAGCAACAGTTAGAACTTGACATGGAACAACAGACTGGTCTCAAATAGGAAAAGGAGTATGTCAAGGCTGTACATTGTCACCCTGCTTATTTAACTTATATGCAGAGTACATCATGAGAAACACTGGGCTGGAAGAAGCACAAGCTGGAATCAAGATTGCTGGGAGAAATATCAATAACCTCAGATATGCAGATGACACCAACCTTATGGCAGAAAGTGAAGAGGAACTAAAAAGCCTCTTGATGAAAGTGAAAGAGGAGAGTGAAAACGTTGGCTTAAAGCTCAACATTCAGAAAACTAAGATCATGGTATCCAGTCCCATCACTTCATGGCAAATAATGGGGAAACAGTGGAAACAGTGTCAGACTATTTTTTTGGGCTCCAAAATCACTGCAGATGGTGATTGCAGCCATGAAATTAAAAGACCCTTACTCCTTGGAAGGAAAGTTATGATCAACCTAGATAGCATATTAAAAAGCAGAGACATTACTTTGCCAACAAAGGTCCGTCTAGTCAAGGCTATGGTTTTTCCAGTGGTCATGTATGGATGTGAGAGTTGGACTGTGAAGAAAGCTGAGCACCGAAAAATTGATGCTTTTGAACTGTGGTGTTGGAGAAGACTCTTGAGAGTCCCTTGGACAGCAAGGAGATCCAACCAGTCCATCTTAAAGGAGATCAGTCCTGGGTGTTCATTGGAAGGACTGATGTTGAAGCTGAAACTCCAATACTTTGGCCACCTGATGCGAAGAGCTGACTCATTGGAAAAGACCCTGATGCTGGGAGGGATTGGGGGCAGGAGGAGAAGGGGATGACAGAGGATGAAATGGTTAGATGGCATCACCGACTCAATGGTCATGAGTTTGAGTAAACGCCAGGAGTTGGTGATGGACAGGGAGGCCTGGCATGCTGCGATTCATGGGGTTGCAAAGAGTCGGACACGACTGAGCGACTGAACTGAACTGAACTGATTGCTCTTCAGAGCTCTCCAACTCAAAAATTCATTGCTGTGCTTCTAATCAAGGTCACCTAGAAACATATGCTCTTATTCTGGCCCCGCTTCTCTGGGATTTCCTTGCCCTCCTCCCCTTTGGGGCTGTCTTAAGCCTGTGCACCATCTCATGTTGTAAGGAACTTCCCTTCGTATAGACCCCTGTTCAAATGCTGCCCAAGAAAGCTTGTGTGTTACTCCCTCTTTTGGTCATCTCTTTCCTCCATTCCACCCAAATCACACATAACCTCTATAATTTCTTTTTATTGTCGAATAGCATTCAATTGTATGGATAGACCACATTTTCTTTACCCATTAATCCCTTGATGGACATTTTGGTTGTTTCCAACTATGGGCTATTATTTTTCCTGCTATGAATATTTATGTCCAAGTTTTTATTTGAACACTTAGTTTTATTTCTCTTGCTACCTAAGTGTAGCACTGCTGGATCATAGGGTAACTGTATTTTTAAACCTTTGATAAACTGCCAGACTGCTTTCCAAAGTGGCTGTAATATTTTCTATTCCTGCCAGCAGTGGACAAGGGTTCCAATTATTCCACCTCCTTGCCAACACCTGTTATTATCTGACTTTTTTATTATAGTCATCCTAGTGGGTATAAAGTGGTAACTTGTTTTGATTTGCATTTTCCTGATCAGTAATGATGTTGAGCATCTTTTCATGTGCTATTGGCCATTTGTATATTTTCCTTGGAGAAATGTCTATTCAGATTATTTGATCATTTTAAAATTAAGTTATTTTATTATTAAGCTGTAAGAACTACTCATATATTCTGGATCCAAGTTTCTTATCAGATATGTGATTTTGAAATATTTTCTTATATTCCATGGATTATCTTTTTACTTCTTGGTGATCAGCACAAAAGTGTAGAATTTCGTTGATGTCTAATTTATATATAATCATATATATACATATATATATATACATACAAATATATATATACTTTTTTCTTTTGTTGATTAAGCTCTTGATGCTGTATCTAAGAATCTATTGCCAAATCCAGAATCACAAAGATTTAGTCCTCTGTTGTCTTCTAAGAGTTTTACAGGTTTAGCTCTTACATTTAGATCTTTGATCCATTTTGAGTTAATTTTTGTCTGTAGTGTAGGTTCATTTACATGTGGTGATTATTTCCCTACTTCTAGAATATCTTTTTCATGCTTCACTAGACTGCTTCACACCTTGGCCTCAACTTTGGTATTTTCAAATCAGAACCAAAAAAGTGAAAGAGTCAACACCCAAAGACCAGTGTCAGTGGGAGACAGGGAATGCAGAGGAACCCCCTCCCCTATTTCCTGTAGACTATGAGTTTTGTTACTGCCCTTCACCAGTCTCTTACTTTTTCAAGTTATCAAGCTTTTGTTCAGCTCTATTTGTTGAAAAGACAATTCTTTCCCCATTGAATTGTCTTGGCATCCTTGTCCAAAATCAATTGAACATAGATTTCTTGATTTGTTTCTGAACTTTCATTTCTATTCCTTTGATCTGCAAATTTATACTTATGTCAGGACCACAGTGTTTTGATGCTTGGAGTGAAGACTTTTATGTGACTTATTCCCTTAACTAATGAACTGAGGTGAGTTGAGGCATCACCCTAGGCCCTGTGTCCTACATATAAGAGTATGGTTCCTTTTAAAGGAGCTGCTGCCTTAGGTCCTCAGCCTTGTGCTGCATCTCTGTCCATGTCTTTTGTTTCTCCTCCTTTCTTGCTTTTGTTGGACATTCTATACTCTGGAGCATTTCCCTTAGGCTGGTGGCAGTGGCTCATGATGACTTGAAACAGTAAGAGACCTGGTGAAGGGCAGTGATTAAACTCAGTCTACAGGAGATGGGGGCGTTCCTCTGCACTCCCTGCCTCCCACTGATACTGGCCTTTGACTTTGCTTCACTTTTGGGGTTTTGATTTGAAAATACAGAAGTTGAAGCCAAGGTATGAAACAGTCTAGTGAAGCAAGGGAAAAAATTCCAGAAGCAGGGAAATAGTCACTGGGAGGAAAAAGACAAGGGCTCAATTCCTCAATACTTGGGCCTTTAGCCTCCATAGGTTCTCTAGACTTCCATCCCTTTGAAGTGAGGTAAAAAAACAGATGTTGAGAAGGAATCCATTTGTAATGAGTAGTACCATGGCTTTAAAAACCTTCATCAACCTGAAACATTTCCAAAAAGGGATATTTTACAGACTCGCTAGGGAACATAACAGAATCTGGACCTGGAAAAGCAACTGAAAAGAGGCAAAGATCATTGCCTTCAGGAGAGAAATACTGGGGAAAGGAGACATACCCAAAGAGTGTTTTCACATGGAAGAGGGACGTGAGGATAGCTCAGGTCATACATCTCCAGAATGAGGTCACTTCAGGTGTTTTGCTGGGAACCAAGAAGACCTTATATCATCTGGGAATATCTTTAATGAAAGCATCACCGGTGATGATTTTAGGCAGAGGAAGTGTTGCTTAATATTTCTCATATGGAGCCCAGCTGGAACAGGATGGGTGCAGGAAGGAGTCCAAGGACATCTAGAAGGACCTCTTTCCTAGATGAGAAAATTTTGCAAATAGGAAGCAAAACATAAAGAAGGCAGGGACCATGCCAGCTTTAAGTTGTCCTATCAGAATTCCAGAGTCCATATCAACACCATAACCACTAGTCCCTGATTCTAGAGGCCATGGGGAGGAAAAACGTGAAAGGCAAAGAGACAAGGCTTAGTTTAGATTGGACCATCATGTCTAGAGTGGCTCACTTTGGCTTTCCCTATGGGGACACTGAGGCCAACCTTTTTTCCCTTGCCTAAGATGATACGTGTTTTTAATACCAGGTAGCCAAGGGCTGGAATGAAGACTCTAAGTGTCCCCCTTAGCACAGAGTGTGGACGACACAATATGACAAGGGTCCCCAGAGCTGTGCCCTGAGGGGACCCTGGGAATTTGGTCTGTCTCCAAGGTGTTGTAAGCAGGATATTTTTTATACCTTAATAATTTTCTTTCACATTAATTATATGCTGACTTAAACAGTGCAAGAAATAAAAAAAAAAAAAGCGATGATAACCTGGAATTCCACCTGATAGCTGTTGAGGATATTTTCACATCTACTCTCTATGACTTAAAAATACATACTCACAACACACACACAGAGGCACATATAATTTCTTAAAAAATTGAGTTTTACTGTAGGTTTTTTCCACTCAATTGTATATAAGGAATATCTTCTCATCTCTACATGATAAATATTTTCGCATGTCAACTGACATCTTTCACAACATCATTTTTTAATTGAAGTTAAAAATTAATTAATGGGTTGATTAATTAATTGATTTACAATGTTGTGATAGTTTCTGGTATAGAACAAAGTGATTCAATTATATAATATATATATATAGGCATATATATATATATATACTTTTACATATTCTTTTCCACTATAGTTTATTACAGGATATAGAATATTGTTCCCTCTTATATAATTTAAGACTCTGTTGTTTATCCATTTTATATATAGTAGTTTATATATGCTAATCTCAAACTCCCAATTATCTGCCCCCTGCCCTTTCCCCTCTAGCAAGCCTAAGCTTGTTTTGTAAGTCTGTAAGTTTGGTTCTGTTTTACAAATAAGTTTATTTGCATCATGTACATCATTTTTAGTGCTTGTTTAGTATTCCATCCCATGGATGGTTCACAACCTTCTAGTGGGTAGTATATTAGACTAATAATTATAATCAGAGCAACACAGTTTTGACCCTCCTGAGCAGAGCCAGAATAAGGATATCTGTTAGACATTCATCTTCTATCTCCCAACTTTTCTTAAAGAAACAAGGGTTCATAAAAAGGAAGACCAGGGAAAATAGTGATCCCATACTGAGTAAACACTGAATCCTGTTTAAGAATTCTTTATATCTGATGGCTCCCTTAAGCTTCAGTGAAATTCATGGCTTCCCTGGAATAGATAATATTGGTGACTCAGAGGGTAAAGCATCTGCCTGCAATGCAGGCGACCCGGGTTTGATCCCTGGGTTGGGAAGATATCCTGGAGAAGGAAATGGCAACTCATTCCAGTAGTCTTGCCTGGAGAATCCCATGGATGGAGGAGCCTGGTAGGCTACAGTCCACGGGATCGCAGAGTCTGACACAACTAAGCGACTTCAAATGAGCGAATACATTTAAAGTTATCTGTGAGATATCAAATTGCTATTTAAATATAATGATAGCACAAAAATAATAGCATTTTTATTATAAATTAAGTTCTAGACTTTGGGTCTATAGCAAGAACCTATAGAAGATTTAGAATTATGCAAAGCAATAGTGTGTTTCACTTTAGCCATATATGCTCCAAAAAGATTGGGACAAAATAAATGTTTAGTAAATTAAACCATACATTCATGCTGAAACTTGAAAATGGTTCTGAAAATGGTTCTATTTTCCTTTCTGATTGGTGTTCAATTTTCTCTGCTGTTAAAATTTTAGTTTCAAGTTCCTCCAAGAGGCTAAGGTTAGGCAAACACTTATACCTTCCAGGGGAACCTCCTAAAGGATTGGTCCAAGTGTAGGGCATCCGGTTTGCTGCCTTCTGCCTCCTGCCATCCACCTTCACCCTCCTGACCCGCCCCTGACCTAGGAGTCTGGCATGCATGAACTGCATTCTACAGCTTTGAGTGCTCAGGCTTCTGGGTGGGCTTGGCCAATGGAGGCCCTAAGAGGAGATCAGAAGGAGGGGGAAGATGGAGGCCAGGGTATCCATTGCTCTGGCTTCCTCCCTACAAAGTCACCTTTTGAGAAGGCATCTTCCTCACAACTCTTTCCTTCTTCATCCTGTAACTTTTTTCCCTTCCTTATCTCATTGGGTTTGATGGTGCTAACAGCTCCTCTGCCCTAGCTTACACCTTGTAAGTAGCCCCTTTGTAATCTAAAGAAACCCTATTTTAAGTATTGTAATTTGAGTGTACCTTCTCTTTCCTATTGGGGCCCTGCTAATGTGCTGAGTATCATCATAAAAAGAGGCCCATGAGGCAAGGAAATGAGGTGGTCTTTGGTCAACAGTCAACAGGGAACTGAAGATTTGACTACAACAGTACTCAAGAATCTGCCACATCCAACAACTCTGTGAATGTGGAAGGAAATCCTTCCCCAGTCGAGTCTCCAGATGAAATCCCAGCCCTGGTGACAACTTGATTGCAGCCTCATAAGAAACCTCGAGCCAGATGATTCAGCTAAGCTGTGCCTGGGTTCCTGACCTATAGAAGCTGTGAGATAATAAATGAGGATTGTTTTAAGTCACTAACTTTGTGGTAATTTGTTAGCCAACAAAAGATAATGGTAAACTTTCTACCTGTGTAACTGCAGAGACGTTACTAAACCAATTTATGTCTCAGTTTCCTCATCTTTAAAACTGGAATTGAGATAATAATTACACACTTCTGCTTTTTAGGGCTGGAGTAAGGATAAAATGGGTGAACTGTAACATGCCTAATACAGCATCTGTCATAGAGGTGGCTGATTACATCAAGTCAAGTGTTAGTCACTGAGTTGTGTCCAACACTTTGTGACCCCATGGGCTGTAGCCTGCCAGGCTCCTCTTTATCCATGGGATTCTCCAGGCAAGAATACTGGAGTGGGTTGTCAGGCTGGTTACAAAATGTTGGCTAATATTTTTAGACCAGACTCTGTAACCCCTTCAGGGATATGCTGCCTTCCCTGATAATAAGATTCCATTGATCCTGAACCCCAATTTTCCTCCCTCATTTGTCTCTTCAGTAAGTTTGCTGTTTAATAACAGATTTTCACAGAGCAGAAAGATTTTGCAAGCTTGCAGAGCCCTAGAGCATGAAAGCATTGCCCTGAACTTTTTCCAAGACTCAGCCAACCACTGTATCATCCATTCTATGGACTCAACCCCACGGTGATCTTTGAATTCCGAAAATCAGCTGGAGACACAGCTTGGCTGACCTGTGGAGCTCAGGATCAGAGCATAAATCTGGATGTTTGTTTGGTGACATTTATTATAATTCACCTCTCTAGGGGCCAAAAGAGCATCGGAGACCCGCAGCATTCGGAAGCTGGAGAGGAGGGTCTCCAGCTCTGCATCCCCCAAAACAAAGTGCTCCTACAGTGCCAATTCAGTGTTCTGCCCAGATCTTGGGTCCGTCTCTCTTCCTCAGGTCTGAGAGATTCTGGATTTTGAGGATCTTTTCTTATTGATCCTCTTTCTCCATACCTTCTCCCCATACACTCTAAACTTTCATTAAGATCCATCTTCTTATCATCATGAGGCCTAGGCCTCTGAGCTCCTTCCTTTCTCCTTGTACCCACATGCTCCTTTTTCTTCATTAACATTTTATCTTTCCACCCAGTCAGCCCTCTCTTTTACTTCCTGTTCCTACCTACCTGGATTTGGTAGACACAGGTTTTCCCCATTGTCCCAAAAGCCACCTCTCCCCAAATAAGCACATGTATACCTATGTACATATACAAAATATACTTGCTTCAAGTATAAGCTGCCCCACATGCTGTGGTAGAGAAAACAGATCAAAAGAGGAAAAAATTACTCCCCAAATCAGGGGATCACTTCAGCTAGTGATCATTACCCCAGGAATTAAATCCAGGTGTCCTGACCCAGAGTAGACACTATCAGACAACAGAGCTGGCCTTGTCGCTGGGTTCAGTCAACTGTGAGACAGTTATGGTTACTTTTTGACCCCATGAGATGGGGCAGAGCTGGACATGGGAAGCACTCAGGAAATGTGCGTTTACTCGTCATTTCTTTCAGAGGGCAGGGAAGCTAAGAGGTTGGAGCTCATCTGGAAAAACAGCCCACATTTTCCAGTGGAGCCTTTCCAGGGGGTGCATTTCATACATTTTACAATAGCTGTTTACCTCTAAGCACGCTGTCAGCTCTCAGGGGCTCTGCTGCATGCATTCTGTTTCAGGGCCAGGCAAGATGATTCTTTTCATTGCCAACTGTGGTTTTTTAATATGCGAGTAAGCAGCTCCCTTGCATCTTTTAAATCTCCCTCTGCTGTTTGGATGTTTCGAGAGAACAGCATCGAAACATGTATATTATCTAGGGTGAAACAGATCACCAGCCCAGGTTGGATGCATGAGACAAGTGCTCGGGCCTGGTGCACTGGGAAGACCCAGAGGAATCAGGTGGAGAGGGAGGTGAGAGGGGGGGATCAGGATGGGAAATACATGTAAATCCATAGCTGATTCATGTCAATGTATGACAAAAACCACTACAATATTGTAAAGCAATTAGCCTCCAACTAATAAAAAATAAATGAAAAATAAATAAATAAATAAATCTCCTTCTGCTGAACTCTGGGCTGCAGCACTGAGGACAGCAAGGAAGAAACAGTGGATTTGTTCACAGAGATATTTTCTTAGTAGAAGGACAGCTTCCTTTCCTTTCCCTCTTATCTTTAAGGAGGGCAGTGGGTAGACATGACAGTCCTGTGAGTAGGTGGGGAGATGAGTGAGTGGATAGACAGAAGAAGGAGTTTCCTTCTTGGGATTCTTATTGGTTTGACTGGTCTATGGTTTACATCCCATTCATCAGGAAGGCACTGAGATTAATCAGAAACAGCTTGAGCTGAAACTGCCTTTGCTGTCACAAACTTGCTGAACTCAATCAAGATCTCCTCTCTCCTTCCCACCAATCAACTCTTGCTTTATTTTAAACAAAACTCCCTCCAAGTGTCCTTAACCTCAGGTAACCAACACATATAAATTCACCATTTAAACTAAAAGCAGTAGGTACACAGAGTTTAAAAAAAAAGACAAAAACAGTACAGAGAAATGTACAATAAAATTATAGGTGCTCCCTTCAAAGAAACTTTTAGAGATTGGACATTTACAGAAAAATGCAGCTAGTAAACCAAGAAAGCTTATGTACTTTTAATTTACATAAAAGGATTTTCTCTACATTCACAACTCTGGTCCTTGCTTTCTACTGGATTTTACTTTCTCCACATTAGAGATCTTTTCAGATGTGATCACTCTAGTTCCTTCCTTATAATAGGTGCTGTTGTTCAGTCATTTAGTTGCTCTGTCCTGTCCAACTCTTTGCAACCCCACAGATTGCAGTGAACCAGGCTTCCCTGTCCTTCACTATCACCTGGAGTTTGCTCAGATTCATCTCCAGTGAGTTGGTGATGCCATCCAATCATCTCATGCTCTGTTGCCTGCTTCTGCTCCTGCCCTCAATCTTTCCCAGCATCAGGGTCTTTTCCAACGAGTTGGCTCTTCACATCAGGTGGCCAAAGTATTGGAACTGCAGCAAGCAAGCAAGGAGCAAGCATCTTTTAATTTTATGGTAGTAGTCACTGTCCATAGTGATTTTGGAGCCCAAGGAAATAAAGTCTGTCACTGTTTTCAGTTTTTCTCTATCTATTCCCCTATCTATTTGCTCCTTGGAAAAAAAGCTATGACCAACCTAGACAGCATATTAAAGAGCAGAGACATTACTTTGCCAACAAAGGTCCATCTAGTCAAAGCTATGGTTTTTCCAGTGGTCATGTATGGATGTGAGAGTTGGACCATAAAGAAAGCTGAGCACCAAAGAGTTGATGCTTTTGAACTGTGGTGTTGGAGAAGACTCTTGAGAGTCCCTTGGACTGCAAGGAGATCCAACCAGTTGATCCTAAAGGAAATCAGTCCTGAATATTCATTGGAAGGACTGATGCTGAAGCTCCAATACTTTGGCCACCTGATGCGAGAACTGACTCCTTAGAAAAGACCCTGATGCTGGGAAAGATTGAAGGCAGGAGGAGAAGGGGATGACAGAGGATGTAATGATTGGATGGCATCACCAAGTCGATGGACATGAGTTTGAGCAAGCTCCAGGAGTTGGTGATGGACAGGGAAGCCTGGCATGCTGCAGTCCATGGGGTCACAAAGAGTTGGACATGACTGAGTGACTGAAATGAACTGAACTGATTAGCTATGAAGTGACAGGACTGGATGCCATGATCTTAGTCTTTAAATGTTGAGTTTTAAGCCAGCTTTTTCATTTTCCTTTTCAGCTTCATCAAGAGACTCTTTAGTTCCTCTTCACTTTCTGCCATTAGGTTGGTATCATTTGCATATCTGAGGTTATTGATATATCTCCTGGCAACCTAGTTTCCAGCTTGAGCTTCATCCAGACATTTCACATAATGTACTCTGCAAATAAGTTAAATAAGAACAGTGACAATATTCAGCCTTGAGGTACTCCTTTCCCAATTTTGAACCAGTCTGTTGTTCCATGTTCAGTTCTGACTCATGCTTCTTGTCCTGCATACAGGTTTCTCAGGAGGCAGGTAAGGTGGTCTGGTATTTCCACTTCTTTAAGAATTTTCACAGTATGTTGTGATCCAAACAGTCAGGATTTAGTATAGTCAATGAAGCAGAAGTAGATGTTTTTCTGGAATTCCATTGCTTTTTCTAAGGTCCAGAGGATGTTTGCAATTTGATCTCTGGTTTCTCTGCCTTTTCTAAATCCAGCTTGAACATCTAGAAGTTCTCAGGTCACATACTGTTGAAGCCTAGCTTGCAGGAGTTTGAATGTTACCTTGCTAACATGTGAAATGAGAGCAACTGTGCAGTAGTTTGAACATTCTTTGGCATTGCCTTCCTTTGGGACTGGAATGAAACCTGACCTTTTCCAGTCCTGTGGCCACTGCTGAGTTCTCCAAATTTGCAGGAATATTGAGTGCAGCACTTTAACAGCATCATCTTTTAGGATTTTAAATAGCTCAACTGGAATTTCATCACCTCCTTCAGTTTTGTTCATAGTAATTCTTCTTAAGGTCCACTCAAGGATATCTGGTTCTAGGTAAATGATTGCCATCATAGTTATCTGGGTCATTAAGACCTCTTTTGTATAGTTCTTCTAGGTATTCTTGCCACTTCTTCTTAAAATCTTCTGCTTCTTTTGTGTCCATACCGTTTCTGTCCTTTATTGTGCCCATCTTTACTTGAAATATTCCCTCAGTATCTCTTATTTTCTTGAAGAGATCTCTAGTCTTTCCCATTCCATTGTTTTCCTCTATTTCTTTGCATTGTTCACTTAAGAAGGCTTTCTTATCTCTCCACGCTGTTCTTTGGAACTCTGCATTCAAATGGGTTTATCTTTCCTTTTCTCCTTTGCCTTTCACCTCTCTTCTTTTCTCAGCTACTTGTAAGGCCTCCTCAGACAACCAATTTGCCTTTTTGCATTGCTTTTTCTTGGGGATGGTTTTGTTCACCACCTCCTGTACAATGTTATGAACCTCCGTCCATAGTTCATCAGGCACTCTGTCTATCAGATCTAATCCCTTAAATCTATTTGTCACTTCCACTGTATAATCATAAGGGATTTGATTTAGGGCATACCTGAATGGTCTAGTGGTTTTCCCTACTTTCTTCAATCTAAGACTGAATATTGCAATAAGCTCATAATCTGAGCCACAGTCAGCTCCTGGTCTTGTTTTTGCTGACTGTGTAGAGCTTCTCCATCTTTGGCTGCAAAGAATATAATCAGTCTGATTTCGGAGTTGACCAACTGGTGATGCCCATGTGTAGAGTCTTCTCTTGTGTTGTTGGAAGAGGGTGTTTGTTATGACCAGTGTGTTCTCTTGGCAAAACTCTGTTAGCCTTTGACCTGCTTCATTTTGTACTCCAAGGCCAAACTTGCCTGTTCTCTAGGAATTTCTTGACTTCCTACTTTTGCATTCCAGGCCCCTATGATGAAAAGGACAAAAGGACACCTTTTTTTAGTGTTAGTCCTAGGAGGTCTTGTAGGTCTTCACAGAACCTACTTCAACTTTTTCGGCATTAATGGTTGGGGCATAGTCTTGGATTATTGTGATATTGACTGGTTTGCCTTGGAAATGAACAGAGATCATTCTGTTGTTTTTGAGATTACACCCAAGTACTGCATTTCAGACTCTTTTGTTGACTATGAGGGTTACTATATTTCTTCTAAGGGATTATTGCCCACAGTAATAGATATAATGTCATCTGAATTAAATTCAGCCACTCCCTTGCATTTTAGTTCACTGATGCCTAGAATGTTGATGTTCAGTCTTGCCACCTCCTATTCGACCACTTCCAATTTACCTTGATTCTTGGTCCTAACATTCCAGGTTCCTATGCAATATTGGTTTTTGTTTTTTTTTTTGTTTGTTTTTTTTTTACTGCTTCCATTCCTTTTGGAGCTATATCTCTGGGTTCTCCAGTAGCATACTGGACACCTACTAATCTGGGGGTGGGGTTCATCTTTCAGTGTCATATCTTTTCATACTGTTCGTGGGGTTCTCAAGGCAGAAGAATGCAGAAGTTCTATATCATTCCCTTCTCCAGTGGGCCACATTTTGTCAGAACTCTCCACCACGACCCATCCCTCTTGGGCTGCCCTACACAGCATGGCTCATAGTTTCACTGAGTGACACAGAGCTACAATCCATGTGATCATTTTGGTTAGTTTTCTATGATTGTGGTTTTCATCCTGTCTGCCCTCTGACGGATGTGGATAAGAGGCTTATGCAAGCTTCCTGATGGGAAAGACTGGCTGTGACAGTCTTGGTGTCTTGGTCTGGTGACCAGGGCTGTGCGCAGGGCCATTCCTTATAGTGGCTGGATTGTATTCCATCATATGGTCACTTCTAATTTATTCAATCAGATTTTTGTTGATCATTGTTTTGGTGGTTTGCAGTTTTTCATGTGGCAGCTTCAGTGGCAGAAGTCTCTGACAGGAATGTGAGCCCTGGTGATCATTGGCACAATGCTCCTGCTTAAGGAGTCTACCAGCCAGGGGCTGAGCCCATGGACTCTCAGAGATGCTCCCTCCTGCAGCAAGGCCCCATCACAGGAGGGACATGGCCCAGGCACTGCATGCTAAAGAAATGTAGGAAAAAGAAATTGAGCTCCAGGGTCCTAAATTGGGGCACCATTACACAAGATCTCCAGAGTGAGCAGGGAGAACATTCTCTGGGAGCCTGTGCCATGGGCTCTGGTCTTCCCACTACACCAGAGTAAGAAATTTAGGGGGCATGAACCAGCGGTTCACTGTGCTCTGACTCAGATCCAGTCACTTCGCACAGGCCATGGCCCCTCCTGCTCATTACGGGGGTAGGTATGTGTGTGGGGACTGAAACATCAGTGCTAAGTCTCCTGCCGTAGGTCAACACTATTCTTGTCCTAGTGGCAAATGCCAGGGGTCACTTCTGTAATAATTCTGAGTTTGAATTCTTTCCTTCCCACCCTCACTTTGCTCTTCTTTTTGCCACTCTTTCCCCATTTTTCCTGACCTCTCCTTTCAGGATAAACTAAATAAGACCAACAAGTTTTTACTGAGCACCTGTTCTTTGTAGAATATTTCTTTTTCTCTTTATCCTATAGGTTTCCAAATGGGAAGTAAAGTTGTCTAAATGGTTATATGGTCTCAAATCATGCCCCTTGGACCACAGACTCAAGAAGTCTGCCTTCTTGGTACTCAACATTGCTAATTACCAGAGAAATGCAAATCAAAACTATGAGGTACCACCCCACACTGGTCAGAATGGCCATAATTAAAATGTCTGCAAATAAGAAATGCAGGAGAGGGTATGGAGAAAAGGGAACCCTCCCACACTGTTGGTGGGAATATAAATTGGTGCAGCCACAATGAAAAACAGTATGGAGATTCCTTTAAAAATAAAAACAAGAGTTGCCATACGATCTAGCAATCCCACTCCGGGGCATATGTCTGGAGAAAACTCAAATTCCAAAACATACACACACCTCAGTGTTCACTGCAGCACTGTAATAAAACAGCCAAGACACAGATATATATGATATATATAATAGATTACTACTCAGCCATAAAGCAACATGGATGGACTAGAGATTACCATACTAAGTAAAATAAGAACGAGAAAGACTTACAGACATAGAAGACAAATTTATGGCTACCAAAGGAGAAAGGGGGTGCATGAGGGATAAAGTAAGAGTTTGAGATTAGCACATACAAACTATTATATGGAAAATAGATAAACAACAAGGACCTACTGTATAGCACAGGGAATTCTATTCTATATCCTATAAGAAATCATAATTGAAAAGAATATGAAAAAGTTGTACATATAGTATATATAGGTATAACTGAATCACTTTGTTGTACACCTAAAATTAACACAACATTGTAAATAAACTATATTTCAATTAACAACAACAACAACAAAACATCTACCTTCTCAAGGTCTCCTTGGGGAGAACTCATAGGATGCCCTCCTGGCATATAATACAGTAAAAGGGGTTTGAAGAGGGGGCTGGTGGTGAAGGGGGTCCTCCCTGCCTTCATGTGTCTCCAGCCAGTGCAATGAGCCCAGGGCTTCTCCAGGCTGCACTCCGAGCATCAATGCTAAGCGTGTCCCAGGCTGGGAGGCTGGAGGCTGCACCAGGGCTCAGGCCACAGAGGGCTTAGAGGGGAGGGACCTGAGGTCCCTGGGGCAGGGTGAAGACAGCATGCTAGTATCTGCAGGGCTGGAGACCGAAGGAGAAAGTATATGCAGTCAAGAAGCCAGAGACCCAAGCCCTGTCCCCACCACCCACCCCACTGGGCCCTGTGGGAAATGGGCTCTGGGAGTGAATCGACAGCAAGTAGCACAGCCCTAGGCCCCTTGCCGCCATCAGAGTCTGGCCTGTCAGCAAGTCTATGGGACCTCCCCAGTTGCTTCAAAGTCTGAATGAGGCAGCCATTGACTGGGCAGTTGCTGAGGCCAGGCACTAGCCAAGCTGGGCCCTTTTCTAAACCCACAACAGCCCTCTAAGTCATCTAGCAATAGTCACATTTTAAAAAGAGCAAGACAGAAGTTAAAGTCGGTCCACTGTGTGTCCCACAACATGAAGCCCGTATAAGCCAGGCGGACAAACTGTGAGCCTGACGTGGGGAAACCTGGGTGGCAGCCTGGGGTGGACGGGAGGTGGCCCTGGCTAGGGTGCGGGACGCAATGGCATTAAAGAGCCCTTTGGGCCTTGTCTTCCCTGAATGGGGCTATTTATTGGTGAACCCATAACACTGGAGCAGATTGGCAAACCCCTTGGCAGGCTTTCCTTAATGGAACATCCAGAGAGAAAAAGTCCCCTGTCCTCCTCCGTGTCCCTCGTAACCTCTGCCCCAACCACAGGGACCTTGTTTGCTCTGGCAGACAGGGAGCCCATTCAGAGCCCTGGGGTGGCACAGACCGAGTCTGGCTTGGGAGCCTGGACCCCATGTCTAGTTCTCAGGAGCGGGGTGCAGGGACTGGCAGTGGCCTCTGGAAGCCTCTTTTGGCTTGAGGTGGGAGGGTGCTGACTTTATTCTGGCCGATGAGAAAGACTGGCTTTACGGTTCCATCCTGCCCATAAATCAGACAGCCACTTCCAGCCGGTGGAACGGGCCCTGCTGGGAGGGTGTCTGGGGCCAGCCTGCTGTAGGAGGGTAGCAGGCTGGTGGGACTGTGGTCTCTGTTGGCCACAGGGAAGGAGATTCTAGGGCCAAGAGCACCCCAGAGGGGGCCTGGCCACATCTCTGGGGACAATATTTGCTGTACCTGCTTGGGACCCCAGCCTAGTATTTCATTTATGCTGCCAGCTGACAGTTCGTTTTTCTTTTTTTATATACATGGAGGGGCTGCCCAGAACCTTTTATTTTCCCAAGGGTGGAAACAGGACCTTACTTTGGGCTCCAACCACAGCTGATCATGAAGGGGCTGAGAGTGAATCCCGCACAAGCTGCCACCCAAACTGCCCCTGGGCTCTCTCCGCCTTGGAGGCCAGACAGGCCCTCATTTCCTCCTCCTGGCACCAGCAGCCCAGCCCCCAGTGAGGAAGAAGCTGGGCTGCCCAGACCGGCCCTTCCGAGGAACAACACGGTCGCCGGGAGGAAGGAGCATTCACAGCTCTCCCCGTCTCGCCTTCTTGTTGGCCAAAACTGTGCACGACGAGCTGAAGGTTATCATGTTTAAATATTCGAACATGCTTGGCTAAATATGTCGTCGGCTTGTTTTCTTTTGCTGATAGTAACAGTCTACCCACAGAGGCATTTCAAACCTTGGCAGTGTTTGGGAAAGTGGACAAGGGACTCATTCAGTGACGTGCAAGTTTGAGTGGAGCCAAGAATGAAGCATGGATTTCACGAAATGAGGAGTAGCCTTGGACCACACACAGAGCCGGTTCTGAACTGGGGCTGCCTGCCTGCCCCTTCGCATCACACACACACACACACACCACACATACTCACTCCCTCTCCTCACCCTGAACTGGGGCTGCCTGCCTGCCCCTTCGCATCACACACACACACACACACACACACACACACACACACACCACACATACTCACTCCCTCTCCTCACCCTGACAAGACGCCCCTGACTAACAGCAAGAAAGCTCACTGGTGTCCACATGAGGGGTGCGGGGGTATCCTGGGCTTAGGCGGCCCTTTGTTAGCAACAAGCTGATGAAAAAATGGATTACTACAGTGTGTGCAACCCATCCTAAAGAGAGCTCACACAAAAGCCAGAGCCAGAGCTGTTAGAGAAAAAAACGGAGCTGAACAAAAATTGTTGAAATCACTTTTGTCTGGGGACGCATGAAACATCCAAGTTTTCCCTTGGAATGAGGCCCATTTTTGGAGACTTGCCCTGAGTTCAGGAAGTCCAGGGGATGCCCCTACCCCTACCCTGGTCCCACTCCCTTAAATGTGTGTGCCCCCAGGTGAGATTATCAGGACTCTAGGAATATGTTTCTTCTAGGAGACATTGGGGCAAAATTATATATTGTCTCCTTGCTGTTTTTCTGGTCATTGACTGCAAATTTCATGCAGTGTTAACTGAATCTGACTGATGCCCTGTTTGAAATTTAGAAGATTTAGGCTTTTTTTTCCCCTTTCGAACTTTTATTTAAATGTAGGTTCCAGTGTATCCAGGCAGATTGAGCAGTTATACTCAAGAAATATTTATGGTGCTTCAGTGAACTGGGATAAATATGTGGGTTGGGGCCACAGGTGGGCAGGCTGAGGGAGGCAGCCCCAGCCCCCATAGCCCCTCCTCCCTCCTAGTCCTTATCAAGGGGATATGTCTCCCAAAGCTTAGGCCTAGGCAGACATCACTGTCACATCTAACTTGGCAAAGACTGCAACAATGTTTCACGGTTTCTGTTTTTCCTTCCCCATTCTCTACCTCTCCTCCCCTTCCCCCCTCATCCCTGGCACAGTGGAGTGGTTGACCCTGGAGAGGTTTGGGCGAGGCGGAGTGCCAGCACCTTCTCAGGCTGTCTCTACTTGCCTTCCACTAGGATGCTTGAAGGAGAGCGACCTGGAGAGAAAACTTGTGTGCCTTCTTTCTTTTTACACCCACATTTTTTGAAATGAGAAGATGATTTTGCCAAGAATAAATACAAAGTTAGAAGCCAAGGGATTCTGGTTTGGTCTGGAATGCGAACCACACAGTTCCAGGATGTCTCAATGGGGCACACAAATTCTTAACCTCAAGTAGTGCAGATGGTCAGGAGGATGAGTTCTCTCTTTTGAGCTTTCTTGGGGTTTTCCTGAAGCTTCCTCTTAGTCTGTGACCATGCTGGTGAAATCATTGACCTCAGCTTCCCTAGCCCAGAGCATAAACCGCAGAGATGGGACAAGGGCCAAAGGTTCCTGGCTGAGTGGTCACTTCACATCCAGGAAGGTTTCCTCCCTCCATCCTGGGTTGATGGAGCCAGCTACCACTTCAGATGATGACGGCACCTCCCACAGTAACTCATATTCTAACTCAAGAGCTGCTCTTTAATCCTTCTGCTCTGTACCCTTGGGAATCCATGTCCTTGCTGCCTTGCTAAATAGATGGCCAGCCTTCTGCTCCTCTGGCATCTCTATTCCTGCACATTCACCTCTCTCAATCCTGCTGCTCCTGCCCATGGGACACCAGGTAAATGGAGAGGTGGGCAGGTAGCATCCACATATCCTCCTCCTTCACATGTCCCAGTGTTTCACGTGTTGCCCCAGGGGCGGGGGTCACACTTAGGTCAGCCCTCCTCCAAAGGTCTCCTAGGAGGGGCAGAAAAACACAGCTTCCTCGAGCAGTGAAACAGAGATCATGACTTGAATCTTCCAGGACGATGTGAAGATAAAGTAAGATTCCCCCTTTTTTTAAAGTCAACAAATATTTATCAAGTACCTATTACATTCCAGGTACAGAAACATTGCCAGTTCCCAGTTATTTGATAAATATTTTGGAACATGTTAACAGAACAAGAAGCAACTTTTTCAGACGTTATAACTAGGTATAACAATTAATCGCCAATAACAGCTCGCCAGTACCTCGTACCTGTAACCCTCTCTTCCCGCTGCTCTCTCTCCCGGAATACTGTCCCAGCCGCCCTTGCAGCCGGTGGAGCCATGTGACTGGTCCTAGCCAATGAAATGTGTGCCACGCCCAGGTCCAGCCCATAAAAACCTCCCACACTTTACAAAAATGAACACAAAATGCGTCACAGACTTAAACATAAAACTAAAAAACCTCTAGAAAAACAAAACAGAAAATTTTTGGAATCCAGGGCTAAGCAAAGAGTTCTTAAGCTTGACTAAAGTCACAGTCCATAAAAGGAAAGAAATTCTTTAAACCTCCTAAATTAGGCTTCATCAAAATGAACACCTTTGTTCAGAGAAAGACTTTACTAAGAAAATGAGAAGACAAGCTACAGACTGGGAGAAAATACCTGTAAATCATATACACATATATCTAGAATGCAGACAAACTTCTCAAAACTCAGTAGTTTAAAAGCAAACAATCTAATTATAAAATGGCAGAAAAATCAATGTAAACAAAGAAAATAGGCAGAGTACATGAAGAGATATTTCACTGAAAAGGGTATATAGAAACAGATAAGCACATAAAAGACGCTCAGTATCACTAACCATTATGGAAATACAAATTCAAATGACAATGAAATAATCATACTGGAAAACAGTTTGGCAGTTCCAAATATTGTCTACTCCAGTGATTAGACCTATGAGCATTTTATAGCAAAGAAATGAAGACTTTTGTACTTATGTTCACATACAAACCTTTATGCAAATGTTTACAACAGCTTTATTCATGGTAGCCAAAAAGGGGAAACAACCCGTATCTCTCCCAGTGGGTGAACAGTTAGTAAATTGTGGCATATCCATACCATGGCACACTGGTTCCGCAATAAAAAAGAATTAACTATTGCTTACATATAACAACCTGGAAGAATCTCTCAGGCATTTTGGTGAGTAAAAAAAACCAGTCTCAAAAGGTTACATATATACTATGTGATTTCATATATACTATGTGATTTCACATATACAATATGATTGAAATAACAAAATTATAGAACTGGAGAACAGGTTGGCTTGCCAGGGATCAAGGAGGGAATGGAGGTAGGAGGGAAGCAGGTGTGGCTATAAAAGGGTAGCATGAAGGATCCTTGTGTGATGGAACTGTTCTCTAACTTGACAGTACTGATGTCAGCATTGGCTGTAATATACTGAACCAGAGATTTGTAATATTACCATTGGAGAAAACTGGGTGAAGTGTCCCTGGACTCTTTCTGTTTTACTTCTTACAACTTTATGTAAATTTACAATTGTCTCAAAATAACAAGTTTAATTACTGCCTCCCAAATATCCTTAAGATATATGATCTTTGCTATCTTTCCCACATTCACTGGATGGATGAATATAGAGGGTCAAACCCCAAAAGTGTCCCTGAATGGCCATGTACAGTAAAGTTGTTTCCTCAACCTCCCACACTGGGCTGAGATGTAATAAAAATTTTTTGTGTGTGTTAAATCACTGATGTTGGGCGATTGCTTGTTACTGCAATCACTTCTACTTATCTTGACTAATGACACATTGAGGATCTGGGACTTTAACCCAAATTCGGGTTCCATAGGGAACTCCATGACTTGGTCTTGAGGCACTGTGTCCCTCACTTGAGGCTGTGACCTCAGAAACAATACGTAGGTGGGGCCTGGGCTTTACCTGCTCCTGAATGGCTTCACAAGCTGGACTCTGGGGAGAGTGCTCCTATACATCATCTTAGCTGTTACACAAAATGTCCCTCTGTAGAGTGGGAAGTTCTGGCAGGCTCTTTTTAGGGTGGGCTCCTAAAGTTACGGGCCCCCAGACCTCGATCAGGCCACAATGAAGTGTCACTGGTTGTGTTAGTCTTGCATCACTGCTGTAACAAATTACCATAAACTCAGTGGTTGAAAACAACATGGATACATTACATCTTCCTGTTCTGGAAGGTTCCAGGTCTCACTAGGTTAAAATCCAGATGTCAGCTGGGCTGCATTCTTTCCTGGAGGCTCTGGAGGAGAATCCCTTCTCTTGCCTTTCCAGCTTAAAGAATCTACCCTCCTGCCTGGGCTGATGGCCCCCTCCTCCATCGTCACAGTCACAGCAGTGGGTGGAGGGCTTCTGCCTATGGTATCACTCTGACATCCTCTTTTGCCTCCTTCCTTTTAAGATTACATTGGACTTGTGACTGCATTGGGCCCACGTGGATAATCCAAGACAATCTCCTTATTTTAAGATCTGTTTGTGAACAACCTTAATCCTATCTGCTACCTGAATTCCCTTCTTCCATTTAAAGTAATACATTCACTGGGTCCAGGGATTAGGAGGTAGTCATTAGACCTAACACCTTGGTCCACAGCAAAGTGAGAAAAATAACAGTGAGTGATCTTCCTATGAAGCTATTTTTTTTTAAGTTATAATTCTTAACATATGCCTTTGCAATTTGGGAGAGGGGTGTTAAACAGTATGAAATGTCCTTTTGAGGAAAAAATTTAAATTTGGCAAACTGATCTCTTCCCGGTCCATGAAGATCCAACCTGTGGGAAACAATGTGCCGTGCTGTGCTAAGTCATTTCAGACTCTTTGTGACCCCGTGGACTGTAGCCCTCCAGGTTCCTCTGTCCATGGGGATTCTTCAGGCAAGAATACTGCAGTGGGTTGCTATCCTTCAAGGGATCTTCCCAACTCGGGGATGGAACCCAGGTCTCCCGCATTGCTGGCAGATTTTTTTACCATTTGAACCACCTGGGAAGTCCAAGAATACTGGTTCAGTTCAGTTCAGTCGCTCAGTCATGTCTGACTCTTTGCGACCCCATGAACCACAGCACACCAGGCCTCCCTGTCTGTCACCAACTCCCAGAGTCCACCTAAACCCATGTCCATCAAGTTGGTGATGTCATCCAACCATCTCATCCTCTGTCGTCCCCTTCTCCTCCTGCCCTCAATCTTTCCCAGCATCAGGGTCTTTTCCAGTGAGTCAGCTCTTCGCATCAGGTGGCCAAAGTATTGGAGTTTCAGCTTCAACATCAGTCCTTCCAATGAACACCCAGGACTGATCTCCTTTAAGATGGACTGGTTGGATCTCCTTGCTGTCCAAGGGACTCTCAAGAGTCTTCTCCAACACCACAGTTCAAAAGCATCAATTCTTCTGTACTCAGCCTTGTTTATAGTCCAACTCTCACATCCATACATGACCACTGGAAAAACCATAGCCTTGACTGGACGGACCTTTGTTGGCAAAAGAATACTGGGGTGGGTAGCCTATTCCTTCTCCAGGGGATCTTCCCAACCCAGGAATCGAATTGGGGTCTCCTGCATTGCAGGCAAATTCTTTACCAGCTGAGTTACCAGGGATGCCTGTGGGAAACAATGCTTTGGGCCAAATTGTCCCTTGGACATGCTCTCCCAGAGCATCACCAGCTCAGCAGCCAGAGACTGGCAACCTCAGCTGAGAATCAGGAGAGGTAAGGGAGTCAATGACAGGAGCTTCCCATCTCATTCAGATGGACTCCCTGATTAGTACGCGATGGGTTAAGCAGGGGGGAGGGCAGGGATGGCTACAGGAGGCAGGCTGATGTAATGTGTCATAATCCTTAGCTGACAGGTGCAGCAAGGGGGATGTGTACTTGCGTTTGTCTTAGGCAAATGTGGTTCCATGGATGGAATAGAAGGCTGGGTTGAAGCCCTCTGAAGAAGCCACTCAACCTCTCTGAGACTGTTTCCTCATTGTCGATTAAATAAAGAGCCACGATACCTTCCTCAAGGGCCTTATGAGACCAAATGAGATCCCACATGAGAGGAACTTTGTGTGGCTCACACACTTATACTATGTGTGTGTGCTTAGTCGCTCAGTTGTGTCCGACTCTTTATGACCTCTTGGACTGTAGCTCGCCAGGCTCCTCTGTCCATGAGGATTCTCCAGGCAAGGATACTAGAGTGGACTGCCGTGCCCTCCTCCAGGGGATCTTCCCACCCCAGGGGTCAAACCTAGGTCTCCAGCATTGCAGGGAGATTTAAGCAAATAAAACAAATACCAGTTTTTACCTTTCCTTGTAAAGAGGACTCGATATTTCTGAGGGTTAGTAATATCTCTAGGGCTTCCCCTGTGGCTCAATGGTAAAGAAGCCACCTCTGATGCAGGAGATCTGGAATCGATGCCTGGGTTGGGAAGATCCCTTGGAGGAGGGCATGGCAGTCCACTCTAGTTTTCTTGCCTGGAGAATCCCAAGGACAGAGGAGCCTGGCAGGCTACAGTCCATAGGGTCACAAAGAGTCAGACATGACTGAAGTGACTGAACACGCACGCACATGCAATAATTGTAATCTTTAACAAAATCTGCTTCTTGGTTTTTGCCATTGTCATTTGTTTTTAGAGAAGCAAGTTAAACCAGACAACTTTAAAATAACTTCTAAATCAGCATTTAAAGTTTCAAGATGTTGATAGACAAATTTACTCAAGAGATGAGATAAAATTCAGCCGTTGGCAAGCAGATGACTTTGGTTCAACTGTTGTGTGTTTATAATATTTTGAAAATGTTTAATAATCTATTAGTTCCACAGGTAAGGATTTACCTGCTGGTGAGACCTTTAAAAATATCAGCAAATGATTTGACAGAATAAAAAGAATGAAAAAAAAGAGAAAACATTTGGTTTTGGTTGATTACCTTAAAAATCATATAAATGGCTTCTTTTTACAGATAGGAAAATTAATATAGAGATATTGATGGATATATAAATATGGATATATTGATGGATACAATATAAGGCTGAAAATAATAGTCACTCTTATTCCCATGCCCCAGAACACTGCTGACATTTTATTGTGTTCTCTCTGTTGTTTCCTTTTTAACCAGCAAGAATAAAGTGATTTGCATACTGTATTGCAACCCCACAGAATCCTACCAGTGCAGACAAATGACTTTAGCTGAACAACAGAAGACCTTGCTTGTGGGGTTTTCTAATTATTACAAAATTTATATTTACCATCTAATATTTCTAGATGTCTATCTGCTTTGATTCCATGCATATTTTCCATTTTTCCTCTCTCCTAGAAATTCCTTGAAACTGTCTTTCTTTTTAAAAAGCCTTTTAGCTTTGTCTAGTTGCAACAAGTGGGGGCTGCTCTCTAGTTGCGAAATGTGGGCTTCTCGTCGACGTGGCTCTTCTTGTTGATGAGCACAGGCTCAATAGTTGTGCACAGGTTTAGTTGTTCTGTGGCCTACGGGCTCTTCCCCGACCAGGGATCAAACCTGAGTCCCCTGCATTGGCAGCTTTTAGAACCACACTGGGATTCGCCATGGCCACAGATGCCGAGGAACCCAAGGATGATGAAGGCAGGGAGAGTTGGAGACACGAGTCCCTACCCCTTCTCCCAGTGCTCGGGCATTTATCTTGTGACCACTGCGGTAGCATGGTGCCCGGGGCTCAGCCCTTGTCCCTCCTTCTGCTCACACTCCTGATCTGCTGGAGTGGAAGACTAAACAACTGTACCAAACTCTTGTACCTGAGTGTTTGCATATGAATTTGATGAAGTTCGCCACTCGGATACATCTCTGACAGGCATGGAAGATAAGAATGAGGCAAGGCTGGTGTCTGTGGTTTCTGCACAGGCTTGTGGACATCAGGAGGTGGAGGCATGGGAGCCTTCCATTTAGGTGGGGTGGGTTGTAGCAAGCAGGTGTGGCTCCTAGAGCCTGTAGCTGTAGTGGCTATTTCTTGATTTCACAAGAGGCAGCAGCTCTTTGGTAGCTCCGTTCTGAAGTGTGGCTTTGAGGCTCACCCCTGAAAGCTCCCCATAGAGGTAGCTTTCAGCCCTTCCACTGATTCTATAAACCATTTTGCTTAATTAAGCTCAGCTCACTTACACCAGCTATAATGGCCTCTCTTCTCCGCAACTGAGCCCCCACTGATACTGCTCTTCTGCTGGTTACATCCATCCTGAGCATCTGCTCTGAGTCCACATTGTACTGGACAAGGAGTCTGTCAGAGAAGTACTAGAATGACTTGCAATGTGCTGCACCAAAGTTACGTTACTCTTCTCCATCACTCCTATCAAACAGAAGAGGAAATGGAGTCACAGATGAATTAAATAACTTGCCTGAGAGATTTTCAAACCTGAACTCAAATGAGGGAACATAAACATCTCTTTCCCATTATGTTTTGCCACACAGTCATGGTCTCTTTCCCACCCCTCTTCCACACCATCCATCAGCAGAATGATATTTCACAAGAAGCCTGTTTAGCTCTTAGAAACTAATTTCTTTATGTCCTGTATTTGAAGTCTGGAATATTAACCAAATAGTGCTACTGCAAAAGACATTTTTGGTCCGTTCCTAAAGTGGTTTAGAGTGTGACTCACACACCCCACTACAGTTCTTGCTTTCTTGGTAGGGAGATTAGCAGGGCGAATTACTCTTTTTTTCACTCTTCCTTAGGGACAATTTATCACTATTTGAAGAGTTGTATGTTTCTGTTGATTTCTTGGTTTAAAATTGCAACAGACACTCAGACTTCTGCAAAATTCCAATTACTTTCTGTATGGAATGCAACCGAATGCTTGGATGTCTTCCAGAGAGCAGGTCTTATGAATAACACAATTCTTGGAGCCCATTTTCACTCGAGCCTTGCATTGATGGTTTCAGTAGCTCCAGGTCAGGATGTCACTTTACACATCTGAGGTTTGCACTCCCCCTCATCCCTTTCCTGCTGCATCCAGTACAAAAAGAGGCAACATGAACTTGATGGAACTGAAAATGCCGAAACTACACAAAAGAATGCAGGCCTGGGTGTAGCACTCAACTGCCAAGTATGAGATCTTTCCCCACAGTGAGTCCTCCACAAACAAGGTCAGTCTTGAAAGCCGAGACTACCTTAACCAGGGAGGAGCCAAATGGCGCCATTAAAAACTCTTGCCAGTGGTTACCTCAGACAATGTAAATACAAAACTGGTGCTTGTGTTTATTTAAAGTTATTGGCATTGCGCTTATTCCTGGTAGACAAAGATTATCTTGTTTACAGCAGCATCCAGTTGATGGACAAGACTCCGTATAACATAAATCAAACTGTGTGGTGGGGGCGGGGGGTGGTGCAGTGGGGTGGGGGTGGGGGGCACCCATTAGCATAAACAACTTCCCTCAAGCAAAACAAATCCTGCCAAGACTCAAGCTGGAATTCATTTATTATACAGTTTCAAGTTGACTTGTTTCAACATTAAACAACTGCAAAAGCAGAAGGATAAGCACTGATGTCCAAGGCCATGACAAGCCTGTCCTTCTTACTCCTAGCAGTTTTTGCAGAAGGGGTTTCTGGCTTTGTGGTGTTGCGACATTCACTTTTCTGCAAATGCTGCTGTTTGTGTCACTCCGCAGGGAAAGTGTGTGGACCATACCTGTGTATAGACGACAGGAAGGGGCAAGGGGACCACCTAAAGTTTGCCATGGTCCTTTCAGAGGCATTTGGCCTGGCGGACAAACCCAGACTTGGGAACCTTAGTGAGTTTAACAATATAGAGACAAGATGTTAGGGTTTCAGGGCACATGTACAGAGCTCTGCTTCTGCTTCTGCTAAGTCACTTCAGTCGTGCCTGACTCTGTGCGACCCCATAGACAGTAGCCCACTAGGCTCCCCCATCCCTGGGATTCTCCAGGCAAGAACACTGGAGTGGGTTGCTGTTTCCCTCTCCAATTCATGAAAGTGAGAAGTGAAAGTGAAGTCGCTCAGTCGTGTCCGACTCTGAGCAATCGCATGGACTGCAGCCTACCAGGCTCCTCCGTCCATGGGATTCTCCAGGCAAGAGTACTGGAGTGGGGTGCCATTTCCTTCTCCGGTACAGAGCTCTACTGGGGGTCAAAGCTTGGCAATGACCTCAGCCTCCTTCTGGGGTTCAGGCGTGTTGGCGCTGGTGGCAGGGCCTTGCTGAGGTTTACTCACAGGGGAAACGGCAGGGCCTCCTGGGAAAGACTCATGTCAGTGAATATATAGTCTAGCAGACACGCAGGCCCCAGAGATAGCAGTGGTCCTAGGGCCTACCTGGTGACGCAGTAGCACAGACTCTCAGCAGGAAGTCGTGCCTGGGGAACACAGCAACCCTCAGAAAAGTGGGGTATGGACAGGAGTAGGAAGAACAGCAGGGGTGGTGGCACACGGGGTCCGGGTGGGAGGCACCCGAGGGAAAAAGAAACACTGTGTGTCAGGGGAGGAAATAGGATACGAGGAGCAACAGGATCCTGCCTCAGAAAGTGAGAGAGGAGGATGGAGGGATGGAGGGATGGATGGATGGATGGATGAAGAGGCCCTTCATCCCAGCACAGTATATGTGACATATGAATAGGAGGGAGACTGGCCAGGAGGGGCTGGCAGGACTTTGTTTTTCAGAAACTCAGTTCCCATTTTTTGTTTTTCTCCATTTGTGGTCTGTTTCTCCTCTAGTTAGGACACGTCTTCATCTTGATGTCCCTGGCATCCCACAGGGGGTGGGGTTGACACTGGGCTTGACTCCATGCCCATCTGCTCTGTCCTGGCCACACTACCACGCCTGCAGTGCTCTTGAGCCCGGGGCATCCTTGGCTATGCACAGGCTATTATGGCTCCACTCTTTGGAAAAACTTCCCTGAAGCCTCAGGCTACCCAGAGATGCCAGCTTTATCCCATCACCTTTTGGCTGACGCTCACCCATACATATTAAGACCTTTGATATCTGAAGGTAGGTCCTTCTCTCCAACCTAAGCCCCACCTCTGTCCTGGCTGCCTTGACTGTCCATGAACCTTAAGGCCAGTGACCTCAACACCTCAACTTCCCTTAACCTTCACTCTGACTGCCTGAGCCCTATTCATCCAAACATGTTCCCCTCAAACCAGAAACAACACTACCTGACTCCCCTACACTTCACCCACTCACCCCACTCCCATGCATATGCTCTTTGGTTCCTCCAGGCCTGTGCCCTCTCCATCACCTTCTCACCTGCAAGGTGCCTCCTGGCCCTACTTCATTCTCTTCTCATGTCACCAATCACCCTATCCCCCTGCTTCTCTGACCTCTGCCAGGGTCCACCTGCCAAACCTGACCCTGGATCAGTCCCACTGTCTGCCTTCTCTGCGCCCACATTTGGACAGTATATTGGTTATCAGTTGTTCATAAGAAATTACTCCAAAGCTTAATGGCTTAAAACAGCAAACATTTATTTTTCTTTATTTAGCTTCAGTGGGCTGATCTGGTTGGCTGTGATTCAGGGCCCCTTGGGAGGTTGCAGTGAAGATGTTGGCCAGGGCTGCAGCCACCTAAAGGCTGGACTGGGGCTGGAGGGTTTGTCTCCATGCATAGCTATTGACAGGAGGCCTCAGCTCCTTGCCATCTGGCCTCTTCATAAGGCTGCTTGAGCATCCTCAGGGTCGGAGAGCTGGCTACCCCCAAAGCAAGTGATCTAAAAAGGGGAAAGGGCAAGGAGAAGCCCTGAGTCTCCTGTGACCTAGAGTCAGACCTTACACACTGTCACTGGCACTTCTGCTATGTTCTGTTCCTTAGAAGCAACATGCCAGTCCAGCCCACACTCTGAGTTAGGGGAATTAGATTCAACCTTTTGAAGAAGGAGTGTTAGGAATATGTGGAGATTTGAAATAACCACCTAAACTTCCTTCATTCTTTTACTTTCATGACAGCAATCACTCCAATTTCCTGCCCACTTGACTACAGTCAGAGCCAACTTGTGAAATCTTCAGTTCAGTTCAGTTCAGTTGCTCAGTCATGTCTCACTCTCTGCGACCTCATTGACTGCAGCACTCCAGGCTTCCCTTGCCATCACCAACTCCCAGAGCCTACTCAAACTCACATCCATTGTGTCGGTGATGCCATCCAATAATCTCATCCTCTGTCGTCCCCTTCTCCTCCCACCTCCAATCTTTCCCAGCATCGGGGTCTTTTCAAACGAGTCAGTTCTTTGCATCAGGGGCCAAAATATTGAAGTTTCAGCTTCAACATCAGCCGTTCCAATGAATATTCAGGACTGATCTCCTTTAGAATTGACTGGTTGGATCTCCTTGCAGTCCAAGGGACCCTCAAAAGTCTTCTCCAACACCACAGTTCAAAAGCATCAATTCTTCAGTGCTCAGCTTTCTTTATAGTCCAACTCTCACATCCATACATGACTACTGGAAAAACTATAGCTTTGACTAGATGGACCTTTGTTGGCAAAGTAATGTCTCTGCTCTTTAATATGCTGTCTAGGTTGGTCATAGCTTTTCTTCCAAGGAGCAAATGTCTTTTAATTTCATGGCTGCAGTCACCATCTGCAGTGATTTTGGAGCCACAAAAAATAAAGTCTGTCACTGTTTCCACTGTTTCCCCATCTATTTGCCCTGAAGTGATGGGACCAGATGCCATATCTTTGTTTTCTGAATGTTGAGTTTTAAGCCAACTTTCTCACTCTCCTCTTTCATGTTCATCAACAGGCTCTTTAGTTCTTCGCTTTCTGCCATAAGGCTGGTGTCATCTGCATATTGGAGGTTATTGATATTTCTCCTGACAATCTTGATTCCAGTTTGTGCTTCATACAGCCTGGCATTTCACAAGATGTACTCTGCATATAAATTAAATAAGCAGGGTGACAATATACAGCCTTGAGGTACTCCTTTCCCAATTTTGAACCAATATGTTGTTCCATGTCCAGTTCTAACTGTTGCTTCTTGACCTGCATACAGATTTCTCAAGAGGCAGGTCAGGTGGTCTGGTATTCCCATCTCTTTCAGAATTTTCCAGTTTGTTGTGATCCACACAGTCAAAGACTTTGGCATAATCAATAAAGCAGAAGTAGATGTTTTTCTGGAACTCTCTTGCTTTTTCAGTGATCTAATGGATGTTGGCAATTTGATCTCTGGTTCCTCTGCCTTTTCTAAATCCAGCTTGAAAATCTGGAAGTTCATTGTTCACGTATTGCTGAAGCCTGGCTTGGAGAATTTTGAGCATTACTTTGCTAGTGGGTGAGATGAGTGCAGTTATGCGGTAGTTTGAACATTCTTTTTGGCATTGCATTTCTTTGGGATTGGAATGAAACCTGACCTTTTCTAGTCCTATGGAAAATTTTCCAAATTTGCTGGCATATTGAGTGTAGCACTTTCACAGCATTATCTTTTAGGATTTGAAATAGCTCAGCTGGAATTCCATCACCTCCATTAGTTTTGTTCATAGTGATGCTTCCTAAGGCCCACTTGACTTTGCGTTCCAGGATGTCTGGCTCTAGGTGAGTGATCACACCATCGTGGTTTTCTGGGCCGTGAAGATCTTTTTTGTACAGTTTTTCTGTGTATTGTTGCCACCTCTTCTTATTTCTGCTTCTGTTAGGTCCATACCATTTCTGTCCTTTATTGTGCTCATCTTTGCATGAAATGTTCCCTTGGTATCTCTTATTTTCTTGAAGAGATCTCTAGTCTTTCCCATTCTGATGTTTTCCTCTATTTCTTTGCATTGATCACTGAGGAAGGCTTTCTTATTTCTCCTTGCTATTCTTGGGAACTCTGCATTTGAATGGGTTTACTTTTCCCTTTCTCCTTTGCCTTTAGTGTCTCTTCTTTTCTCAGCTATTTAGTCCTCCTCAGACAACCATGCTGCCTTTTTGCATTTCTTTTTCTTGGGGATGGTCTTGATCCCTGTCTCCTGTACAATGTCATGAACCTCTGTCCATAGTTCTTCAGGCACTCTGTCTATCAGATCTAATCCTTTGAATCTATTTGTCATTTCCATTGTATAATCGTAAGGGATTTGACTTAGGTCATACCTGAATGGTCTAATGGTTTTCCCTACTTTCTTCAATTTAAGCCTGAATTTGGCAATAAGGAGCTCATGATCTGAGCCACAGTCAGCTCCTGGCCTTGTTTTTGCTAACTGTATAGAGCTTCTCCACCTTTGGCTGCGAAGAATATAATCAATCTGTTTTCAGTATTGACCATCTGGCAATGTACATGTGCAGAGTCTTCTCTTGTGTTGTTGGAAGAGGTTGTTTGTTATGACCAGTGTGTTCTCTTGGCAAAGCTCTGTTAGCCTTTGACCTGCTTCATTTTGTACTCCAAGGCCAAATTTGCCTGTTACTCCAGGTATCTTTTGACTTCCTACTTTTGCATTCCAGTTCCCCATAATGAAAAGGACATCTTTTGGGGGTGTTAGTTCTAGAAGGTCTTGTAGTTCTTCATAGAACCATTCAACTTCAGTTTCTTCAGCATTACTGGTTGGGGCATAGACTTGGATTACTGTGATAATGAATGGTTTACCTTGGAAATGAACAGAGATCATTCTGTTGTTTTTGAGACTGCATCCAATTACTGCATTTCGGACTATTTTGTTGACTAGGATGGCTACTCCATTTCTTCTAAGGGATTCTTGCCCACAGTAGTAGATGAAATGGTCATCTGAGTTAAATTTACCCATTCCAGTCCATTTTAATCCACTGATTCATAAAATGCTGATGTTCACTCTTGCCATCTCCCAACTGATCACTTCCAATTCACCTTGATTCATGGACCTAACATTCCAGGTTCCTGTGCAATATTGTTCTTTATAGCATCAGACTTTACTTCCATCACCAGTCACATCCACAACTTGGTGTTGTTTTTGCTTTGGCTCCATCTCTTCATTCTTTCTGGAGTTATTTCTCCACTCTTCTCCTGGAGTATACTGAGCACCTACTGATCTGGAGAGCTCATCTTTCAGTGTCCTATCTTTTTGCCTTTTCATACTGTTCATGGGGTTCTCAAGGCAAGAATACTGAAGAACCCACATGTCCCACTATGACCCCCAAACTAAGAGCAAACTCATGTTTGTTCTAGCTTTTTACTTTAAGGCAAGACAAAAATAACAATCCATCCTTGGCCACACAAGATACCCACAGCTATCTTTCACAGGTGGTCTTGTGTCTCCTCCACTTCAAAGCTGTGCTTCTAGAAAGAGTGGTCTGCACTCTTGGACTCTTCTTCTACCCTACCACCACCACCCAGCTCTCAATCCCTGGCAGCCTAGCCTCCCCTCCCTGGCTTCCGTGATACTCTTGGGGCCACCACACTGCTGACTCCACAGATTATCTGGTCTTGTGTGGCTCCTTGTAGCCCTGGACTCTCTGTCAATACCTCCTTCCCTTCGACACTCTCTCTTCATTCCTGTTTGTCTCTTCAGCTCCTTCTGGCCCCCCTACTTCTTCCTAGCATGTTCTTGGTCTTTCTGAGGAATCTCACCAACTCACATTACTTGCCGTGGCTCTCTGCAGCTGCACTTCCAGCCCTGTCCTTGTTAAGCAGCTCACAGCTATTGCCCATGGCCCTGCTCCCCCTGCATGTCACATTCAAAACTTAACCTTGACACAGTCAAATCTAGACTGATCACATTTCCTCCCAAACTTGGTATCCCTAGCTACTCAAACCAGGACCTAGGAGCCTTCCATCTTACACACATATGACCAATAAATTAAGTAATCTTGGGAAATAAAACAACAATAATAACAAAAACGTGCTTAGTCTCTCAGTCATGTCTGACTCTTTGCAACCCCATGGACTGTAGCCTGACAGGCACCTCTGTCCACGGGGAGTCTCCAGGCAAGAATACTGGAGTGGGTTGCTGTGCCCTCCTCCAGGGGATCTGCCCAACCCAGGGAATGAACCCAGGTCTCCCACATTGCAGGTGGATTCTTTACCATCTGAGCCACGAGGATAGCCCAGCTTCCCTTCACAGCTATCGTGGCCAGCTCCTTTCCTACTGGCATGAGCCGCTGCTTCCTCATCAGTAAACTGGGCATAATAACAATATTCACTTGTGCTGGCTTCATGACGATACATGTAGTGCCAGAGAGTAAGAGCTCAGTAAAGGTTGGCTCTGACCATCGCTGCTCTTCACCCCCAGGGGCAGACAAGGCTCAGGCAGAGCTACTCAAGTTCTAGCCCACAGACTGGGGCCAGTTTGGGAAATAACTGTCATTGGTTTGCAATGGGATAAATTCAGAAGTTGAGAGTAAGAGTTTAAACTCTTTTAAACTGTATAACCCTGAAGCATTCTAAACTGTTACGAGGTCTGATGGGTAATTTTATATAGATTGAATCTAAAGAGAAAAAAAAGGGCTTCTCTGCACACTCATAAGGATGTGTGACCAGAAGACCAGAAGATAACAAATGCTGGCTAGGATGTGGAGACACCAGAACACTGTGCACTACTGGTGGGAATGTAAATGATGCCAGCACCGTGGAAGAGTATTGCAGTTCTTAAAAAATTTTTTAAAAATTACCATATGATTGGCAATTCTACTTCTGGGTATTAACTCCAAAGAACTGAAAGCAGGGAATTAAACAGATATTTGCATATCCATATTCATGGCATGGGCTTCCCCAGTAGCAGTCTTGGTAAAGAACCTGCCTGCTAATGCATGAAACATAAAAGATGCAGGTTCGATCCCTGAGTCAAGTAAATTACCCTAGAGCAGGGCATGGCAACCTACTCCAGTATTCTTGGAGAATACCATGGACAGAGGAGTCTGGCAGACTATGTAGTCCATGGGGGGGGTTGCAAAAATTCGGACACAACTGAGGCAACTTAGCCCATATGCATTCATAGCATCATTATTCATTAGTTAAAAGATGGATGAAACACAAGTGCCCATTGCAGGATGAGAGGATAAACAAAATGTGGAATATTATTCAGCCTGAAAAAGGAAGGAAATTCTGCCTTCCTGAGGGCATTATGGTGGGTGAAATAAGCCAGACCACACACAAAAAGACAGATACAGTATCATCCCACTTGAATTAGATTACTAGAGAGGTCGAATTCAGAGACAGAAAGTAGAAGGGTGGTTGCCAGGGACTGGGACAAGAGAAAATAGGTAGTTGTTTAATGGTTAGTTTCAGTTTTGCAAGATGGAAAAGTTCTGGAGATTGGTTACATAGCAGTGTGATTGTACTTAACACTACTGAACTGAACATGATAAAAAATGGTTAGGATGGTAAATTTTATATTATGTACATTTGATCCCAATTTTAAAAACTATTTTGAAAAAAAAAAAACTATTTTGATAAAAAATTAGACCTAGAAGACCTCCTAGAACTGACACCAAAAGAAGATATCCTATTCATCTTAGGGGATTGGAATGCAAAAGTAGGAAGTCAAGAGATCCCTAGAGTAAGAGGCAAGTTTGGCTTCAGAGTACAAAATAAAGCAGGGCAAAGGCTAAAAGAATTCTGCCAAAAGAACACACTGGTCATAGCAAACACCCTTTTCAACAACACAAGAGGTGACTTTACACATGGACATCACCAAATGGTCAATACTGAAATCAGATTGATTACATTCTTTGTAGCCAAAGATGGAGAAGCCGTAGACAGTCAGCAAAAACAAGATCTGAAGCTGACTGTGGTTCAGATCATCAGCTTCTCATAGCAAAATTCACACTTAAACTACAGAAAGCAGGGAAAACCATGAGGCCAGTCAGGTATGACTTAAATCAAATGCCCTATGAATATACAATGTAAGTGACAAATAGATTCAAGGGATTAGATCTAGTAAACAGAGTGCCTGAAGAACTATGGACAGAGGTCCATAATATTGTACAGGAGGCAGCAAACAAAACCATCCCAAAGAAAAAGAAAAGCAAGAAGGCAAAATGGTTGTGTGAGGAGGCTTTACAAATAGCTGAAGAAGAGAAGCAAAAAGCAAGGGGGAAAGGGAACGGTACACCCAACTAAACACAGAGTTTCAGAGAATAGTAAGGGGAGACAAGAAGGCCTTCTTCAATGACCAATGCAAAGAAATAGAGGAAAAACAACAGAAGGGAAAGACTAGAGATCTCCAAGAAAATTGGATAGAATAGCCATTTTGACAATATTGATTCTTCCAATCCATGAACACGGTATGTTTCTCCATCTGTTTGTGTCCTCTTTGATTTCTTTCATCAGTGTTTTATAGTTTTCTATGTATAGGTCCTTTGTTTCTTTAGGTAGATATACTCCTAAGTATTTTATTCTTTTTGTTGCAATGGTGAATGGTATTGTTTCCTTAATTTCTCTTTCTGTTTTTTCATTGTTAGTATATAGGAATGCAAGGGATTTCTGTGTGTTAATTTTATATCCTGCAACTTTACTATATTCGTTGAACTTTGTGGGAGAATGTGAGGGTGGGATATTTCAAAAGAACAGCATGTATACTATCTATGGTGAAACAGATGACCAGCCCAGGTGGGATGCATGAGACAAGTGCTCCGGCCTGGTGCACTGGGAAGACCCAGAGGAATCGGGTGGAGAGGGAGGTGGGAGGGGGGATCGGAATTGGGAATACATGTAAATCCATGGCTGATTCATATCAATGTATGACAAAACCCACTGGAAAAAAAAAATAAATAAAAAAAAAAAGAAAATTGGAAATATCAAAGGATGGGCACAATATCTGTGGGTGTCAAATATCCAAAGATGGGCAAAATAAAGGACAGAAATGGTAAAGACCTAATAGAAGCAGAAGAGATCAAGAAGAGAATGTACAGAAGAAGTGTACAAAAAGATTTTAATGAACTGGGTAACTACGATGGTGTGGTCAGTCACCCAGAGCCAGACATTCTGGAGTGTGAAGTCAATTGGGCCTTAGGAAGCACTGCTATCAATAAAGCTAGTGGAGGTGATGGAACTCCAGAAGAGCTATTTAAAATTCTCAAAGATGTTGCTATCAAAGTACTACACTCAATATGTCAGCAAATCTGGAAGACTCAGCAGTGGCCACAGGACTGGGAAAGGTCAATCCTCACTCTAAACCTCAAGAAGGGTAGGACTAAAGAATGTTCAAACCACTGGGCAATTGCACTCATCTCCCATGCTAGTAAGGTTATGCTCAAAATCCTTCAGGCTAGGCTTCAGCATTACATGAATCGAAAATTTCCCAATATCCAAGCTGCATTTAGAAAAGGCAGAGGAACCAGAGAGCAAATTGCCAACATTCACTGAATCACAGAGAAAGCAAGGGAATTCCAGAAAAACATCTACCTCTGTTTCATTGACTATGCTAAAGCCTTTGACTGTGTGGATCATAACAAATTGTGGAAAACTCTTAAAGAGATGGGAATACCAGACCATCTTACCTGTATCCTGAGAAACCTGTTTGTCAGTCAAGAAGCAACAGTTAGAACTCTGTGTGGAACAACTGACTGATTTAGGATTGATAAAGGAGTATGACAAGGTTGTTTATTGTCACCCTGTTTATTGAACTTATATGCAAAGCACATCATGAGAAATGCTGGGCTGGATGAGTTACAAGCTGGAATCAAGATTGCCAGGAGAAACATCAACAACCTCAGATATGCAGATGATACCAGTGTAATGGTAGAAAGCAAAGAGGAACTAAAGAACCTCTTGATGAGAGTGAAGGACGAGAGTGAAAAAGCCAGCTTAAAACTCAGCATTCAAAAAACTAAGATCATGGCATCTGGCCCCATCACTTAGTGGCAAAAAGAAAGGGAAAATGTGGAAGCGGTGACAGATTTTCTCTTCTTGGGCTCTAAAATCACTGTGGATTGTGACTGCAGTCATGAAATTAGAAGACAGTTACTTCTTGGAAGGAAAGCTATGACAAACCTAGACAGTGTGTTAAAAAGCAGAGTCATCACTTTGCCGATGAAAGTCCATATAGTCAAGGCTGTGGTCTTTCCAGTAGTCACGTATGGTTGTGGGACCATAAAGAAGACTGAGCACCGAAGAATTGATGCTTTTGAACTGTGGTGTTGGAGAAGACTCTTGAGAGTCCCTTGGACTGCAAAGAAATTAAACTAGTCAATCTTAAAGGAAATCAACTCTAAATATTCATTGGAAGGACTGATGCTGAAGTTGGAGCTCCAGTACTTTGGCCACTTGATGCGAAGAACCGACTCATTGGAAAAGATCCTGATGTTAGGAAAGATTGAAGGCAGAAGGAGAAGAAGGTGACAGAGGATGAGTTGGTTAGGTGGTATCACTGAATGCAATGGACATGAATTTGGGCAACCTCTGGGAGATGGTGAGGGACAGTGAAGCCTGGCATGCTGCAGACCATGGGGTCGCAAAGAGTCGCACATGCCTTGGTGACTGAACAACAACAATGGCATCTCGTCCCAATTTTAAAACAACTTTGATAAAAAGTTAGGGCTTATATTTTGCATGTTCTTTAAATTTTCATTTTTTCCTGATAACATGTTTTACAAAAGTATCTGCCCAAGAAGTACTGGAAACAAAATGGGTCCTTCACTGCACACTACATGTGCTTTCATAAGCTCTGCCTGGGGTCAGGCCTCTGGCCAATCCTACTGGTTTGCTCGCCTGCACTGTCTCACCCCTCTCCAATCCATTTCTCACCCTGTGGCCACAGTGAGCTTTCTAAAGGGCAAGTCTAACTTCATGTCTGTTGTGGGGGAAAGTTCTTAGTTGCTTTTTGCTTGCTTTGAGAAAAGCTTCCCAGCTCCTCAGCTGACACGCCTCTGAGCTCCAGTCTGTGCCCCTGCCCAGCCTCATGGCTCCTTGCTTGTGGATGGACCTCAGGGCATCCCTCGGGCCCCTGAATCTCCTGGTGGGGCACTGGCTACCCTTTTGCTCGTGATGCCTTTGCCCCTGTGTCCCACCCACCTAACTGCTTGTCTGTAAAAGACCACCTTTTCCCGAAAGCCTTCTCTGAAAGTCTAGGAAACCACTAGGAGTATGATGAACCATGGGAAAATGAGCTTCCTTGGCATGGACACAAATATGAGAAGCTGGAAAGTAAGAGGTCATGCACTCTTATGTGCGAGAGGAGGGAAGCTGTTCCTTCGCAGTCCCCAAGTGATGCCTGGAGGGTCCGCCGCCACTTGCTATGTGTTTCTGTTTCCTCCTCCAGATACTTTAGCAAATCAGAGTTTCTTCACAGCTGGTGGGATGGCGTCAGACAAAGGGGCCCCGAGGGTGTGACCATCTAGGGGACCCCAAGCCAGGACTTGCCCTATTGCGACTCCACACCACATGGAGAAGGCAGGCAGTGCAGAGTCCCCTGGGCCTCTCAGGCCCCGAAGGTTGCCGTCTCTCCTTTCAACTTGGGACAAGAAAGAGAGACTTCAGGCCAGGTTTCCGATGTGCTTCTCAGTGAGCGGGGAGCGGCCAGGCAGCGCTGGCCGCCCTAACGCAGCAGTTGGGCTCTGTGGACAGCAGGCCCTTCCAAGGCTGCTTCTTGCCTGTGGTCCTGCAGTGGCCTTGACCTCCCGGCCCCATCCTAAGGGGTTAGCAGGGGGGAACCCTACTTCCTACCAGTGACGGCCCACATCCTGCTTGGGGCACCTGGATTCATATCATGTGCCCAAACCTCCAAATACATTGGTGTGATCTGCCCAAATGACCACTGCAGGCATCTCTTTTATTTCAAGATGACTCCAAGAAGGGGCAGCGCTGTCCCGGCCAGACTTCCTTCCCAGCTGCCTGGTTCCCAGCCTCCTCCTGTGGGTGGGGAATTTAAAAAAAAAAAAAATCATTATTATATGTAGACCCAGTGTAGAAATTAGGAATTATTTATGATTTCCTGCAATCCTCTCAGGTATAATATGTCAGATTCAAACTGGAAACTCTGTCTGGGATGCAATCCTGCTTGAAACGGTTTTTTGTGGTTCATATTAATGACTGGTTTCTGGCAGGTTTACACAAACAAAATGAATATTATAATTTGATGGGTAAGCAAATAAATTACTTTTATAGGATTTAGGCACTTTCCATGGAAGCTTTGATTTATCCAAAAGGCACCTATGCATGCAGGTTGCTAAATAGCCAACTTGTGACCCTTGAGGCCTGGTTCTTAGATTAAACAGGAGGGCCCATGCCTCAGCAGGCTTTCTGCTTAAATAGAGAAATACAGGATGCCTGATAAGTAGAAGATGCTTTGTTGATTTTTAAGCCAGCTGGGAGCCTTGAGACTTTGAGACTTGACCTACATACAAGGGAATGGATTTTCACAGGCCATCAAGTGCCTGGCAGAGTTTGTGAAGGACAATGACATTTTAGAGATGGCCAGCATTATTGCTTGGCCACACAGAAGCTCTCTTGGGCTCTGCTAGCCCTGGGCTTCCATGAGATCTCTGCTGGTTTTAAATTGCTGCAAGGTATAAGAGGGTCCTTTAGAGTTTCATAGCTCTGAAGCATGATATTACTGACAGATAAAAAGGCTCCCACAGGACAGCTATCAAAGCTGAAGGGCTGTGTTTGTATAAATACCCAAACAAACCCTCCAGGGAGATATATGATGAGAGACAAACTCGGAATCTGAGGCAAAGATAAACAAGCCAGTTGCAGTGACAGAGCCAGAGCACCACCAGATTCCTAGGGAATGCTCTGTGAGGAGCTGTTGCTGGCGCAGACCCCTGAGGAGAGAGGCTGTGGAAAAAGAGCCTGAATAAGATGCCATGTGTAGCTCCCACATAGCGGGCCTCGCTTGGCCCAGCTCCCGTGGCCCCAGGTGAAATGGATCTGCTCTTCCCTGGAGGCTCCCGGGGGAGCCATGCCCTGCTCCCAGAGCCTAGCCCTTCTTTGATGGAGGCAGGTGTATGGAGCGCTGGTCTTGGGGCCCAGGGCATGTGTGGAAGGATCCCAAGTGCAGAAGGGCCCAGACCCAGCCCGGGAGCTCTGAGGAAGGGGAATGTGGGCGCTGCCAGCCCCCTCCGCCCTCAGACATGTACACCCTCAGCCGCAGGCCTCCAGACAGACCTGCGCCTCGTCGATGATCTGCTGTATTGTGCCGCTCATGAGTAGAGCACCTGAGATTTAGTTTTTCTGCCCTTATTTGATTGAAACCTACTTTGATTGTCCGAAGTAAGTTGAATCTTTAAAAAAGAAAAGGTGGGAATGTTGTGTGCTTTTAATGTGGATGGAGGATGGCTGGCGTGCCCTTCCTGGGGTGGGTCTGGGGCAGGGGGCAGGCAGGGAGGCAGTTAGGTCTGCAGTGACCAGGGAAGTCTTCTGTTGCTGCTGAGCTGAACCAAGCAGTGGGTCCTCAGTAACGGGGAGCCAAGGGCTCGGGGCTCCACACACTTACTTTTTACTTGCAAACAGTTATGTAAACACATATGCAGGCTGGTTGCTGCCTCGGGGGATCTGGCGTGTAACCAATCCATCCCCTGGGTCCTGGTGCTCGGGCGCCTCCACTTTACAGCATTTGGAAGGCAACTTGATTGGAGCAGGCTGTGGACTTTGCTGATGCGGGGAAATAATTTTCTCTTGGAGTCAAGCCCTCCTTTGCTTGTTGAGAAAGGGAGAACGTTTGTTCTGGATGAGTATTGGCCAGAGATATATCATTCTGGTTATTTCAGACACCTTTAGGCACCCAACGTCGACCTCCAAGGGTACCCTTGGTGTACAAGCAACTATTGAGGCCAAATGTTTGACCCATTTGCCTGGGTCAAATGTTACCTCCTTAAGGAGAACTTTTCTGACCAATCTTACTAAAAAACAAACAAAAAAACCCCAAACAACATAAAATGACTCATCCTGGCCTATTTCATTCATACCACCTTAACTGTATCTGGAAATATTTATTTCTTTGCTTGTTTATTATCTCTGTCCTATTAGACATGAGCTCTGTGAGAGAACGGACCTTGTTTGAATGATCTCTGCTCTATCCTTGGCATGTAAAACTGCTCCTGAAATATAGTAGGTGCTTAAAAAAATTGTGGAATGAATGAAGGTGTTTTCAAAAGTACACAGGATTTGTTTTTATCAGGTTGGTAAGGCTATGCAGAAATGATTGCCATTGAAGAAGTCTATACTCACAGATCCCTGGAAACCAAAGGCACAGCATACCATGCAAGGCCCTGTGGGGAAGCACAAGGGTCCACCAGGAGGCAGAAGGAGAGTAAAGCACGGGGCAAAAGGCTTTACTGTGACTTCTGTGGGAAGGGATGGATGAATCTGAGTGAACAGCTGAACAGGTTCAATATTAACTGGTTTAGGGCTCTAGGGGTGGTCCCTCATTGTCTAGTAGTTGGTTATTAAGGCAGAGGATATTGCCTCTAAGAGTGTAAAAACTAGACAGAGGAGGTGGTTTGGAGTATAGTCTCTGGATGTGTTTGCATATGAAAGACACGCAGGCAAGTTGTTTGCTGACTGGAGATATTAGCTAACCTTGGGAGGGACAGTCCCTCACTGGGTCCCCAAAGTCCCTAGATGTCAAAGTATCATAAAATATAGGAAATAAAAAACATGATTAATGCAGAATGACTCTTTGACATGCATAGAAATGTAAAAGTTGTGGGTATGGTAGATGCTTAGACAAATGTGATGACCAAACACACACAGAGTGAGCTAAGACAGGTGGAGCTATCATTCCATTTCTATTGGTCCTGTAATCAGCATATTTCCTCTGGGTGGTTTTGTTAATGGGATTGTCAGTGGGAAATGATCTTTTCTGACACCAGCCCTCTAAAACAATTTATTGGAGTATAACATACACACAGAGGATTGCAGCTAACATAAGGTCTGACTCATGAATATTCACAAACTGAACACACCCAGGAAGCCAGCCCTCTTGTACCCTGTTCATTTCCTATGGTGACCACCATCTTAACCTCTAATAGCATAGGTTAGTTTTGCCTGTTTTTACCTTCATATAAATGGATTAATATGGTGCTTCACTTTTTCTAAGTATATTTGTGAAATTCACACATATTTTTGCCCTTGTGAAAAATAGTCCATTCTCATCACTGTAAGGTATCCCATTGTGTGTGGATACACCACAATTTACTTATTCATTCAAATGTAAGGAGCATTTGGGTAACTTCCAGTTTGGGTCTCTGGCCCCTCCACTGACTTTTTGCCCACTGGTGTATCAGTCAATAGAACTGTTACCAACAGAATTTACTGTGGACAAAATGGTTCAGAAGGCAGATTTATTGGAACCATTCTAAGGAGCTCACAGAATACTATAAAAGGAAGAGAGGGAACAGCCAGGCTTTGAAAAGGATGTGAGTCAAGGCTTCCCCTACTAGAGGATCTTGGTGCCCACAACTTGTGGATGACCTTTTAAGGTGGAACAGTAAGTTAAGTCACCCCACCTGCATAGAGCAGAGTTGCTTATCTGTTGTGTAAACACTAGTGGCTCACAGGAATTTTATAAGTGACATTGAAAAATAAAACAAAACAAAATTGGTGGCTAAGGTAGTTGAAAAACTGGTAAAAAAAAAAAAAAGGTTATATTTCTCAGGACCTTTAATATAAAAAAATATATTTTAACTTTGCAGGAGGACAGCATTTTCCAAACTTGACTTTTTTTCATAGAGCATCAACTTCTATTGTAAGGGACCCGAGTGTTCCAAGAAAGACAGCTTTGGGAAAGAGCAGAGTGTGAATGAAAGGGGGTAGTGGAAAATACACCTTGGGCTGAATTTTTAATGCAAAGACAGGGATTTGGATTTTTTTTTTCCCCCAGAAAATAGGGAACTTTGGAAATAGATGATCAGTGTTATACTTCAGGAATAACAACCTGGCAAGTGTTATACTAACAACATTATGTGAGTTTTGCAGTCTGCGAAGTATCTTCAAGTACATTACCCCAGTCAGCTCTGAGGGTGGGAGTTATTAGCCCAATGTGCTCTTAGAAAACTGAAGGTCAGAGGGACAGAGGAGGATTCAGACGTGCAACACTGACTCAGGCTGTCCATCGACTCTCTGATAGATGCCAATTTAAGACTTGGTTCTAGATCGCCTTTGTGATTTAAGCCATGGGTGTGGATGGGATCACCTAGGAGAATGTGGAGCAGAAGACCTAAGGGTAAGACTTGGACAATACTCATGCATAAAGGCCACGTTGATGAAGATGAACCTGCAAAAAACTGTCAGAAAGAACATCCAGCAACATCTGAGGGAAACCAGGAAAATATTGAGATACAGAAGCCAAGACAAGATTATGTCTTAGGAGAAGGGACCAGTCAACAGTCTCAATGTTCAGAGAAGTCAGGTGAGACCAAGGCTGGAGGATGACGCTGGGTTTGTTGGAACAGTGGCCATGGCCATGTGGCAGTATACCCACTCAGATCTCCCTGCCAGAGAGGACCTGGCCCAAGGAGTGCAGTTTCTTTGTCTTTTTTCTTTTTTTGGCTGCATCACATGTAGTATCTTAGTTCCCTGACTAGGGATCAAACTTGTGCTCCCTGCATTGAAAGTGCAGTGTCTTAACCACTGGATCACTTAACCAGGGAACTCCACAAGGAGTAAAGTTTCTGACAGCCCCTAGCTCTGTGTGCTCAGGATCTGGTGTGTTGGAGCAAGGCCACGTTTCTTCAGGGCAGCCCTCAGCCAGTGAATGAGCAGACTGGTCATGCTAGGGCTCACATTTCTGGCCAATGTAGTTAAACTTCATGCTACAGCTCCATAGGGGCTGCTCCAGACTGCCCGAAGCCCAGTGTCTTTACTACCCTCTCCCTTTCCTGCCCTCTTTTCTTCACAGGAGTCAGATCCACATCACAGTCTCCTCACTGCTTTATCTTTCACAGGGGTCACCCCTAATGAAGCTTCTGCACCGCTAACTCTTAGAGTCTGCTTCTATTAATAGAAGGACCTGAATTGACACAGAGGTCATCGGTGACTTCAGTGAAGGATATTTAGATAGAATATGAGGCTGGAAGCCACACAAGGGTGAATTAAGAGTGAGTAGAAAATCATAAAACAGAACTAGAGTGTATAAAATTTGAGGAGGCTTAGATGAGGATAGAAACTTCTGGTGAATATCCTGTAGTCCATGAATCATTTTCTCTTTTGTAGGCACATTTTTTTCAAAGCTAGATATTTTTTTATGTCTTTGCAGAAAGGATCATCTAAAGAAAAGCTGGTTGATTAGCATTGCCTCCTCTGTTCCATTTATTGAAAAGCCTTCAACTTCTCAGTTTCTTTACCATCTTTACCAGATGATACAAAGGCTATTCAAAAGCCCTTTTAGGATATGAAAGAACTAATAAAGTGCTGAAATCAGCACTTTTCAGAAAAATATAAACTTAGAGTTTTTTCTCCAACAGATGTTAACTAAAGGAAATTCTCAGATGCACTTCAGATAGAGAGAAAAAGGTCCCCGAGGGACAAAGAAGCAATAAGGATTGATGAACAAAGGAAATAAAAATATGGGCATAAATGTAAGCAGAATTATCTGTATCAAATCAAAACAACAGTAATGTTCTATGGGTTTTTTTTTTTTTTAAGAGATAAAACCTAATTTAAAAAGTACATAATTTGGGGAGGTAGACTCAAAGTTAAAATGTTCTAAAGTCCCTGAATTGTTTAGAAGGAGGGTAAAAATATTGATTACCCACAGATTTAATCTGTAGAGTATGTATGCTAAAATGTTTAGGGAAGCAAAACAAGGGAAGTAGAAAGGAAACAAAACAAAACAAGTTCAACTTTTCCCCAAGAAGAGAGAAAAACTGAAATGATAAGAATACTCCACTATTTCCAAGGCTCAGGCAGGTCTCTTTCCTGGAGTGTACCCCTGATATATGGTAGGGACTCCTGGGCCTCAGGGATGGCCAAGGGATATGTATTTGGTGGAGCTAGAAGTTATATGCGGGCTTCCCTGGTGGCTCAGAGGTATAGAATCTGCCTGCAATACAGGAGACCTGGGTTCCATCCCTGGGTTGGGAGATACCCTGGAGGAGGGCAGGGCAACCCATTGCAGTACTCTCGCCTGGAGTAATCCCATGGGCAGAGGAGGCTGGTGGGATATAGTCCATAGGGTCACACAGGGTCACACAGAGTCGGACATGACTAAAGCGACTAAGCAGCAGAAGTCACATGGACAGAACTGGATGTCAACACCATTGCACGTGGGCTCCATTCTTTTCTCCTTGAATCTATTTTCACCCAGAAGCCAATGTGATCTTTTACAATTGCAAATCTGATTATGTGATGGCCTGACTAAAAGCTTTCAATGGCTGAGATCTTAGAATCATTATTAACATATTCCATATATCTTCTAATGCCCTAAATAATCCAGTTTCCTAATTACCTTAGAAAACCTACTACAGTGTCACCTTCCTCTCTGTTGGATGCAGTAAATTACACTGAATTGAATTTATATTTAATTAGAGGATAATTGCTTTACAGGTTTGCCAGGTGGCTCAATGGCAAAGAATCCACCTTCCAATCCACCAATCCAGGAAGAAATGAGTTTGATCCCTGGGTTGGGAAGATCCCTGGAGAAGGAAGTGGTAACCCACTCTAATATTCTTGCCTAGGAAATCCTATGGATGTGGGGGTGGGGTGTGCTGACTGGTTATAGTCCACAGGATCGCAAAGAGTCGGTGATGACTTAGCGACTCAACAGGAACAACTTTGTTTTACAATGTTGTGTTGGTTTCTGCTGTACGGCAATGTGAATCAGCCGTAAGTATACATATTTCCCCTTCCTGTTACACCTCCCTGCAACCTCCCACTCCCCCATCCCAGCCCTGTAGCTCATCATAGAGCACTGGGCTGAGCTCCCTGTGTTACACAGAAGCTTCCCACTAGCTATTTATTTTACACCTGGTCACGTATACATTTCAATGCTACTGTCACAATTCGTCCCACCCTCTCCTTCCCTCGCTGTGTCCACAAGTCCATTCTCTACATCTGGATCTCTGTTCTTGCCCTGAAAATCGGCGTTCTCTGTATAACAGGTTCTAGGTTCATTCACCTCAGTTCCACTGACTCAAATTTGTTCCTTTTTATGGCTGGGTAATATTCCATTGTGTATATGTACCACAACTTCTTTATCTATTCATCTGTCAATGGATATCTCAGTTGCTTTCATGTCCTGGCTATTGTAAATATAGCTGCAATGAACACTGGGGTGCATGTGTCTTTTTGAATTATTTTCTCAGGGTATGTACCTAGTAGTGGGATTGCTGTGTTACATGGTAGTTTTATTCCTAGCTTTTAGGAATCTTCATACTGTTCTTCACAGTGGTTGCATCAATTCACATTCCCACCAATAATGCACCAGGGTTCCCTTTTCTCTCCGGAATTTATGTTTTGTAATTTTTTTGATGATGGCTATTTAAATTATCTTAAGTGCATTAATTTAAATTTATAAAACTAAATACTATGCACCCATTAAACACAATGAGGATATACTTAATATTATAAAAAAAATTACCATGAGATATTTTAAGTAAAAAAAGCAAAGGTTAGTATGTATATAGTATGGTACCACCTGTGTAAAAGGAGAGGGAAATAAAAATGCATTTGTATTTACTTCTATTTGCATAAAATACCTCTGAAATATGCATTCTCATTGGGGTGATATCACCCCCAAAGGGGTAAAAATTGGTTTGGTGTGGGAGGAATCTTAAATTTTATGTATAGAACATATTTCTATACATAAAAGGAGATACACAATACAAAAAGAGACACACAATATACTTGAGTATGCAAATTAAAAGTTCAGTGCAGTTCAGTCAGTCATGTCCGACTCTTTGTGACCCCATGAATCGCAGCACGCCAGGCCTGCCTGTCCAGCACCAACTCCTGGAGTCCACCCAAACCCATGTCTGTTGAGTCGGTGACGCCATCCAACCATCTCATCCTCTGTCATCCCATTCTCCTCTTGCTCTCAATCCCTCCCAGAATCAGGGTCTTTTCCAATGAGTCAGCTCTCCGCATCAGGTGGCCAAAATACTGGAGTTTCAGCTTCAACATCAGTCCTTCCAATGAACACCCAGGACTGATTTCCTTAAGGATGGACTGGTTGGATCTCCTTGCAGTCCAAGGGACTCTCAAGAGTCTTCTCCAACACCACAGTTCAAAAGCATCAATTCTTCAGCACTCACCTTTCTTGATAGTCCAACTCTCACATCCATACATGACCACTGGAAAAACCAGAGCCTTTGACTAGACAGACCTTTGTTGATAAAGTAATGTCTCTGCTTTTAAATATGCTATCTAGGTTGGTCATAACTTTCCTTCCAAGGAGCAAGCGTCTTTTAATTTCATGGCTGCAACCACCATCTGGAGTGATTTTGGAGCCCCCCAAAATAAAGTCAGCCACTGTTTCAACTGTTTCCCCATCTATTTGCCATGAAGTGATGAGACCGGATGCCATGGTCTTTGTCTTCTGAATGTTGAGCTTTAAGCCAACTTTTTCACTCTCCTTTTTCACTTTCATCAAGAGGCTCTTTAGTGCTTCTTCACTTTCTGCCATAAGGTTGGTGTCATCTGCATATCTGAGGTTATTGATATTTCTCCCGGCAATCTTGATTCCAGCTTGTGCTTCATCCAGCCCAGCATTTCTCATGATGTACTCTGCATATAAGTTAAATAAGCAAGGTGACTATATATAGCCTTGATGTACTCCTTTTCCTATTTGGAACCAGTCTGTTCCATGTCCAGTTCTAACTGTTGCTTCCTGACCTGCATACAGGTTTCTCAAGAGGTTGGTCAGGTGGTCTGGTATTCCCATCTCTTTCAGAATTTTCCACAGTTTAGCCAATAATCAGACAAAATGTCTCCAAAGACTCCTTAGGAGAGTGGTGATGAAAAAAAAAAAAGATTGAGAAACACTTTTCTAGAAGGATGTAAATAAATGAATCCATATGGCGCCTGAGAAAGCAGAAATGAATTACCAGGAGAAGGAAGTGATGAGAATTAACACTGTTCAGTGTGTGCTCTTTCATATTTTTGGTATTAGAACCATTGGAAGATAGTATCTATCAAAATTTAAATTAAAAACAAACCTTAAAAAGGAATACAAGAAATATTTAAGGGGTAAAATTTGGAAGACTTGATTACTGAATAAACAGTGAATGAGAGAAAGGGATGCATCCAATGAAAAAGATGGTGCTGAGATTTGGGTAATAAGGTCAAGGATTGACAGTAAAATCATTGACTTAGGAGAAGAACGAGTAGAGCGTTAAAGAATTTCATTTTGGATATGTGTGTGAGGTGCCCATAGATCGCCCAAGGCAGTGTGCTTACACCAAAGCAATTGGATGTGAGTCTGAAACTCAGAAGAGAAGTCGGAATTGTGCTGAAGACTTACAATCACCTCCACATAGATTAATTAGAAGCCTAAAAATGAATGGGGATTGTGTGGTGTGAGACTAACCCTACCCTGAAGGCAGTATCCTGAGAAACACAAGGGCAGCTGAGAAGTGGGAGCCCAGCAAGGGGACCAAGAAGAGATTGATAGAGAGGTAGAGGACATCCAGGAGCACAGCTTTCAAGTTAAGGGAGCTCTGCTGCGTGACGTCATGTCACCCTGTCCCATCCAGGAAAGAAAAATGCGTACTTGTCTAATGACACTGGGACTGATCAGGCAGATTTTAAACAATCTGAGTCCCTGACTTCCCTTCATCCACTCTGGTTACACCTTCTCCTCGTCCTGATCACCATTGCCTCCACCAAAGGATGGAGGAAAAAGTAACGAGACAGGGACTTTGACCAGCGAATGCAAATCTTTGGGATGGCATGCGGTATGCTGCGTAGCCTCTCTTTATGAAGTCACTGGACTAGAGGAGCTGAATCAGACTGGTCACTGCAGCAATAGTTAGTAGTGACTTTATAGGTGGTTGCCTCAGTTCATTTCTGGGAAGCAATTAGTGTTCAGGACACCTGAGACTCAGATAGCCTCTGGCAGATAAAACTGATACTAAAACACCCCTCCCCAGAAAAAATTTTAAATTTATCTTGAGAAAGAGAAGGCCTCTCTTGTTTGGTTATGTTGCCTGGTTACTCCTTCATCTGATCAACAACCAGGTTGTTCGAACATGTGGTCACTGCAATGATAGATTCTAGCACCCAGCAACTCCTCCCATCACGATTAAGTCTAATCTTGCACATTTCACATTCTCCTGCATTTTTTGTTCTGCAACCAGAGGTTATTGGGGAAATCTTTCAGTCTCTATCTGAGGCAGATGCCTCCTCATTCTGGCCATTTGCCGTTTGATTAATAGTTTGAACCATGGGCATGTTGAGAATCTCAGCCCTTCATTCTGAAACTCTGCTGATTTTTTTTCAAAGCATCAATTATTATATGTTTTAGGTGCAAACACAGAAGCATCCAAAAGAAATGAGGCATGTTTATAAATGTGTGGACTATTTCCAAAAGAGACCCACAATAGTGGTAACAGTGCAGGTAACAGTGAAGATGGCAGAGCTTGCCCCTGGGTGATGAGGGAAATTGCTCTTTTTTACCCTTTTAATTTCATAGTATGAATCTATACATAAAAAAATTTAAAATTATATAAAAAAGCAATAAAGCCACTAGTAGGACATGTATTACAGAAACAGGAATACATATACTTCCAAAAACAAAGCAAAAGTATTACATAACAGGCAAGTTCACAGAAATTAAAATTGGGGATTCACATGAGCAAATGCTAACCAGATGGCCCCTGTTTACTATCTCCAAATGTCTGTGCATCTTATCTAGGTTATAGAAGGTCCGGTGGGGAGGAATCACCTTAATTCCTAGATAAGAAGTGGAGGCTAGGGACACTTGTGGTGCCAGTGTGGCTCTTGGAAAGGGAAGCAGTGCTGACACTTGTCTTCCCAGCCACTGATTAATGATAGAATTCCCACCCTCTCCCAGGACAAAGACTTCCCCGGTGGCTCAGATGGTCAAGAATCCACCTGCAATGCAGGAGACCTGGGTTTGATCTCTAGGTTGTGAAGCTCCCCTGGAGAAGGACAGGGCTACCCACTCTAGTATTCTTGCCTGGAGAATTCCACGGAGAGAGAAGCCTGGCGGGGCTACAATCCATGGGGTTGCAAAGAGTTCTACACACAAAGAGTTCTGAGCCACTTTCGGTTTCACTTCCCAGAGCTGGTCTCATTCACTGGGCAAAGGAACTGGCCAGAGGCTGATGCTTGCCTGGGCTGGGATGAGAGGGGGTGGAGGGTGGAAGATGGAGGTGTGAAGCGGATTGTGAGGTGGAGCGGTGTGTGTTGGAGATGGAGGCTTCTCGAGCCTGTGTTTGTGGAGAGTGAGGAGAATGGCAGGTCTGCTTTGGGGATTGGATTAGACACCTGTGTTGTCTCCAGCATGCTGCCAGGTAAGAGGAGCAGCCTAAGGATGGTAGGTGAGTGTCAGGAAGAGGAGTCAAAAGTGGAGACTCTTCTGAAAAACTGAGCTTCTTCCAGAAACTCAGACCCTAAGCCACTAACACCCGCCTGCCCTAGCCACTTAGTACTGCCTCTAGGACACCAGCCTCTAGGACACAGCTGGGGCTGTGGGTCACCCCACCCCTGTTAGGAGGGTCAGGGCTTTCTGCAGTGGTGCATAAAAAGACTGGGGGCAGCGTGGGCTGGGGGGTGGGGGCGGTGCAGGACTGCCTGGCTCCAAGTGCCTCTGCTACCCACAAGCTGTGTGATCCTCTGGCTGCAGTTTCTTCCTTCATAATAATAGATGATGATAATAATAATAATAGATAATAACACAATAATTCCTAGTCAGAAGGGTTCTTGGACAGTCAAATGAGAATATGCACTTGAAATGTTTTACGAATGACATAGTAAGCGCTCTATGAATGCGAAGCCCTCAGAACTTCCATTCCTCAGCGCAAGCACCCACTTTTCTTAACAGAGGAAATACGAGGTTTACCACCACCGGGATCCCGTTGGGTTTCAACACGCTCTTAGAAGCAGTGTGGAAAATGGATTAGGGAGGGAGGAGAAGCAAGACTAGAAATCCAAAGAGAAGGCTGCAGGCATCCAGATGGGAGCTGGAAGGGCGGGACCTCGGACCCTTGGCAGTGAGACATTATTTCGGAGAAAATTTCTCTAGGACTCTAGGCTGGGAAAGGGCCCTTGGCCAAGGGCCCGGCTTGGGTGGCGGGAGAAAGATGGAAGGGAGGGAGGGCAGCAGCAGGGAAGATCTTGGGCGGGGATAGGGGGGCTGCGACACGTGCGGTCTGGGACTGGAGACAGAAGCTGCAGGCGCAGAGGCGGCTGTGAGTGCCGCGGTGGAGTTAGGGTAGGAAGTGGAGCAGTTTTGCACGTGGGGGGCCCGCTTCCCGGCGCAGCTGGCCGGGATCTAGGTTCTGTGCGAGGAGGTGCTAAGTCCGATTTCCTCCCCGGACCGTCGGCTCCGCCGCCGTCGGGTGTGCCCCGCCGAGCCTCCCAGGGGCGCTCGCAGGAGCCGAGCTCGGGACCCGCCAAGAGGCGTTCCATCTGGCCGGCTGGCTTCCTTCCTAGCGCCCCCCGTACCTCGCGGTGCTCAGTCAGAGCTCGCATTCCGCCCACCTACCCGGGGCCCCAGTCCTCCTGCTTCCCGTGACCTCAGAGGAGCTGGGGATCAAATTGAGGCTGGTTTTCCAGCCGGCCGCCGGCCAGACCGCAGAAACCTTCGCCGTTCACACCCGGCGGCCTCGCGCCCTCCGCGGCCAGGGCGGGACGCGAGCGGGCGGCCGGAAGGGGTCCCCCTCTCGGCTCGACTCCCCCAGTCTCCGCGCGGCCCACGGATGGGTGGGTGTCTAACCTTTCACTACCCGCCGAGTTCTGAGCCCGCAGGCGCGGGCAGTGTCTGCTTGCGGGGCGATCGCGGGCTGTGCGCACCGAGGGGACCCACACCTCCGTCTGTCCCCGGCTGGATCGCAAGCTCCTGCGGGTTCCCCAGACCAGTGTTGGGGATTATCACGCGCTCGCGGCGCCCGGAATCTCGAGGGGAATTAGGATAACCCCACCACTACCCCAAAGGTCACCCCCTCTACCTTCCTTCCCTCACTTTTCACTGTGGACGAGATCCCAGGGCCCGGTGGAGATCGGCAACCCAATGCTTGCTGCTCAGAGGGGCTCGCGGACTTTCTCGAGGTTTGCAGCTAACGGGAGATCAAGTGCCCTCGAGTCACGAGGCTCCGGAGTTTGCTTTTCATGTTTTCCATCAATACAGCCAAAGCATAATTTAATTCGCTTTTTTTTTCCCTAAAGGGAGAAGATAAACCTAATGTGGTGGATGACTCCCCCTTCTTGGGGGTGGTGGATCCTTGCTCGGGTTGTGTGGCACCGCAGCAGAGGCTTCTAGTAACGACCCTCAGCAGCGGCGGGTGGCTTGGAAACTCGCTGAGGAAAATTCAAATGAGCTTTGCTTTACGTGGAGCGATTTCTCCATGCAGTGTCTAATATATGCCTGCCACGAGGGAGAGAGAGGAAGGTGGAACCAGGAGCGAGGTGGATTCCCCGATGGCGCTGCGGGGGGAAAAGGCGTGCAGAGGGAAGCGGAGCGGAGGTGGGGGGCGGGAGGCCTAGCAGAGCGCGATAGCGGTCCTGCCCCGCAGGTCCGGCAGCTCTGCTGCTGGTGCCGACACCATCCACCGAGTAACAGGTGAGGGGGGAAAGCCCATCAGCACCCACCCCTGCCCAGAGAGGGAAGTCCCTGCGTGATGCAGCCGGTTCTCTGACATTCAGGACTTCCAGTCATTGACACTTAACTCTGTCTCTCCCTTGTCCTCCACCCAGCCTTCTTACATATTTTTGAGGTTAGTTAGTCGTCAGAAGCATTTTTATGTTTGGCAATCCAAGGCTCCAACTTCTGTCCTAGTCCCACCGTTCCTGCTCACTTGAGGTTTTAAAGGCCAAGGGAAATGATGTTTTGGCCTTCCAGTTCTTTCAGGCCTGGCCACCAACCTGATCCCAGAATGTGGGGGGTGATCTGCTGATAGCACTTCAGCCCAACACATGCTTCTTCCCTGTTTTGCACTTAGGAAGCCTACCTTTTCCACCAGTCAAGAAAGCACCCTTCATTTGTGCCTGGGTTCCTTGGTGGATCTTCTTCCCTTACTCACACGCCTTCCAAAGGGACACTTGAAGCTTTCCAAGACCTGCCTGCTCTCCCCCAAAAACATTTCCCACACACAGGCTGTGCCCTGTAGGGTCTTTTAGGACTACAGGAGTTGTTATGCCTTTCAGGGCAATGTGGCAGCTCTGGGACTTTTCAGGCAGTAAATGGCACCTCTGCAAAGTCCCCACTAACTGGTCAGTTTTGCCTTTTCCTGCCTGGTCAGTGAATTGCTGCCTCTGGGTATGACTTGCCTGGTGATATGACCTCTGGAGTCTCCCAAGTATGACAATCAGAGCTCATTCACTGGTGGCATTTCCCAATATGTGAAGCAGGAGGATGAAGTATCTACTAACCAGGGAAACTGGGGAGTTAAGAAGTCTGAGATGCAGGTTGGATGAAGTATCTGGGGAGACTGGGGAAAACTCATTGAGGAGGGGAAGATATTAGGTTGCTGGGCAGGGCACTGGGGGCTCCACTGATACTGGTGAACAGGATGCTTGGGGCAGATAGGAACTGAGCTGGGAAAACCCTGGGGCTTTGCTAGGCAGTGCTGAAGGGAGACCATTTAGGGCACTGGCGCTGGGTCTGGAAGGCGGTGAGTGCGGGCTGGTATGGTGAGACAGCTGAGTGTGGGAGGCACAGTGAGGGCACTGGCAGGTGAGCAATGTGGGTGGACTCTGATCATGTAAGATCAGAAGTTCCCATGACTACACGTTGACATTTATGTTTTGAAAAATTAAGATTTTTTTCTGTTGTTTTTATCAATACTTTCTTAATAGTTTTAGGAAAGAGGAAAATATATACAGATTAGCTTAATGAGGCCTCTTTTGAAGTCTATCTTTCAGTCCAGAGGCATGTCTCACTTTACAAAAACTAAAGAAAAATTCAAAGTTTGAAAGATACCAGTTCAGTTCAGTTCAGTTGCTCAGTCATGTCTGACTCTTTGTGACCCCATGAACTGCAGCACACCAGGCCTCCCTGTCCATCACCGACTCCTGGAGTTTACCCAAACTCATGTCCATTGAGTCGGTGATGCCATCTAACCATCTTATCCTCTGTCATCCCCTTCTCCTCCTGCCTTCAGTCTTTCCCAACATCAGGGTCTTTTCAAATGAGCCAGCTCTTCGCATGAGGTGGCCTAAGTACTGGAGTTTCAGCTTCAACATCAGTCCTTCCAATGAACCCTCAGGACTGATCTCCTTTGGGATGGACTGGTTGGATCTCCTTGCAGTCCAAGGGACTCTCAAGAGTCTTCTCCAACACCACAGTTCAAAAGCATCAGTTCTTTGGTGCTCAGCTTTCTTTATAGTCCAACTCTCACATCCATACAGGACTACTGGAAAAACCATAACCATGACTAGGCGGACCTTTGCTGACAAAGTAATGTCTCTGCTTTTTAATATGCTGTCCAGGTTGGTCATAACTTTCCTTCCAAGGAGTAAAGTCAAGTCGCTCAGTCGTGTCTGGCTCTTTGTGACCCCATGGACTATAGCCTACCAGGCTCCTCTGTCCATGGGATTTTCCAGGCAAGAGTACTGGAGTGGGTTGCCATTTCTTTCTCCGGGAGTAAGCGTCTTTTAATTTCATGGCTGCAGTCACCATCTGCAGTGATTTTGGAGCTCCAAAAAATAAAGTCAGCCACTGTTTCCACTGTTTCCCCACCTATTTGCCATGAAGTGATGGGACTGGATGCCATGATCTTAGTTTCCTGAGTGTTGAGTTTTAAGCCAACTTTTTCGCTCTCCTCTTTCACTTTCATCAAGAGGCTCTTTAGTTCTTCTTCACTTTCTGCCATAAGGGTGGTATCATCTGCATATCTGAGGTTATTGATATTTCTCCCAGGCAATCTTGATTCCAGCTTATGCTTCATCCAGCCCAGTGTTTCTCATGATGTACTCTGCATATAAGTTAAATAAGCAGGGTGACAATATATAGCCTTGATGTACTCCTTTTCCTATTTGGAACCAGTCTGTTGTTCCATGTGCAGTTTTAACTGTTGCTTCCTGACCTGCATACAGATTTCTCAAGAGGCAGGTCAGGTGATCTGGTATTCCCATCTCTTTCAGGATTTTCCACAGTTTATTCTGATCCACACAGTCAAAGGCTTTGGCATAGTCAATAAAGCAGAAATAGATGTTTAAAGATATTAAAGAAATAGATGTTAAAAGATATAGGGGAGGACAAAAATTCGTATTTGACAAGAGGGCTCACTGGAGTTTCCTTAGAGATGTATAGGATATTCCAAGATGCACCCTTTCTTTCCCCCTTGCTATTTATATATTTAATATAAACAATGTAAATTGAGTTTCAGTTATTTCTTTCAATGAGAGGAGGCAGGCCAAAGACATCTATAGAGACAGGCATTTTTGATTTTTTTAACTATGAGAGAAAACAGTACAAAACCAAGAATGTCCCTTGGGCATTTTCTATGTCAGTGACATGAGGCCACCATGCTCATATAATTAAGACTGGTCTTAAATCTGGAAACTCAGGGGATAAATATTCTGACAAAAATTGTTAACCTACACGAAAAGAAATACTTTTGATAAAGTTTCATCAGAGAAACAGTTGTGTGTGTGAATATTTTTATGGGAACATAACAATCACTTTGGGGCCTAAAAAAATAGAATGGCTTCAGCTTGAGCTCAGTTTTATGTCCACTGGTTTCATGTGGGTTGGGGGCTTACTGGAGAGGTTGAGTCCTGTCCAGTGACAAAGTCTCAGATGAAACATTGACGTATCAGAATTACTGTGAAACTTTCAAAATAGCTGCCTAGAATCTTCTAGGAAGGGACCTGGGCTCTTGCGTGTGGAAAAGCTTCTGCAGGTGGTTCTGACTTGCCACTTGAGGGCTGGGAACCACACAGCCTCAGACTTTTGGATTTCCAAAGGGAGGGTCAGTCTGAGTCCTTCCCTCTAGGGGCAGAGAGTAAACACTTTTTTCACACTTAACACTCTGCAAGATCCTGTAAGGCAAGATCCTATGGTTGATCTTTAACAGAGAAAAAGTACAGTGTCCTTTTTACCTGCCACAAACACCATGTGGAGCCAGCACTGGGAGAGGGCTGGGGCAAGGGCAGTGTATGGGGCTGTCACCCAGGGCAAATGCAGTGTCCCCAGGGCTAAGACCGGTTCCTGAGCTTACGAGCCTTTCCTTTAAGGCCTTCCAGAAAGTTTTGGGTAAAGCATGTTTTGCAAAAGAAGGTGGGGATAGAACTGGGAAAGATCACAACAATGATGATTAAATGAGAATTAGGTGAGGAGCCTAAAAAGTGCTTTGCACTCTGGGTTCTTTGATGGTGGATGCATCTTATAGTATCTCAGGTTCACTGACATCTTCGGTAGATCCCCAATCCACTGTTAACTGGATTTACGACATAGTGACTGTGGAGTCAGTTGCCTCACATGTGAAAAACGACCTTCGAGGGAGGCACTGAATCCATTCTTTCAGATTTTGAAGATGAGTAAATGTTAAAACTTTTGGGAACTGACATATGGTTAGCAACTTTTACATCAAGTAAAGACGATGAAATAAGTGAAAAACTATATCATTTTGTAAGATTATTTTATATCATAAGGGAAGAATAACTTCAGAATCTTAAAACTGTATAATCAACTTTAAAACAACTATATACTGCCCTTGGCTTTCTCATATTCTATGGATTGATGAAAAGTTTATCACCAACTCATCTCTGCAAACTAAGGTTCTGTCACCTTGAACACACAGGGGCAGCTGCACTGCTTGTAGATGATGTTAATTTACCCAACTAAGTGGTTTCAGGGCTTGAAGGGAACTCTGAGGAATTCAAGTGCAAAGATTTCACAGTATCTTGCCTCAGTTTCCAATAATGACAACTGTGTGTTGAGTGCTAGTAGCCAGAAATTGTCATTGCTTTGAAGAGAAGTTAAAAAATACAGATTGTGGCAAATAGAATCATGGAAACTTGAAGTTGGAAGGTTTTTAGCAATGATCTTATTCCTTTTCACACTAATACTCCACGGAGCGACAGTAGTGCTCCTTGAATCAATGGACCTCCATTTTAATTGTTATAATTGAGCCTCCACTTAAAGTGGACTTCAACTGCTTAAAAAAAATGCTTGACCCACCACTGATTCAGTCCATCTCCAATTTAAAGAGGAAACTGAGGCTGAAAGAAGCCCTGGATTTGCCTGTGGTCATCTACTTAGTTGGCAGAACGCGGTAGCACATCACCAGTGGAGTAGGAAGGAAGGACTGTTGTTACAGTGTCTGTCCCCATATTTATCAATGACTGAACCAAATTTTCTCACACTTCCATGGCAAGGAGATTCAACCTTTACAGTTACTCTTCTGGAACATTCTGACTGGCTCCTTTCCACATTGAACCTCATACTCTGCTTGGCATACCGTTCCTACGTGATAATTGTGACAAAACATTTCACTGACAACTGTTGGAAACTAATTTCTTAACTCCAGGTCTGTATTTTTACTCCCATTTTGACCGTCATTGATAAAAATTTCTTTTAATAGCATTTCACTATATTTGAAGAGTAGAGAGCTAATATTTATACGAACATCATTTTATGTTTCTAAGGTCAAGTCTATGTAAGAAAATTAAAAAGTACCTGATTTTACAAAAAATAAACTTTTATTAAAATGACTGGACTCTACTGTCTGATATGTAAGTTGAGTTGAAGAGGTAGCTACTTTCTTTCTGAGGTCCTGGTAGAGCTGATCCCACAACAGTCTAACACCATTTATATATTAAGTCTACCACAGACTGCACAGCACATTCCTTTTGCAGCAAGCTCTTGGTGGTGAAATGTAGCATCTAGTAAGTCTGGATACAATTCCACTGCAAGTAGCAAAACAGAAAAAAAGGAAAAAAACCCAACTAACATGACTCTTTATAGATATGGTTACCCTTGTTTTATCAGTAGCAGCACCTCACCCGTACATCTAGTGCTCATGGCATAGTACACACGGGCCGAGTGAATGTTTCCAAACAAGTGAATTCAACAACAAGCACAGTTCATTGGTTATAAAGCGTATGTTAAATTCAACAAAATATAAAAGTTTTAAATAAAATCAAATGTTTACTTATTTATTCATGCCAAAGAGAAATACAAAAGTACTATACAAAGTTTTATATACTTGTATAAAAAGTTGAGGCATTGGTGTTCTGTGGCTAATAATTATATTACTTTAGCATCATACATCATATATTGATAGTAAAGTTATACAACATTAACTCTTTGCTTTTGAGCAGTTATGAGCTTACTATTTTAATATACATCATATATTTAGAATTCATTATTACTTTTGTATAAATAATTTCATAATGGTAGCACATGATACTGAGGGAAAATGAAAACAGTTAATAATCTTCCAAATGCTAGTAAGAAAGAAACTCATTAATGTACACTTGATTTGGGGGGTAAGCATAATTTGATTCCATGACTTAATGGAATCGAGGAGAGTGAAACAAAGTGTTTTTAAACTGGAAGATACTCATGTTCATCGATTTCAAGCCCTTCATCTTCCATATGAGGAAATGGCTGCACACTAGCCTAAATGACTTATCTAAGGTGACATAATTATACAATGAGAGACGCCCCAGGTCTCCTAGTCACAAATCTAGGATCTTTTCCATTTCATAATAGAGGTTTATACTATAATACTATCATATATATACATTTTTAATACTATCATATTTTTTTAAAAGATCAAATCAGCTATCAAGGAAAACCAATACATGGTAACATTTGAGACTTTAAAAAAATCCAGAGCAAGAGTTTATTAAAAATATATATTGACAACTTTGTAACATAATTAGTGTGGAATACAGAGTTGTAAACGTTAATGGCAGAAATTCATTGGTTGTAGTAATTCGTCTATATGTTTATGTATCACTCTTGTGTATGAGCTGTGCTTTCATCTGTATCACTTGAGTTAAATTTTTTCCACAAAAATTTCTCATTTGATTTCCAAAGAGAAGCTTCGAGATCCTCCTTCCTTTTGGAAGATGCAGCAAAAGGCACTTTTTCACAGAGAGTCTCTATTACTGCCAAGTCGGTGAGTTTACTAAGACTGTCATCATTTTGGTCATTCAAGATGTCCCAGAAATCTTTTGGTTTCTGTTTCGCTTTTTCGATGGACCCAGAAAGAATCTTCTTTCGCAGTTGTGTGGGTCTATTCTCCTGACTTTTAAAGAGGTCATCAAGAATAGAGGTGTCACCAAGTAAGCCTACCACAGAAGTGTTTTCTAACACTGGATTTTCTATTGTTTTGTTTTCCACTTTGAAGGTGGGTCCATTTCTTGAAATATTCAAACCGATGAGATTCTGTTGGTCTTTCCTGGCATTTTCCAACTTTTCCACCTTATCTGCTCTAGACTTACTGTTCAGGGAACAGGATGCAGCAGTGTCTTTGGCTGCTTGGCTGCTGTCCCCACTGTCAGTCTCCTGGGTACAGTTTATAGGTAATTTCTTAGTTTCCGCATCACTGGACAGCACCTTTTCTTTACAGGAACTGTGATTTTGAAACTTAACTGACTTTTTTTTACATATGTTGGGGCTGAAAATTGGAGATATTTTTTTGGTAGAATTTTTAAATGACACAGTTTCAGAATCTGATAGCTGTTCTTTCATAAGAGACTCTCTTTTTTCAGACTTATTCTTGACTCTCTCTCCTTTCTCACAGGCAGACTTAGTGCATTCTGAGGGAGAATCCACAAAAAATTCTCTTACCTCTGGATACTGAGACGTATAAAAGTCTCTTAGCATTTTCTGTCGTTCTTCTGATGTGGCATTAGTTACATGTTTAGCAAACTCCTTTACAGAAGACAACTTAAAATAAGAAGCCATTTCTTCAAATTGTTTTCTGAAGATTTAATGAACAAATCCAATGGTTATTTTCACTATATTTTATTTTTAAAGAACTTGTCATCAGTGTTATGCTATGTAGCAACAAAGCTATGTAAATGTATTCATTAGCACATATCACAATGAACATACATTTTGCACTTAAGAGAATGTGAACTCTTTCCTTACACTACTGAAAAAAAGTATTTTAGTTCATGAAATTACCAACTTTTTAAGTTATTCTGACTTTTATTATCAGGTATTTCCTGGGAATTGTATGATCTCAGCATGCTGCTCTTCCAGTCAGATAATTTATGACTTACAGCAGAATTATAATTTATATAATCTGTGTTTGAAAATCTATACTGCACACAAGATACGTAAAATAAAATTGTCAAAGAGGGTATCAATAAATAGAAAAGAGAAAATGCCCCTAAATTAATAATTTTTAAGAATTTTTCTCTTCTATGTCCTTTATTCTCTTTCTTCAACAAATACAATATAGAAATTTCACATGCCTTTTTGATGAGCATAAAGGGAAGTTCTAGGAGACCAGGGTTCGATCCCTGGGTAGGGAAGTTCCTCTGGAGAAGGGAATGGCAATCCACTCCAGTATTCTTGCCTAGAGAATCCCATAGACAGAGAAGCCTGGCGGGCCACAGTCCACAGGGTCACAGAGAGCTGGACACGCCTGAGCGACTAATACACACACACACACACACAGACACACACACAGGGAAGTTCTAAACTGATAAGCCTAGATTCTCTCTCAGTTTTGATCTGATGGATCTGACCTTCAGTATAGGTAACTAAACCAATGTCAGATGGTCTTTGAAGAAATGAGCTTCAGAGTTAGCATCAGATATTAATAAAAGCCACTGAAGAACTGCACCTTCTGAAACCCTATTAAGATGGAGGTGAAAAGCCTGTTTAGGAACCTGGGCACTAGACTCTGCTCCTTTCCCCAGGTGAGGGTTCTCTAGACTGAACCGTGCCACCCACCCCAAAATCCATATGTGGAAGCCCTAAACCCCAATGTGACTATATTTGGAGACGGGGGCCGTTAGGAGGTAATTAAGGTTAAAAGAGGTCATAAAAAGTCACCAGAAGACTTCTCTGGCGGTCCACTGATAAAGAATCTGCTGCCAATGCAGGAGTCACAGGTTCAATCCCTGGTCTGGGAAGATTCCACACGCTGTGGAGCAACTACTCCTGTGTGCCTTAACTACTGAGGTTGTGCTCTAGAGCCTGTGCGCCGCAACAAGAGAAGCCCCCGCAGTGAGAAGCCTGTGCACCGCAACTAGAGAAAGCCTGCACGCAGCAACAAAGACTCAGTACAGCCAAAAATTAATAAATAAATGAAATTTTAGGAAAAAAAAGTCACCAGTGAGCGCTCTCTCTGCCACAGGAGGACACAGTGAGAGGGCGGCCGTCTGTAAGCCAGGAAGAAAGCTCTTACCAGGAGTCCAATCACCTGGCTTCCTGATCCTGGGACTTCCCAGGCTCCAGTACTGTGAGAACATATTTCTATCTTTTAAGCTGCAGCCTGTGGTATTCAGCCCAGGCAGACTAAGAAGGTTTTCCTTTGCTGATGTTGAGTTTAGGCCATGAATCAGGAAAGCTCACTGTTCATAAATGTTTTTATAAACAAAAGCTACAGATGCTGCTGCAGCAAATGATTACAAGTCCCCAAATTGAAGACTTACATCTATTTTTATATAATATTTCCTTAAAACTTTGATTTATTGACTGAAAAAATATTTATAGAGCTCTCTTATCTGCAAGGCACTGTAAGAGAAACTATACAACAGTCAAGAAATCCCAGTTCCCTGTCTTCAAGGAGTTTATAGTCTGGTTGGCAGAGACAGATACATGAAGATCAAACCAGAAGGGAGGGATAAATCCTATGATGGAGCTAAGTATTGTGCCCTGTTGGCACCCACAAAAGGGTGTCTAAGCCAGTGACTGGCAGTGGGGTGGACAGCAGGGAAGGCTTCGCTCCTGTCACCTCAAGCCAGTCAGGTAAAGATGAGCCAAGACGCCTCCTAGAGAGAGAGGGAACATGCACAGGCCCAGTTCCAAGAAGATGTGGTGGATAGAGGGGCAGGAGGAACTGCCAAGGAAGAGGATGAAAATCATGAGGGATCTGGATGCTAATTTCAGAAGTTTGAATTTCATTCTGTACACAACAGAGAATCCTGAGGGTAAAAAAGAAGTGATTTTTTAAATGTACATAAACAGGAGCTTTACTTATTAAAGACACTCTTACTTTTGCCACTGAGACCAGGCTGTATAACGTCTGTGTTTCCTTTGATTTTAGCGGCAATCCATACCATATACTCGGGACTTTCTTCTGCAGTTTCAGATGAGCACCCTGGCCTCTAGTCCTCACCACACTGGTCCTGTTACTTGTCTCCAAATCCAGGTACTAGCTATGCCTGATCAACAGTCACTCTCATTGCCAACAGAATATTTAAAACAACACAAAAACAAGTTTCCAAATTTCTGTCCTGAGTATTGCTAATGTCCTTGTTGTAAAGCATCAAGTATGTTCTCAAGAGGTTCCAGTTTTAATTTCACAGGAAGTAATGACGTATCATTGTTTTGTTTATTAATCATTTCTGAATCCATTTTCATGGCCTTTCTAATAAATATTTGTGCTGTGAAGATTAAGTTATTGGCAAAGTTACAGGCTGATGTCTTTTATTTATCTGAGACTTGGTGGTATATCAGCAGTTGCCAAAGTACTTTCCCCTTTGCTGTGCTGACCTCACCTGTGACCCTGTGCTTCTGTCAGCTCTGGGAGGAGAGGTGCTTCTGACCTTATTCTGTCTGAGTGGCATACCAGGATACCGGCTATGTGATTACCCTTTACAGGATGAGTTATGACTACAATTCATTTTATTTTCACCTTCTAAACTTGCTTTCATAATTCTTGGTCTTGAAAAGAGTTTTCTTTAAATATTTAATGACTGCAAGGTACAACCAGGGAATATAAGCTAGCCACTTTGTGAGGAAAATTTTGTAGACACTCATAAGCCACTTAGGGAAAGGGGTGTGGATGGGGGAAGAAATCAAAGTTGGGTATCTTTGTCTTTCAGCAAGTAGATGAAGAGTAGCTGTGGAAAAATTCAATTCCTCTCCCTTGTTCTTGAGGAACTGAAGGAGAAGGGGTGGAAACACAGCTAAACACCGTGCTGTTTCTGCCTGAACTTTCTGAAGTGAAGGTAGGACTGAAACTTCATTCAGATGATCCGTGGGACTGCATCATGGTATAAATTCTTGATTCACGTAGAGTAGGATGGTTAACAGGAAAGAGGTGCCAGCAGTTCGGGCACTGTTCCCTAGCTCAGATGTTGGCATTCTAATATTAGACACCCTTCACCTTTTTATTTAGCATGAGACATTTATCCTGAGGCTAAGATAGAGGAAAAAAAAGGAGGTAAAAAAATAATCATTGTTAATTCTTTCTTTCTTCCTTCCTTTCTTTAATTTTTTGGCCATGGTGCGAGGCATACAGGATCTTAGTTCCCCCACCAGGGTTTGAACCCAGGCCCTCTGCAGTGCAAGTGTGGCGTCTTAACCACTAGACTACCAGGGCAGTCCCAATACTCTTATTTTTACATACAGTGCCAAAGGGGAAAAGACGCTTTTGCTTCTCAAAGATTGGTAAAAATCTATATAGTTGGTCTCCTAGCAAAATAATTGCCCATACAAAATTGCCCCAACTTTACTCCAAATCATTGCTGTAAATATGTCTGTGAGGAGCTGCAATGCTGTAGCAGTGTGGGATGTTCACCTTTCTGGGCAATGGGGGGCAGCTCAGGGGTGTGATCCAATCTGCCACATCAGGACCTGAGGAGCTAAGGGGCCAGCTGCCTGGGAGTTGCCAAAACCCTGAGGGAAGCATCTGGAACACACAGAGCAACCAGCACTTTCCTACTGTCTGTAGAAGCCACCAGGACCTTGCCTCCTCCCCTGCTTACCTCAGTCACTACGCCACAGGTCCCCTGACCACTGGCTTCTCATCCTCCTCCTGGCCTCTACATCCTTGATCTAATCCAGTCCCTCATCCTTCCAGACCATTCCTTGGTGCCCCTGGAACCAGGCTATGATCTACCAGCTCTCCTGTGTCTTCTACCCAAGGAGTCCCTCTGTCTCCTCCTTATATTGCCTCCTCCTATGCAGGCTTCACAAGTTAAAATTCTTATACCTCTCATCCTTAAGCCTCAGCGTTCAAGCTTCCCACTGCTGTTTCCAGATTATTTTTTCTTAAAAACTCCTCCCACTCTTTAAGGTTTATGCTATCCAGCTGAACCATTCTCACTCCCACCCCATCTTGTTAAGTGACTTCCTAGTTGCTCCCTGCTGGAGACTGACACTCAAGATTCTGGATTAATGTTGCTTCCTTTCCCATCTTCTGCCATCATTCTTGATAACATCAGTATCCATGTGGATGTCCCACCCAACTTCTGGCCCACCAGTTTCTTTACCTCACCTCCAAAGACTCAATTTCATGTCAGGTCCCTATCGCCAAGATCATACCACTAAGGTCATTACCATTAACTGCACAACTTCCAAATTGCTGAATTCAATCACATCATGCTCCAGTTCAACTACTCAATTATCCCCATGACAACTATGTTAGATTGTACCTTTCATCTCATCAAGCCCTCCAATTTGCTGACTCTGCTTTCTCACTATCATCAACATCCCTTTGTTCAGTTTAGGTTCAACTTTATAATCACTTCTTTGCAAACATCCTTCAGCTTCCTTTCTTTTCTCCCCTTCTCCTGGTAAAACTCAGCTGTTTCCCTATTCTGTGTCTGTCACTGAGCAATTGAAACTTGAATGAAGTCTGTACAACTGCACAGATGGTTTTACTGTAATTACTCTCAAAGAGGGACTTAACATCACTCAGGAATTCTAGCCCCACAAGCTTGCTTTACTACTTTATAAGTTACTTCTTTCATAATTTCTTTCCCCTCAAATCTCTCTCCCTCAATACTGATGCTTTAATTCTCAATTAAGGAAATACCCATTGTATCTGGGCCTTTCTTTACGCTTTTCTCTTGTTCAGTAGCTCAGTCATATCCGACTCTTTGCAACCCCATGGACTGCAGCACGGCAGGCTTCCCTGTCCTTCACCATGTCCTGGAGCTTGCTCAAACTTGTGTGTCCATTGAGTTGGTGGTGCCATCCAACCATCTCGTCCTCTGTCGTCCCCTTCTCCTCCTGCCTTCAATCTTTCCCAGCATCAGGGTCTTATTTTCCAGTGAGTTGGCTCTTTGAATCAGGTGACCAAAGTACTGAAGCTTCAGCTTCAGCATCAGTCATTCCAATGAATATTCAGGGTTGATTTGTTTTAGGATTGACTGGTTGGATCTCCTTGCAGTCCAAGGGACTCTCAAGAGTCTTCTCCAACATGACAGTTCAAAACCATCAATTCTTCAGCACCCACCCTTCATTATGATCCAACCCTCACATCCATACCTGACTGCTGGAAAAACCATAGCTTTGACTATACCGACTGTGTCAGCAAAGTGATGTCTCTGCCTTTTAATACGCTGTTTAGGTTGCCCCTTTCTCTCAGTGCCTCTCAAAGGCTAGACTTTCGCCTGTGGTCTTCATCCCACCTTCTTCTGCCTTCAGGACTTCACTCTTTCTGTTGTCACCTCCCTGGGATAATCTCTTTTTCCCCTATTAGTCTTTTTCCTTGATACACAAACAGGTTTTCGGGGGTTGGCAATCTTACAGTAAAATCTGAATGAACTTTTTGGCCAACCCAATATTATCTTCTCAACTTAAAAACAAACTACCCTTGATCCCACAATGCCCTTGAGCTACTGCCAGTTTCCCCATCCAGATTTAAGGAGCAGTCCCAGGGGCTTGTCCTTTCACTGCCTGCCCACCTCACCTTGGCATCTGCTTACTAAGAGTGCTCACGTGGAGGTGACCGAAGAGTCCTTCAGCTCCAGGGGCTTTCCCCCTTCTGCTTCTGCTTCTCAGCAGCAGTCAATAAAGTCAGTGTTCCCTCCTTTCTGAAACTCTCCCTTCTCTTGGGCTTCAGGGTCTCGCACGGGGCATCCTACCCAGCAGGAGGACATAGTCACCCTCTAGGCTCAGTCCTGGGGCTTCTCCTCTCCTCTCTGTGTTCTGTTCCTAGGCTGCTCACACAGTCTATGGCTGTAAAGACCATTTGTAATCAATTTCTAATCTCTACGCTGGTAACTTCCAGATTTAGATCTCCAGTCCCCAAATCTCCACTGCCTATGTGAGCATTATCCACTGCCTATGTGACATTTCCCCACATCATCAAATTTAATGTGAGTGAAAGAGAACTCCTGATTTTTTTTTTTTACTCCAACCTTTTGTCTCTCCTAGTTTTCTCTATTCAGTGAATCCAATCTGTTGTTTAAGGCAGAAAATTGGGAGTAAACCTGTCTTCTCCCTTTCCCAACAACCAGTTCAACACCGAACTGAATTTATACAATTGGCTCTGTCTCCATGGCAACTACTCTACTCTAGCAAACCACCACCACCCAGTTCCTTATGGTTTCCCCTAGTCCGCTCTGCCCTCTTCCAGGCAGAAGCTGGAAAAACCTTTTAGAAACATATTAATACATCAAATCATGTCATGCTTCAACAATTTCTACTGCGGTTGGAACAAAACCCAAATTCTTTTCTACAGTCTACAAGGCTTTGCATGCTCCAGGCTCATTTAAGTCTCTCCCTTCATCTCATGCCATTCTCTCCTTGATTTATTATGCGCTAAGTACGCTAGCCTTCTCTCAAAAGCCCCGCCCTCTTCAGAAAGTTCTCACTCTGCTCTTTGCCTGTTTATCCTTCAAGTCTTAACTCACATGTCACTTGTGTAGAGAGTCTTCCCTGACTACCCCCTAGAAAGGAAGCAGTGCCCCTCCTGATCCCGCTATTCTCTATAATGGAAGCTGTCCATTTCTTTCCTATAACACACTATTTCATAATTATTTATAAGCTTCAGTACTTCTGAAAATTTTATGGTGTGATGACAAACCTCATCTCATTGTACTGTAAGCTCTTTATCTCTTTTTTGACACTGTACATTCAGCACTTAGCACAATGCCTGAGTGCATATCAGGTGCTCAATAAATATTCAATGACTAAATGAGCAGAATGCACTTAAGTATTTCATTTACCTATATAAAATTTACCTATTTCATCTTTTACCAATTCAGGGATTCATCTTCTTAAGACACTAAAACATTTCAGATTTTTTTTTTTTGGCCATGCTGCAAAGCTTGTGGAATCTTAGTTCCCCAACCAGTGATTGAACCCAGGCCACCATAGTACAAGTGCAGAGTTCTAACCACTGGATTACGAGGGTATTTGGGGATTTGTTTTTCAAAGTGTACAAATTCAGATTTTTCTGAAATATTCAGATGCTAAGTGTAGTTAACATTCAAATAATTTGTGTATTTAACTAGGTAGTTATATTTCTTTTGAGAACTATTCACAAAGTCAGGTGTTATCATAGATGACATACCTGCGGATCCCCTTCGGTGTTTCTCCAATTATGAAGGTGGTCTGGTCTGTTCGGCAGACTTTTTTCTTCTTCTGGCTTACAGGGTGTGAAACGTAAAGAGGAAATGAAATGCCGCCTTCACTTGGTGGTTGGCATTCCTTTGTATGTGTTGATATATCACCCTTCATTTTTTCCTTATGTGTCTAAAACAAGGAATGAGAGCAAAAACTGAAAAAAATATTCATTTTTAGTCAAATAAGGAGTCTGTCTCACTTTTCCCCAGTATTCTTTACAATCTTGTATATCATATTCATGGGCTTCCCTCGTAGCTCAGTCGGTAAAGAATCTGCCTGCAATGCAGGAGACCTGGGTTTGATTCCTGGGGCAGGAAGATCCCCTGGAGAAGGAAATGGCAACCCATTCCAGTATCATGGCCTGGAGAATCCCATGGACAGAGGAGCCTGGCAAGCTACAGCCCATGGGGTCGCAAGAGTCGGACACAACTCAGCAACTAACCCACCAAACCATATCATATCCTCCAAGTGACATCATTGCCAGATCGTTAGATCTTTAAAAAGATACTACACTTAGCAGTAATGTGATGCTTCTATTTTCATTAAGATATATGCTAAAGATATATCTTTCTTAAAGATATACTAAAGGTAATGGTAATATGATGTTTCTATTGTCAAGACTGTGGGTATACTGATACACATCCTGGCATCTACTTTCCTAAATAAGGATACAAATTAGTGATGTAAACAATGGTATAAAATGAGATATTTAAAATTTTTTAATTTAGTAATTTTTCTCAATATTACTAAGCAGACTTTCACTTATTTAATCTTATATAAGTAGTCAACCTTTTAAAAATAACAATCTTTATATGATAATGAAATAAACTAGTTTCATAAATCTTACTTCAATCTCTACTGAGTTGCAAGAAGTAATTGTTAAGATGTTTACCATAGGGCATTGAAATTACAAAGAGAATAATATTTAATTTATAGACTAAGGGTTGCTTGCTTAACACAAATTGTTAAAAATAGTGAGTCAGGAAAAAAATAGTTTTAAACTGTATGATTCCAATTTCCCTGATAAAATGATATGGTAAATATGTGGAAAGTCCCCATCTCATTTCAAAAAAAGAGAAATGTGTGCATGCTCAGTTGTTCAGTCATGGACTCTTTCATGACCCCATGGACTGTAGCCTGCCAGGCACCTCTGTCTGTGGAATTCTCCAGGCAAGAATACTGGAGTGGGTAGCCACTCCCTTCTCCAGGGGATCTTCCAGACCCAGGGACTGAACCTGGGTCTCTGGCCTCTCCTGTATTGGCAGGTGGATTCTTTACCACTGAGCCACCTGGGAAATATTGGATGCAATTTGACAACAACGATAAAATTATATTTGAGTTCAAAAATAAGACAGGAAAATCTCTAGACGCCCAAATTAAAAGTAACACAGCAGCAGCAGGTGGGAGCTGAAGCTCAGCAGCCTCCAAGGATGGGTCCTAAGTTCTGGACTGCAGGACTCCATATGTAGAGGGAAAATGGAAAAGATTTAACTCTCGGAGTTAAACAATCAACAAACCAAAAACACAGTAGGAATTAAAAGGATGTCCAATTTTCAAATTAAAGCTAGGAAAGCCCAAACTGGGGCACAGGTCAGAAACAGGCAACTTTTTCGGTCTTGATAGAAGCACTGGTGAAAACACAGAATGCCCAGCCCGTGCGATTTGTGGAACACACTTGCATTGTAAGGAAAATCTAAGCTAAAAACCAACATAAAAAACTAGCCTAGAATCAATGAAAACTATAGATGTCAATGAGGGGTAAATACAAAAACATAACATAGGAACACTTTTAAAGTTTATAGAATGCTTGTGATTCTAAGGGGGAGGGCAGGGGGAAGAGCTCAGGTAAAATTATAAAGAACATACAAAATCCACTGCCATGAAAGTGGGCAGATACAACAAATGTGAGAGTCTGTATCTGAGGAATTATAGATTACAAAGCAATGTGAAAGAGACTTTAAATCATTAGCATGTCCAGAAAGATAAAGGAAGTACTAGGTATTATAAAATACCAGATCTGAGAAAGAACCAAATACAAACTCTAGAAGGGAAATATAGGTTTGGGAAAAAAGGATATAAAAACAAACTTAAAATATGTGTTAAGAAGCAGGCTAAATAGCCTTACAATGATAGTTTATAGACTGGTAGAATAAATTACTCAGAATGCTGTGCAGAGATTAAAAAAGAAAAACAGGAAATAAAAATTAAGAGACAGAAGACCTGTCAGAAGATAAACCAAATTTATAAAATATTAGAAGGACAGAATAGAGAAAATAGAAGAGATAATGCCCAAGATATAATGGCAGAGAACTGAAGAAAGCACGAACCTTCAAACTAAAGAAGAAGAATCTCTAGTGTGAAAAATGAAAATAAATCTGTACCTTGTTATATCACAGAAGAGAGAATATCTTATAAACAAACAGAGAAAAAAGATAAGCTATCCCACAAAGAAATAATAATCAAACTAAAGGCAGACTTCTCATTACCACTACTACTATCACCACCACTGCCACCAGAAGATAGTGAGGTTATCTTCAACATGCAGGGAGGGAAAAAAACCTATCAACCTAGAATTCTATACCCAGTTAAACTACCATTTAAGAAACGTGCAGGCATACAAATATGGCAAAACACAGATTAGTATTTCTCAGTAAGACAATTATTCTTTCTTTTACAGGTGTTCAATGGGATTGAAGTAGTACATATCATTGAATGTGGCTGGGGAATGGCTTTCATTCCACATATATTTACAAAGCACCTATTATGTTCCTGCCACTATGCAATGTAATTGAGAAACAAAATACTTATGTACAGAAAGAGGCTTGTACTCTTAAGGGACTTAAAAATGCTGAGTTACCCCTCCCTTTTTAAGATGCCACATTTAGTTTATTCCTTTTTAAAATTAAATTGTTTATCTCTTTAATTTATATTCAAGTTCATTTCCTTGAAATAAACTGAACAAGAGAAATAATTGTATTTTTTTTTAAAGCAAACCATTCCTAACTAATGAAAAGAAACTGACTTCTTCAAAATCTACTGTGATTCAGATGGACATCACAAAATGCCAGGTTGTCAGTTTGAACCAGGGCTTTGAATCAGTCAGTAATGCTGAAAGTACTTTCCTCAAAGACATCATTTCCTAAATCTTAACACATTATTAATAAAGAGAGAAAAATGTTCATCACTAAAGATGTTTGAAAGAGATTTGATGCATTTACTTCACATCACAAGAAAATAAGATGAATTTTAAAAGTTCCTAATAAAAAAGCTCATTATCTTTGATGATTCCCAAGAAATAATTGTCCATTATTATAAGGAGGGATGGTAATGTCTGTGTGGGGATAAAGAGAGTAAGCCAAAAGAGAAGGAACTGGGCCAACCAGGAACATGCCCTCCTCACATACCGCAATTTCTGAAGCCATGGAGAAACCATGCCAGGCAATGGCAATCTTCAATTATTTACATGATTACTCTGGGTCTTTCTGACTCTGGAAGCATTATAAAACTCATATTTCAAACCCCAGATATATTTTTTCTTAAATTAGTTTTACATAGTCTTCAGGAAAATTCAACTTTTCCAATCATAGCTATCAGACATGTGAATTTTAAATTTTAAATTTAATGACAAATATTCTATACTTTAAAACCTGATTATTTTAGATAATAATGAAAAGAGAAAAGCATTTTTCTCTCACATGGGCTCAATATTCCATCTTTTATTTTAAAAAAATATCTAGGTTCAGATTTCCATTTTAGTAGCTTAGTTTAACACTTACTGAAACAAGGCTGTGAAACAAAATTTCGTATACTAATTTGTTTAATAAACACTTTGATGCCCTGGTTATAAAAGCTGGTGTCACTATTTTGTAGTAAGATAGTATCTTTTACAATAGATAATATAAGGAAAACAGTGACATAATGCAGTTGCAATTCCAGGGACAGTTATAATTTATTATAAAGCAAAGTACAAGGCCTGCAACCAAGATGAAAAGATTCCAAATTATGTGAAATTAGATGCAAACTTGTTTACTACCACTTATGTCAAAGCTGGGAAGTCATATGACACTGGGGCAACAGTATGAAGCAGCAACAGTAATGAAAGGTCAAGAAATGAAAAATTCAGTAAAATGAGCTGGATTAGGAATTTAAAAGATAATATTATTGCTTCTTAACATCATGGTAGAGGGTAAGACTGCCAGCTCAGGGAAGCAAAATAAATCCACTCTTCTTTCCACCAGAGAACAGAATGGCCAACAGTTGGAACTCAATGTCTGCATTCGATAGGAAATTTTGAGATCATTTAACATGAAGAAAGCAGAAAGCCCAGTGTCCATAAAAACCTTTAATTGTTCCTTTTCCCTAAAAAGTTTCTTCAAAATTATCCAAGATTTGCTTTGAGGAATTATCTCTACACTCCATGATACTGATGTAGGTTTCCTTTCTCTTAAGATTTATGGTTATAATATTAAGGAGGAAATTATGAAGACAAGAACTTTGCACAGTATTTGTACAATATAAATATGTCTGCTAATAAGTATTTTACAAAGCCTGACAGTGAATTTAATTTATAACAGTAACTGCTATGTTCATGATTATTTTCATGAATTATTGGATATTGTTAGGTATTTCTACTATGGTGCTTTTATGAAAATAATCAAATTTAAATTATGGAATATTTATTAAAAATAAAACTCAGTAAGTGTAAAGAATATAGTAATTATTCCTAAATAATGTAAATATATAGTTTAAAAATCCATTTGATGATGAGATCAACTGAATGGAAATGTGGGGTTACTTGTGCTGTGCTGTGCTAAGTCACTCAGTCATGTCCAACTCTTGGGAATCCCGTGGACTGTAGTCTACCAGGCTCCCCTGTCCATGGGATTCTCCAGGCAAGAATACTGGAGTGGGCTGCCATGCCCTCCTCCAGGGCATCTTCCCAACCAGGGATGGAACCCAGGTCTCTCGCATTGCAGACGGATTCTTTACCAGCCACGCTACCAGGGAAGCTCCATGGGTTACTTAAGAAAGCTGAATCTATCAGAGAATATTGAAATAATAATTCCAGTTTATGAGTAGTAATATATCTTCCTCCTTTGGCTGTTTCCTATGTGTAGCAGCCAACTGAAAGTTGAAAAAGTAGAGGAAAAATTCTCTCCCTTCAGAATTAAATAGGTCTAAAAAGGTAAAAGATGGGCCATGGCTAATTGTGTTAAATCCTAATCTGATTTATATAATTAAAAAAATTTAAATGTTATTGTCAGAAAAAGAAATATTTGTTATTAAAAACCAAATTCAGAATATAAAAATTATTTAATTCAACCAAAAACACTATATATATATTATTTCTACAAGTGGTAATTATTTTAATATATTTTGGCCAAAATAATCTCCTTACCTATCCACAATTAAGTGTTTACTGTGGAAATGGCTCACTTGAAAGACTTCATAAATATCTACTTTTTAAAAAATGGAAGCATAGTTCATTTACAATATTATATTAGTTTTAGGTATAAAACATAGTAATTTATTATTTTTTATAGATTATACTCCATTTAAAATTATTATAAAACACAATAATATGCTATGCTGCACAATATATCATGAATATCTTTGACTTAATTTTGATAAAATTATAAAGTCATTATTCATTTTTCTAATGTCTCTATAAAATACATTTGAAAATATATCATAAAAATTACTATTGAAACATGTATAAAGTATACATTCTGTAAAATAAAAGCTATAATTTTAAGTTGTAAAACGTATACATTATGATTATAACAAATAAGAGGGTACTTTTACAGGGAAGCATTTCTTCCTTTAGAGTAGCCAAAATGAATTTACACCAGACCTAGTCAACTATATACAATCCTGTACAACTTATTTATTTCTTATTGTAAAGTATTAGATTTATATTGATTCTAGGAGCAAAGTTTCTTATCTTTAGATTAATAGTATGAGACATTCAAAAGACTTTTGATAGTCTTTTTTCTTTTAATCCCAAAGTGTACTATCTGTATTATAAGGCATTAGACCTAAGCCAACAGCATTATTTTAATTGAACCAGTAGTTACTTTCTGAAAGGCATAACTGAAAGAAGAAGATAAGGTATACACAGATTTTCAATTGAAAGAGTAAGAAGAAATAAAAAATAAAAAAGTTTGCAAATAATCTTTGTTGCCAGTGTACTGAGAAAAGGAAAAAAGGGAATATTCCCCCTACCTCACAACCATATGACTACAATTAGCATTTTTCTATTTACTCTGTTACACATGAAATTTATCTTTACATAATAGAAAACCCTCCAGGTGGCTTCCCAGGTGGCTCAGTGGTAAAGAATCTGCCTGCAATGCAAGAGACACAGGTTGGATCTCTGGGTTAGGAAGATCCCCTGGAGAAGGAATTGGCAACCCACTCCAGTATTCTTGCCTGGGAAATCCCGTGAACAGAGGAGCCTGGCGGGCTACAGTCCATGGGGGTAGCAAAAGAGTTGGACACGACTTGGAGACTAGACAACAATAACAACAACAGATAGAAAACTTCACTGGAATAGTGCAGAGAATGTGGTCTTTCAGATATATTTTTTTAGAAATTTAAAAAATAAATTTTAAAAATAAATTAAAAACATTTTTATCTATTAATTTTGTCTGTGCTGGGTCTTTGTTGCTGCTTAAACTTTTTTCTAGCTGCAATGTGAGACCTTCTCACTGCGGTGGCTTGTTTCAGAGAAAAGGCTCTAGGCACGTGGGCTTAAGTAGTTGCAGCAAGTGGCCTCAATAGTTGCAGATCCTAGGCTCTAGAGCACAGTCTCAGCAGTTGTGGTGTGCACAAGCTTAGTTACTCTGAGGCATGTGGGATCTTCTCGGATCAGGGATCATACCTATGTCTCCTGCACTGGCAGCTGGGTTTTTACCACTGACCCACCAGGAAAGCCTCAGTGCAGAGAATGTTTGAGGGAAAAAAAACCCTCTTTCTTTGAAGTAAAAAATAATTTTGGAGGAAAATTACTAAAGTACTACAGAGGGCATCTAGGTAGGAATAGCAAGGAAAAGAGAAAAGTTGATAGGGATTAGTTTTCCCATACTCACCCACCCGTGGGCAACAAATAGGGCAGGAAACATTACAATCCAGGAGACTGAGCTTCAAAAACAACCACGAACGGCCTCTAGTTTCCATTTTGGCAGGAGAAAAACTATTGTAATCTGTGCCATGTTTCTAAATCTCTTTGAGGCTAATTACTGGAGACACAATCATAGCTGGTGCAGATAACGCCGATTCCTATTCTGCTCATTTGTACCCCTCACAAGTAGAGAAAGCTTTGAAGGGGATAATGTACGATGAAAAACAGCCTGATAGGATGGGTAGTCTGTCTGTGGTAGGTTACCAGGAGGTAGTGAAATTTTTATTAAGCAATTTTGGAATGGATCTGTCTACTGAGCTGGTTTTTCTCACCTTAGAAAACATATTACATTGGGAATAAAGACCTGCCCTCTGTAGTTGAAATAAAAAAAAAAAAGAAAAGAAAACAAACAAACAAAAAAAAGAAAACATATTACAGGGCATACACCAGAGCAAAGAGCAATGTATATTTAACAGCCACATTTACCATTTTTTTTCCATAATCAGATGATTAGCCTTGATTTTGCTGTTGTTGTTTAATTACTAAGTCGTGCCTGACTCTTTTATGACCCCATGGACTGTAGCCCACCAAGCTCCTCTGTCCATGGGAATCCCCAAGCAAGAATACTAGAGTGGGTTGCCATTTCCTTCTCTAGGGTGTCTCCCAACCCAGGGATCCAATCTGCATCTCCTGCTTAACAGGCGGATTCTTTACCACTGAGCCACCAGGGAAGTCCTTAGCCTTGATTAGTCACTGAGAAAATGGAAATCAGGGAGGACATTTTCAAAGGAAATGGAAGGTCCCAATGGCTCTGACCCAGTGAGGAAGCATGAGTCTGGATCCTAAGAATCACCAGAGGATCTGCCCCTTCCAAGAAGCTTCACTTGTACCTGAGATCACAAGGCAGTCTATGGTCACTGTCAGAACAGGGCATGCTGTGTAGCCAAAGTCCCTCACACTGGTCTGATCACACTAACTTTGCCATAAAGACTTTTTTTTTTTTTTTAAAGTGCTCTTTCACTTTTTTTCTTCATTAAACCTTAAATAGTTAAGTCTGAGAGGCAGCAATGCTTTTGTTTACACATCTGTTCAAACAAAAGATTAAAAAAGAAATCTCTCTTTGGGTAAAGGCCAAACCCTGTAAACACGTAAAAAAAGTCATAAACTTGCTTATCTTTGCAAAGCAGGGAATCAGGAGTTCTGTAAAAACATATAGCACATGTAAGTAACATATAGCACATTCAAATGGCATCTGAGAGTCCAAAATGACAAAGAACTTCAAGGATCTTTGCACAAGTGTGAAAAAGTCCTTATCCTTCAAGTGATCATTCAAAATTTCTGCCTGGAGGTAGAAAATATTACTGTAAATGCAGTTTTCCAATACTCAACAAAAACCTAAGGCAACTGTGAGATACCCCTGAATTGCCTTCACTCAGACTCTGGAGAAAAGCCAGCTGGTTAGAGGACCCACCACAAATATACAATGAAGTATAATTTTCTGCATATGTTTAAAAATGTCATTCAAATCTGAAAAAACAAACTTAGGTTCAAATCCAAACCTTCCCTCCCTCCCCCCTTTTTAGGTGGTAAAGGGAGATTAAAGTTTGTAATTATGGGTCTGTTTTCCTCCTGGAAGGAGTAACAGTTACAATTCAGTTACATATATATATATACACACACATAGATATGTATGTTATTTTCTTTTCTGGTAGTACTTTGCTTTCTGAGTGAGCCACAAAAGGACAGGCTGCCCTGAGCCTAGCTTCCTTTTTTTGTGCACAACATCCATTTCTCACTGTCCAAGAAACTCATCTATCTGAAAGAACAAAGCGATGGCCTCAGCAGTATAGCTGACTACCGTGGGGCACATAGTACAAACAGAAATGCAGAAACCCTGAAGGGACTGCCACAGCAGTCAAGCTGCAGGAAAGGGCCAGGTGAGATGGTGGCAATCACCTTCCAAAAAGCCTGTGGGCCAGCAATGGGGAGTATCTGCTAATACAATCTCAGACCTTTATGGAAGGATGGTCAGGCAGTAGATTCCCCTCAATACCTCCTACACACAAAGGCTAGAGCAAGATGTAGGGCCTTTTGGGGTAGCTGTCTGAGCAAGGACTCGGCACTACAAGTCCTGGTGTCTAGGCCTTCCTCGGTCATTTATTGTGTAAATTTGGGGCAAGTCTTTTTTCTTTTTTTAAATCTTTTTGAGCCTCATTATCCTAAGGAGTAATGATGGATTTGGAGATTAGGATCTAAGGGGATAAAAATTTGGATCTGGGACCCCCATCAGTCTCTTTCATATTTAAAGTTCACAATTCTACTAGTCTTTTTAGGATCTCCAGTAAGTTGCAATGAATAAGGTCCTTAGCATCTTATAATCCTGACTCAATTTTAAATCTTTACATATAACATTTATGTTAATATAAAAATGTCTGTAAAGATTACTTGAAGGTTCTACGCTAAATAAAACTTGTTAGTGAAAAGATCATGGAAGGGTGGTGCTGATAGAAAAATTTTAAAGTCTTTCTTGTCAGGCACCTGCCCCTGCTTGCCTTTTCAGTGGCTGGCACTTCCTACAGTGAGCTTAGGCCCTCACTTCCTTCCTCGAGGCCTCCAGCTAGAGTAAGTGTAGGCTTCTACGTAGGCTGATTCAGTTACAAGTCCAAGGATGGCTCTCCAGTGTCTAGGAAAGAACATTTCAAGCCCTGTACCACAAATGACACTGGGACACTGTTACTAGTTGTGAAGTTGGATGCAGATTATTGTTTATAATCAAGTACTGAAAACTGTGAATAATTCTCCTTTTTAGTGAATTAGAGTAGGTTTCCTATAACCACATCATTTTCACTCTCTTCTATTCTGATATGCTTTCATGAGCCATGTAGCAGAGGAAGTAAAGCATTCATACAGAGAAAGACCAAGTGAAAGTACGTTCCACTAGAACTGAATTTAATAATCAAGTGACCCTGTCCACATGGTCTAAGATGGCAATTCTGAACCTTTTTGGTTTTAGGCCGCTTTATAGTTTAAAAATTAATGAGGAACCCAAAAAGATTTTGTTTATGTGGGTTATAGCTATTGAAAGTTTAAAACAATTAATTCATTAAAAATAAAAATAAGCCAATTACATGTTAACTTAAATCACTCTTTTTACCAACAAAAAAGTTTATATTTTCCAAGGCCAACAAACAAAAAACTAACCAGAAGAGTGATTACATTTTACATTTTCACAAATGTCTTTAGTAGCTGGCTTAATAAAAGACAGCTGAGTTCTCATATCTGCTTCTGCATTCAGTCCTGCTGCAATACTGTCTTAGTTGGAGTACATGAAGAAAATCAGCTTCATATAGATATGTAACTGAAAAAGGGAAGAATATTTACATAGCCTTTTCAGTTAACTATAGATAATCCTTTTTGATACTTCATCAAAATTCAGTTAAGGTTAGTTTCATGTAATATTTGAAACCACATCAGAATTTTTTACATTACTAAAATTAAAATTCATTGGTATATTTTGCACTTTGGCTGAATTTTTTCCCCAAGCATGATTTTGTAATATAATTCACTGTTCATCTGGAAAACAGTAAGTCAGTTATGCGTATCTTCAAAATGTTGACACATTCAAATTATACAACATCAAAAAATCATATTTGTTGTTAAATATTTAAATATTGGGAATGGGTCATGGTCATGTGCTCAGGAAAGGTTGCTTGCCCTCTCAGTTCTTAGCGGATGAACTGAGATTAGTCAAGCCAATTACGTCCTGCCAGAAAGATTTTCCTCCAAAACAAAAGGAGAGACACATGAAGAGAAGCACAGCTTCCTGTCCTTGCATACTTTTGTATGAGGAAACAGGTTCTTGAGATGTAGCAGTCATCTTGTAACATGAGGAAAAAGGCCTCACGGAACTAAAAATTAACTCGCTAAAGACAGTGGAGAAGAAAATCAGAGAGGCTGATATCTTATGATGTCACTGGACTGTAGCATTACACCTGGAAATATTTCCCTCCAGACTTGCTGTTATGTGAATTAGTTAACAGCCTATTGCATAGGTTATTTTCAGATGGTTATTCTATTCTCTGCTACTGAATGCATCCTGTGAAGTGAAGTGAAAGTCACTCAGTCGTGTCTGACTCTTTGTGATCCCATGGACTATACAGTCCATGGAATTCTCCAGGCCAGAATACTGGAGTGGGTAGCCTTTCCCTTCTGCATATATATATAAAGTGTCACATAATACAATAAGTGCTATAGCGTACATACATGCATATACACACACAGGTAAAAATGAATTTGAGGAAAACATTTACATCGCTTTGGAGAAGACAGAGAAGAAATGTCACTAATGATACAAGGAGTTGGAGTTCAACAGGCAGGCACAGGTAAAATGGAATTTTAAACAAAAGAAACACAAGAGCAAAGACATAGAAGGGTAAAAATCCACAGTGTGCTTGAAGACTGACTCATAAACTAAAGGATGACTAGGAAGAACCTGTTCAGCTTGCTATCCTCAGGGTCTAGTACAGTGCCTGGCACAGAGTTACTGTCAGTAATTCTAAATGAGTGTCTCAGAATGAGACTGGAAAAGCAGGCTATCACCAAATTGAGACATGCCTTACATGCCATACAATAAAGAAACAAAACAGATATTTTATAGAACTTTGGAACACAGAAAATTACTCCCCAAGATGGCTGCTTGGATTTGTTACTGCTAGATGAGGAAAGATCACAAAGTCACACATGGGTGGGGATATCTTTCTGACACCATTCTCCATGTTCTCCCTTCTTGAGTGGGTTTCCTATACTAGAACTATGGTCAACAGGTGAGAGATAATGAGTGACGATGAAGAATACCAGCATTTATGCTGCTCTAAAGTGACTAACATCTTTACATCATCTGCTAGAATACACCTTTTAACATTAACTTCTGGAACCTATATTCACAGTGAAAATTGTTATGGGCATCTGCATTATGTAGTAATTTCTTGTAGGAATTACTAATAACAAATGTTTTCTGAACTTCCACTCTGTATTGCCTGTTGCTAAGTGGTGATGCTAATGGACATGTACGCCGTGGTCCTGATCCGTAAGAAGTGTGTAACATACGTGAGGAGAGAGCAAACACTAACACGGTGTCCACCACGTCTACAATGATGTTAGGCACAGCGAATGGGTGTGAAAGGAGTTTGGAATAGAGTGATCTCCGAAGACTAAGGTTTTATGGAGGGAGTGAAACTTGAATTGGGAGTGAAGGATCAGTCAGTAGATAATTTGGTTGGAGGTGTAGATTGAGTAAGTTTATTGAAGACCATGAATGACAGGCAAACCTTCTAATTCAGATAAGGAGGGATTGTTTCCCTTGGCTGATTGTAAATACATTCAGTAGCTCAACAATGCCAAGCCATTGCCAGAGGATTTTTAGGAAAATTCTGAGATTTGTTTATAGAAAAGACAGTTTAAACGATTTACTTTTCAGAACATAGTGTTGGGGTTCAGTATACCCTGACAACAACTGAAAACCTAAATTATTTAAAAAAAGTATCAATTATATACAAGACACTATTTTAGGTCCCCAGAGTTATCAAATGAGAATCAGAGATATTTTCTGCTATTTTTAAAGTCCAGAGTTTACTAAAAAAGAAGATGTATACTTACCTAACTGATAAAAATTTGGAAGTCATATGTTAGAATAACTAGGTCAAAGTACTATTACATGAAGCAGAAACAGCGTTAAGAAGGACAGCTTACCTAGAGCTTATGTTGGAATTGGGGCAGGCTTTGTGAAAGAGTGACACATCTGAGTTACATGCTGAGAGGTAGAGAGGTTTGGAGACTTGGGAGGTTAGGACAACTAAGGCTGAGTAGATACTGCCAAGTCTTACGGTATTTCTTGAGTCCAGATAGTTTTACCTATCTAAAAAAAGATTTTTAAAGGGAAAGATACATTTAGTCCACCCGAATTTTTTGTTTAACTGCTAAAGTGAGGGAAATTCTTAATAGACAAGTTATCTTGAAAAATTAGACTGATTTGTCATATTGGAAAAGCAAAATAGACTTTAAAAAAAAAAAAGGAAAATCTCCAAAGCAAAATAGAAAGTAAAGGAACTGGGCGAAAGCACAGGAGAAACCAGAAGGGTTGAAAGACTGCAGGGATTTAAGCTGACTGCCACTGCTGAGCCTGAGGGAAGTCATATACCATCTCATTAAAATAAAAAAGTCCGTAAAACGGTATTGTTTCCATTAGTCTCCAAGAATCCTTCAAGTTCTGAAATACTATGATTCCCTGTCCTTACAATTTCACTTCATTCATCCTATAAAACTCAGAATTCATATGTGTAGAGGCAGGATTCTCAGATGACCAGGCCATAGGTGCTTCCGTTAAGTGGCCATGTCCAACTGATACCATGGTTTTCAGAGAGGGATAAAATACACATTTGAAAAGGGCTATTAAGTGCTTAACATTCTCTTAAGTCACTAGGTAAAGTCAATCAGAGTTCAATGAGGCCTCATATCTCTAAGCCTTTATATTGTTGCTCAGATGCTCAGTCTTGTCAAGACTTGTCAAGAGTCTTGTCAAGACTCTCTGCGACCTCATGAATTATAGCCTACCAGGCTCCTCTGTCTATGGCATTCTCCCAGCCAGGATACTGGAGTGGGGTGCCATTTTCTCCTCCGGGGATCTTATCGACCCAGGAATTGGACCAGTGTCTCTTGCATCTCCTACACTGGCAAGTGGATTCTTTTAGAAAGCACTATTTGAAGAAATACTATTTTTAAACTATTTATAATCTTCCAACAATTCTAAACAGAGAAACTGTTCAAAGGAGCCTTATCAATCTTCTAAGCAATTGGAACAATGACCAGCTAGGAGAAGAGTTGGAATCAAGCTACTTCCTAATGAGCAAAGAATATTTTTATCAGCCCAGGCCACTGTCACATTAGCTTATAATTACTGTCAAATATAATTTTTTTCTATAGTATTCTTTATGATAAACCAGGCACAGTTCAAGGTGGGTCCTTCATCTATAAAATTTGAGGACTGAACTAGATATCTTTTATGGCATTCTGACATATTTTATTACTGGTGCTACTAACAGAGCCTGGCAGGCTGTAGGGTCCATGCAGTCACAAAGAGTCGGACAAAACTGAGCAACTAACACACACACTAGTAACAAAAATAATAACAGGTCATTGCATAGAATAAGAGAAAGAGCTTCACTCATCAACCCTACTAGTAAGCAGTAAGCAATAATCATAAATACAATAATAAACACATATGCCTTTCTGGCAAGAATTGAATGTGGTTTTGTCCCCATTATCTCATTAGTGACATTACTCCACCAAGCCTGGTAACATCACTGTGAGGAAGGATGCCACAGCTCCTCATCACCACTAGCTAGAAGTGGAATACATGTTTATAGGTAACGCTAGATTCTCATTCCTTTGACTAGGTAACAGGTGATTTTCACAAATGACACACACACTCTCTCTCTGAATCAATCCTACTTCTAAGGATAGAAATACAAAAGCCTTCTTCATGCCAACACTGGTCCCATAATTTTATACATATACATACACAACTTTAAAAATCTGCTCTTTACTAAAATCACTTGGAAGAAAAAATTTCTGATGCAAATACTATAAAGTTAACATCTCAAGACAGAAAAATGATAAGACCATGAAAAATCCCACCCAGCAAGAGTTAATTCCATTGCATGGTGAAACCATACACCTTACTTACTGGACTACTTCATAAACCAGTCGTTTGTGAACAATTACTTTAAACCATCATGCCATTCACTATCCTGAAAAACAGGCTAATGGAAAGCTGTATCTCCCCAAAGTCTGCTTATTGTAAATAGCCCATCTCTCCTTGCTGACTCCAAAAGCTGTATACACATACTGCAATCGAATCTACCATAGCTCAAAAAAATCCTTTCTTTAAGTAACCTACAAAATGCCAATCTAATACAAATACGAGAAAGAGAAGTTCTTACTAAGACAGGATTTTGTATTTACAGTATTCTGAACAATGCTTAAACCTGCGCTGGTTATATAAAAGACTCTCCCCCATGCCACCTCCGCCCCCAGGCTGACAGCATGCTTAGTTCTCTCATTTACACCACGCTGCAGTAACATAAAGAAGGGTTTACTATTAATCCAGGTTTTACTACAAAGCGGCCCGTTATTTCTCTGTCAAACACTGGCAA